>NW_026294595.1:154248012-154581172 GCF_007827085.1 Peromyscus californicus insignis
CTTAACTGCTGAGCCATCTCTCCAGCCCCACATCTAATACTTGTAATGCAGGCACATATTTTATTTTCTAGAGAGCAAAGGGAGAAAGAAGAGATTGAGAAATACCGAATGGAGCGTCCCAAAATTCAGCAGCAATTTTCAGATCTCAAGGTGAGCAGATGGGTTGGCATACTGGTTCTCAGGCCCTCATCTAAGCAGTAGACTACTCTGCTGTAGTACTTGAACCTTTACTTACTGCTGTTTACTTAGTTTAGAAGATTAATTGCTTAGGGGAGGTTTGTGCTTCAGTATATTTGATCTTCTGTCCTATGTTCTAAAAAAACAAAGGAAAAAATATTTTCTTCTACCTTTTTTTTTAAAGATTTATTTATTTTATGTATAAGTGCTCTATCTTCATGTATGCCTTTGTGCTAGAGGAGGGCATCAGATCCCACTAGAGATGATTATGAGCCACCATATGGTTGCTGGGAATTGAACTCAGGACCTCTGGAAGAGCAGCCAATGCTCTTTGGAAATACAGTTTTTTATTAAATTTCTCTCCGTTTAGGCATATGCTTTTTAAGCTGCCTATTGAACTTTGACCTTATAATTTACATTTTAGTAAAATAGTACAAACCCAAGTGAATTGATTTCTCTAAATAAAATGGAAAACCGGGATTATCAGGATGGCTCAGCAGGTAAAGGCACTTGCCATCAAGCCTAACAGCCTGAATTTGATTTCCAAGTCCCAGGTGGTGGAAAGCAAGAACCAAATCTTGGCATTTATTCTTGTATGTGTGCATGCTCACATGCATGTACACACATATAGTAAATAATAAATACATAAAAATTCTTCTTAATTTTTTTGTGCATTGGTGTTTTGCCTACATGTATGTCTGTGTAAGTGTGTTAGATCTCCTGGAACTGGAGTTACAGATAGTTGTGAGCTGCTTTGTGGGTGCTGGGAATTGAATCCAGGTCCTCTGGAAAAGCAGCCAGTGCTCCTAACTGCTGAGCTATCTCTCCAGCCCCTCCTTTTTTTTTTTTTTAAATGGGAAACCATTTCTGCATCAGTCCTTTCTAAGGCACAGTAGGCCAGAGGCTTGAGTAGGGCAAATGTAGATGACTAACATTTGGGATCTGCATATTTCCAGAGGAAGTTGGCAGAGGTCACAGAAGAAGAGTGGCTGAGCATCCCAGAGGTTGGCGATGCCAGAAACAAACGTCAACGGAATCCACGCTATGAGAAGCTGACCCCTGTTCCTGACAGTTTCTTTGCCAAACATTTACAGACTGGAGAGAACCACACTTCTGTGGATCCTCGACAAACTGTGAGTATCTGAACAGAGGCAAATGAGGCTTCTTTAGTCTGGATAAAGGTGTGGTGAGAAGGGTGAATGTTGAGTGCTTCTGTAGCTGTGCTGTGGCAAGAGTCTGAATAGCGTACCTATTAGGGTATGGGGAATAGAGGCCAGTGTTTAGAGGAGGTGGGGATCTTCAGCATGACAGTGCAAACCAGTGTTTTATCCTCCTCCTAGCAATTTGGAGGTCTGAACACACCCTATCCAGGTGGCCTGAACACTCCGTACCCTGGTGGAATGACACCAGGGCTGATGACACCTGGTACAGGGGAGCTGGACATGAGGAAGATTGGCCAAGCAAGAAATACCCTGATGGACATGAGGCTTAGCCAGGTGAGAATTTGTCATGCGTATTTTCTTATAGATGGTACTGAAAGGGGGAGAAAGCAACAAATTTGGGGAATGTAACTCAGTTGGTAGATCACTTGCCTAGCATATGCAAGGCCCTTAGTTTGATCCCCAGCATAAACAAAACACTCAACAAATTAAAAACGGAAATGTGTAAAGTTTATTTCTTACGTTTGTCATAAAATGATACTCTGCCCTTGTCATAAAGTGGGTAAGATTCTGTCTACAGGTGAGTATTTGTGTCTCTCTACAGGGCATGTACACTCAGCACAACAAATAAAGGGCCAGCCCTGTGTGACATGCTAGTTTGAGGTATGAGGCCATCCTAGGGGATGAGTGCACTCCCAACAAATTTCATATGCTCTATTAGTAAAGTTTAATGTCCTTTTTTAAGCACTGGGAATGAATCCAGGCTCCTACACTTGCTAGGCAAGTGCTCTACCACTGAGCTAAACCCTTTGTAACTGCATTTTTAAAATTTATAATAGCAAATATTTTACAATAAAAAACTAATAGTAGCTGGGCATTGTTGTTCAAATCTTAGATGGTCTTTTAATAAAAAAAAAACCCAGAGCCAGATGTAGCAGGAATCTTAAAAGTTCTTTTTAATGAAAACAAATCTGGAGCCAGGTATTGGGGTGAATGCTGGAAAATCAGAGAAGCAGAAGAAGCCACAGCTACCTCACCTTGCCAGTTCCTCAGCTGATCCTGTTTCCTCAGACTGGAAGCCTCTGAGCCCTCATCCGAATGGGTCTCAGCTGAACTGCTGCTAGAAGCCTGAAAACTTAACCAGCCAAAAGCTTCTAGTTTCTGGTCCTCACACCTTATATATCTTTCTGTTTTCTGCTATCACTCCTTGGGATTAAAGGCTCACTTTCTGGGATTAAAGGGTGAGTCACCATGCCTGGCCGTTTCCAATGTGGCCTTGAACTCACAGAGATCCAGAGGGATTTCTGCCTCTGGAATGCTAGGATTAAAGGCGTGTGCTACCACTGCCTATCCTCTATGTTTAATATTGTGGCTGTTCTCTTCTCTGACCCCAGATAAGTTTATTAGGGTGCACAATATTTTGGGGAACACAATACCACCACAGCCAGATATCAGGGTGAAAGCTGACATCAGGGTGAAAGCTGAAAGATCAGAGAAGCAGAGCAGCCAGCCACTAGTTCTTACCTCTATGAAATCTTCAGCCTAAAGAGAGTGAGCTCCTATTTCCTCAGGCCTTATATACCTTTCTCTGCCCTGTCATATTACTTACCGGGATTAAAAGCATGTGTTCTTCCCAGGCAAAGGCATGAGATCTCAAGCGCTGGGATTAAAGGTCTGTGCCATCATTACCTGACCTCTATGTCTAATCTAATGGCTGGCTCTGTCCTCTGATCCTCAGGCAAGTTTATTAGATTACACAATATATCACCACAGGGCATGGTGGTGTACACCTTTAATCTCAGCACTTGGGAGGCAGACACAGGTGAATCTCTGTGAGTTTGATAACAGCCTGGTCTACAAAGCAAGTTCTAGGATAGCCAGGGCTGTTACACAGAGAAACCCTGTCTCAAAACAAAACAAAAACAAAAATCCCAGTAGCTTATTGATTTTTAAAAAATTTCACTTTTTTTTGTTAACATGTGTATGTCTCCTTTACCTTGTAAAATGGAGAGTAGTTTATATGCAGCATGATTTAATCTTCTTTTGTGTGTGGTATTAGAGATGAGACTTATTATATGCTAGGTAAACATTGTATGACTGAGCTGTATCTCCTGTCCCCCCACCCTTTATTTCCTTGTCATTTTCTCTTTTTCTTTCTTTCTTTCTTTCTTTCTTTCTTTCTTTCTTTCTTTCTTTCTTTCTTTCTTTCTTTCTTTTTCTTTCTTTCTTTCTTTCTTTCTTTTGACAGTGTTTTGCTGTGTAGCTTAGGCTGGTCTGGAACTTTCTGTGTAACTAGGCTGGTGTTGAACTCACAGTGATCCTGTCTTTTCTTCCCAAGTTTGTTCTCAAACTCACTATCCTCCTGGTTCAGCCTCTTATATGCTGGGATCACAGTTGAATGATACCATGCCTGGTCTCAGTAGTTGATCTTTGGAGAACTTCTGAGTTGTTTTTTCTTTCTTTCTTTTTCTTTTCTTTTTTTCTCTCTTTTTTTTAACTCTATGTTTTGAATTCATAGGCTTCTGTGTGGCACATTTAAGTCAGTATTTCTGTAAAGCCTTTGAAGTGGATTTTTTTTCTGCATATCATATTCCCTTTCTCATTGTACACTCCTATCCTGGGCCTACTGGATGACGTGATATCTCTGGCACCTAGCACTGCTGGATCCTCTTCGTCACTCTGTCTGTCTAAAGCATACTCTCCATCTCTGAACCCAGTGGGCTTCTAGTTGGTCAATTTTTTTTCTAAAGATTTGTTTATTTTTATTTTAAATGTATGAGTGTTTTGCCTGCATTGTATGTCTTGTATACTGTGTATGTGCAGTGTCTATAGAAGCCAGAAGAGCGCACTGGATTCCCTGGAACCAGAGTTACAGATGAGCCATCATGTGGATGCTGCGAGTCAAAAATCTGGGTCCTGGGGGCTGGAGAGATGTCTCAGAGGTTAAGAGCACTGACTCTTCTTCTGGAGGTCTTGAGTTCAATTCCCAGCAACCACATGGTGGCTCACAACCATCTGTAATGAGATCTGGTGCCCTCTTCTGGCCTGCAGTCATATATGCTGTATACATAATAAAATAAACCTTAAAAAAAAAAAAAAAAATCTGGGTCCTCTGGAAGAGCAGCCTGTAGTCAGAGCCTTTTCTCTGTCCCACTCAGTCCTGCAATCCTGCAGCTGCTTATAAAATAATCCTCAGAGGCTTAATATTAATTGCAAACTGTTTGGTCTATGGCTCAGGCTTATTGCTAGCTAGCTATTATATCTTAAATTAACCCATTTCTATTAATCTATGTATTGCCATGTGTCTCGTGTCTTTACCTATGTTCTATTACATTTTGCTACCCTGGCAGCTGGATGGTGTCTGATCTGACTTCTACCTGTATCTCTGCTTAGATTTCCCGTCTGGCTCTTATCCTGCCTTGCCATAAGACAAAGCAGCTTTATTTATTAATCAGTGGTAGCAACACATATTCACAGTATACAGAAAGACATCCCACAGCATTCTTTAACTGCTGAGTCATCTCTTCAGCTCCCAGTTAATGATTTAGTTGTGGTACAGTTAAATACCATGAATCTCTCAGGGTCTGAGAAACACCTTTATTGTGGCAGTTTATTTCCCTGTTTTGTATTTAATATCAGTGTCACTTTGTTACCTTTGGTTTGTTCTTTTTTTCTCTTAGCTGTTGTAGAATTAATATTTTCTTGTAAGAGCATTGAGAAGCAATTAATGCCGGTTGTGGTGGCGCACGCCGGTAAGATTTGCTGAAGGAGGCGGAGGCAGGAGGATCACGAGAAGCAATTAATGTTTCTCTATTTCTTTTCCTCTTTTCCTTTTTTGTGGTGCTAGGGATAGAACCCAGGGCCTTCATTGTATTAGGCAGGTGTTCTACTCCTGAGCTATAACCCCAGCTAAGTGTATTTAAAAAAAAAGAACAAAAAACAAAAGAAAAACATGTGCCATGGTAATATTTCATGTTAAAGTGTGTGTGTGTGTGTGTGTGTGTGTGTGTGTCTTTTTTTAATTTTTATTTTATTTATTTTCTGTGACAGGGTCTCACTATGTAGACCAGGCTGGCCTCTAATTCACAGATTCACCTGTTTCTGCCTCGGAAGTACTGAAATTAAAGGCACATGCCTCTATGTGGCTTTATCTTTTTTATTTACCTCGCTATCTTTTTAAAAAATAATTGTTAGGGGTAGAACCCAGAGTGTCAAGCATGTTAGATAAGTAGTATACTATTGAGCTATACCCCAGCACCAGAATTTACCATTTTAAACTTTTTGTGTGTGTGTTTATATCTGAGACAAGGTCTTACTATGACTACATTGCCCAAGCTGGCCTCATACTTCTGCCTTAAGTGATCCTCCTGCCTGTTAGTACTACAGATAGAATATTATCATCCTGGACATTTTAACCATTTTTATGTGCATGTTTATCAATTTAAGTACTTTCCCGCTATTATGCAGCCATCACCACCATCTAGTTCTGGGGACTGAACTTGGACCTTCTGGAAGAGAAGAAAGTACTTTTAACTGTTGAGCTGTCTCTTCCAGTTCAACATTTATTTTGTTTTCCTTTGAAAATAGCCATTCTCTTTGTGTGTGTGCATGTGCATGTGTAAATGTGTGTGTACATGAATGTGTGTGATGTATATACATATTTATGTGGGTTTGTGCATAGTGCATATGTTAATGTACTCATGTATGGAGGCCAGAGGTCAGCACTGGGTGCCTTCCTCTAGTCTCTTACTTTATTTGTTCTTTTTTTTAAAGGTAGGATTTAATATTTCTGATTGGCAAGTAATACAGAAGCTAGGACTATACAAAATAGAATGGTCCTGCATATATTCTTCAGGGTATTATTGTTGTTTTATTTTGAGACAGGATCCAACATGTAATTGGCTGGCCTGAAACTATGTAAACCAGGTTAGCCTTGAACTTGTAGTATTTCCTTGCCTTTGCCTCCCATGTGCTGGAATTACAGATATAAGCTATCATGCCTGGGGTTTTGGAGGAGAGGAAGACAGTCTCATGTGACCTAGCTGATTTCATACTTGCTATGTAGCCAAGGATGGCCTTGAATTTTTGATCCTTCCTACCACTATCTTTGAAGTGCTGGGATTGTAGGTGTGTAGCACCATGCCCAGTTACTAGAAAAAAGAAACACAAGTTCCTCTGTGTAGTTTTGATGCCTGTCCTGGATCTCACTCTGTAGACCAGGCTGGCCTCGAACTCAAAAAGATCTGCTTGGCTCTGCCTCCTGAATGCTGGGATTAAAGGCGTGCGCCACCACTGCCTGGCAGCCCGTCTTTTCTTAAGAGTGTTGTACAGTGTGGAAATATACCTATAAAATCTCAGTACTCAGGAAGCTGAGGCAGGAGCATCACCTTGAGTCTGAGTCCAACTTGGGTTATAGTATGAGATCTTGTCTTTTAAAAAACTAAAAAAAGTCATTGTTTTTCCACCTTGCATTGGGTGAGGAAAGGTCCTGCACCTCTTAGCCCAAAGCAAGCCTTGTCCCTTTCTCTTTGGTTTTGTGGACCGCCCCAGGTCGTTGGAGAGAATACATATACTTGCCTTTCCTACCACAACTAAGGCAGCCCTGTCCCGACCTTTTTTTATTTTTAAGATTTGTTTCCATTTTATGTGTGAGCACTGGATTTAAAAGCAGGTACTACTGTGCCCAACTTTCATGTGGGTGTTCAGGTCCTCATGCTCTCATGGCAAACACTTTACCAATTGAACCATCTCCCCTGGTTCCCAAAATAGCCATTCTAATGGGTGTGAAGTTGTAATTTTATTTGTATATTCCTAATGATTAGTAATGTTAATCATCCTTTTATGTATTTGATATTTAGAAACATAGATTCAAGATGCTTGCTCTTTTGTTTGCTTAGTTTTTGTCCTTTTTATTTTTTAAAATTTTATTTTATGTCTATGAGTGTTTTTCCTTGCATGTTTGTATGTGCAACATGTGTGTGCCTTGTACTGTTCAAATTTAGAAGAGGGCATTGGATCCCCTGGAACTGGAGTTTGGAGATGGTTATGAGTAACCATGTGGTTGCTAGGAACCAAACCTTGGTCCTCTGCGAGAGTAACAAATGCTCCTAACTACTGAGATATCTCTCCAGCCCTCTTGTTTTTTGTTCTTTTGAAACAGGGTTTCATGTAGTTGAGGGTAGTTCAGAACTCACTGTGTAGTGCAGGATGACCCTGAATTTTGGATCCTCCTGTCTGAGTCTCTTCAGTACTGAGATTATATCTTGGTTTATATAATGCTAGGGATCAAACCCAGAGTTATGTTTGTGGTAGGCAAGTACTCTACTGTTTGAGATACATTTGTTGCCATACCCCTCTTTGTTTTTTGATTTTGTTTTTTGAGACAGGGTTTCTCTGTGTAGCCCTGACTGTGCTGGAACTCATTTGTAGACCCACCTGGCCTTGAACTCAGAGATCTGCATGCCTCTACCTCCCCAGTGCTGGGATTAAAGGAATGCGCCACCACCGCCTGCCTCCCTCTTTTTTTTGAGATAGGTCTCATTGGCTGTTAGCCCAGACTGGCTTTGGGCTGTGTAGTACAGGTGGTCTTGAACTCATGGTCATCTTGCATTAGCCTTTAAGTGTTAATTATTAGAGGCATGAGCCACAGTGTCCTGCTTTCCCTTTTTTTCTGGTGCTAAGGATTAAACCCATGCTTTCTATATACTAGGCAAACATTTTCCTGCCAAACTAATCCTTGACCCTGCCCATTTAAAAAATAAAATTATATTTATTTATATTTTTATTGTTGCTTGTCATAGGTTTTTGTTTTGTTTTGTTTGTTTTTTCTTTCAGTACTAGAGATCAAACCCAGGGCCATGCATATATATGTTAGTTGGGCAAGTATTTTACTCCTGAGCTACCCAACTTTGTGTGTCTGTGTGTGTATGTCTACATGTGCCACATACTGGTACAGCTAGAGTAGGAAACCAGAAGAAGATGTTAGTTGTCCTGCTCTATCACCTAACACCTGAAGAGGTCTCTCAGTTGAATCTGAAACTCGCTGTTTTCAATAGACTGGTTGGCCAGTGAACTCCCAAGATCCCTGCCAATGCTGGGGTTATAGGTACACATTACCTATAATGGTAATGGGGTAATAGGTAAATAGGTACACATGTGTGTGTGTGTGTGTGTGTGTGTGTGTGTGTATACATATATATATATACAATTTTAACATGAATGCTGGGGATTTTAATTTTGGCCCTTGTGCTTACGATGATCCATCTCACAAAATCTCAAAAAAAAAAAAAATCACAAAAGGCCTTTTTTTACTTTTTTTTTTTTTTTTTTGTAAAAAGTCAGGGTCTTACTACTTGACTGATCTACTGGATATGTAGACCAGTGCTCAATAAAAACTTAGGAGTCAGATATTGGGGTAAGAACCTGAATGACCAGAAAAGCAGTACAGAAGCAACTAGTGACCCCTATCTCCTCTCTCTTTCTCCTTGTTCCTTGATCCAAAAGGCCGAAATGTCTCTGAGCCCCATCCTACTACTTCCTGTGTCCTTGGTTTTCCAAAATCTCTATGGCTAATTTTGGTCACCTACCTCTGCCCTCTGATTCAAAGCACACTTTAATGGCAGTCTCGGGAGCATCAGAATGCAATCAAAATATACCACAGCCTCCTGAGTGCTGGTTTTACAGGTGTATGCCCATGCTGGCTGTTTCTAGGTTGTGGTTTTTGTTGTTGTTTTTAGACAAGGTTGTCCTGGCTGTCCTGGAACTCACTTTGTAGACCAGGCTGACCTCTCAAACTTAGAGATCCACCTACCTCTGCCTCCAGAGTGCTGGGATTAAAGGCATGTGCCACCATGCCTGACTAATTTTTAGTTTTTAATTTTGGAATTAATATCAGTAAGTTGTGTTGGCTGGCCTTGAAGTCACTATGTAGCTAGGTAGACCTTGAACTTTGGTTCTTTCTGCCTTAGCCGTCTAAGTAGTAGCTGGGATTATAGGCATGTGCTATCAGACCTGGCTTATGACAGTTTAAACACTCACAATTATAATAGTAGAATGAACTGCTGTATTGAAATTAAAAAATAAAAATTGAAATTACCAATCTTTTACTTTATGAGTGTCTTGGTTCAAGTCAGTCTTGGAATGTAGATGGATTTTTCTTTGGGCCAACAGCTCAGAAAAAAACTACACGAAGACTTATTATTAATTATTGGCCTTAGCTTATGCTTGTTCCTAAATAGTTCTTATAATTTAAATTAACCCATATCTTTTAGTCTATGTTCTTTTATGTGGCTCGATTACCTTTACTCTGTACTGCCTATCCTGCTTCCTCTGCATCTGGCTGGTGATTCCGCCTTTCTTCTCCTGAGACCTCTCTGTCCCCAGAAGTCCTGCCTAACCTATTTTCCTGCCTAGCTATCCCATTCTGCTCTTTATTAAACCAATCACAAGGCGCTTTGGTAAAAACACAGCTTTACAGTGTATAAAAAGATTATTCCACAACATTGGAAAGACATTTTTTTTTTCTATGTCTACTTGAGTTTTTTTCCTGGGATTTTGGGATCTCTTTGTGTCTTGGTTACTTTTCTGTTGGTGTGCTAAAACATCATGGCCAAGGCAACCTACAAAAGAAAGCATTTAATTTGGCTTGTGGTTTCAGAGTTTGTAACAGACATTCTTTTGGGTCACCAACCAGCTCCCAAATCATGATGTGGAGACATTATTCGTTATGAAAGCTTGGCCTTATCTTAGCTTTGTTTTTATCTGTTTATCTACATTTGCCTCAGGGCCTTTTATCTTTCTTTCATTCTGTATATCTTATTTTGTTGTTTCCTCCATGTCTCTCTTGCTGGCTTCTGGACCCAGGCCTGTCCCTCTCTTTCTCCCTCATTCTCTCCTCCTCTCTCAAGCCTAGATTTCTCCTCCTACATATTCTTTCTGCCTGCCAGTCCCACCTGACCTTCTTCTGCCTAGTTATTGGTCATTCAGCGTTTTTATTAGACCAGTCAGGTGCCTTAGGCAGGCAAGGTGAAATAGCAACACATCTTTACATAATCAAATGCAGCATAAACAAATGTAACACATCTTTGCCTAGTTAAAGTAATATTCCACAAGAGTGTTAAGAGTCCATGATGGTGGAGTGAAGGGACAGTTGAGAGCTCAACTCTTAATCCACAACCACATGCAGAGAGAGGTGTACTGAGACTGGCGCAAGTTTGTTTTTTTGTTTGTTTGGTTTTTCGAGACAGGGTTTCTCTGTTATGTAGCTTTGGCTGTCTTGGAACTTACTCTGTAGACCAGGCTGGCCTTGAACTCACAGAGATCTACCTGCCTCTGCCTTCCAAGTGCTGAGATTAAAGGTGTGCACCACCACCGTCTGGCTGGCACAAGTCTTTTGAAACCTCAAAACCCACCTCCAGTGGCCTTCCAACAAGACCATACCCCCTAATCCTTTCCAAATAGTTTCACTGACTGGGGACCAAGTATTCATTCACACATGAGCCTGTGGGAACCATTCTCCTTCAACCCTATCCCCCACCCCAAATATTAATCCTTGTGGAAGATTTCTACACTTTCCCTGTAGAATGTACTTTCCTAATCACCAACTGTTGTCTGAGTTACAATAAGGTGGTTTTCCTCCTGACTACTTATTCTTGGATAGATTTGTTGAGAGGGTCTCCAGGGTCCTTGGTAAGGAATTCTTTGTTTTAGACATCACTGGTCCTGTCTAGTTGATTCTTACCTTTACCTATCTCACAGGTATCTGACTCAGTGAGTGGGCAAACTGTTGTGGACCCCAAAGGCTATCTGACAGATCTAAATTCTATGATTCCAACCCACGGAGGGGATATAAAGTGAGTATGTTGTAGAATTGGTGAGTTGAAATGGGAACTCTAATTGCCTAGTCTGTTGTGGAGTTTGATTTTTTTTTTAAACATACAGTCAAAATATGACATGGATGTTCTGAGAAATGTAGAAATATATTTATATCCATTTACTGTGTGTGTTAAATATTTACAAATAATATCTTAAGGTAATGCTTGTGATACACTAGAAAGCAGCTGTACTAATTGTCTCATGTTTCTTGTCTGGAAATTCAGGTCGTAGTTTGTTTGCTCAGTGTCCCCACAGAGCTGTTTTGGATTTTGTGTCTTCAGCATGTTGTCCTTAGCAATTTATGCCTTGTGTCTGAGGGAGTGCCTTCTCCCTGGCTCTTGTCACATCTCTGGTAGTGTGGCCTAATGTTTTGTGGCTTCTCATTCTTACAGTGACATTAAGAAGGCACGGCTACTTCTCAAATCTGTTCGAGAAACAAACCCTCATCACCCACCAGCTTGGATTGCATCAGCTCGCCTGGAAGAAGTCACTGGAAAGCTACAAGTGGCTCGGAACCTTATTATGAAAGGGACAGAAATGTGTCCCAAGGTGAAGCCTATAGCACATTTCTCTTGACACCTACATGATTTCTGGCTCCCAGAAAATCCTCTGTGTTCTGCTAGGCACGGTACCTATACTGGAGAAATGGAGCTAGAGCAAGGTTTTAAGTAGAGGGAAAGGAGTTTCTTGCTTGCTTTTGTATGAAGCAGAGACTGACCCACCATTATAATGGCGGGTAAGCTTCACTGAAAGTGATGAAGTGGGCAGCTTGTCAGGCCACATAATAAAAAAAACCTTGAGGTTGAAGCAGGAGAGATTGCTTAGCAGTCGAAAAGCACTGGCTGCTCTTCTAGAGGACCTGAGTTTGGTTTCCAGAAGCCACATGGCAGTTCACAACTGTCTATAACTCCAGTTCCAGGAGATCTGATGCTCTCTTCTAGATATGCATGCAGGCAAAACACCCATATACATAAAATAATAAGTAAATAGGGGAAAAAAAGACTTACAGGTTAGTGCTAGCTCTTAGTATATTCTAGCATTTGTGTTTTGGGAGGTGGGATGATTAGACAATTTTAAAAAATACTATGAAACCAACTCAATGTCATATGCTCTGTGTGGACTAGATATTTCTGATAGTAAAAGAAACCCTCTGTGGAATTCTCTGAACTTTAGGCATAAAACTGAACTTCCCAGGCAGACATAGGGTCTTTGTTTTTTCCATAGACTTTGCCTACAGTAAATTGTATTCTTTTTGTTTGTGAAGGATTATATGTGTCTTTCATTTCGACATGGTAGCCACATTTCTGAGCTTTGTCATTACAAGGTGAACTCTCATATGTATGTATTTTATGGCCGAGTTGATTCTTATAGAATCTGGAGGCCCCAGAGGTACCCACTTCTCCCTTGTGGTTTCCAGGCTGTTCTTACTGCCCCCTGCTTTTTTTTTTTTTGCTCCAGAGTGAAGATGTCTGGCTAGAAGCAGCCAGGTTACAGCCTGGGGACACAGCCAAGGCTGTGGTGGCACAAGCTGTCCGTCATCTCCCACAGTCTGTTAGGATTTACATTAGAGCAGCAGAGCTAGAAACAGACATTCGAGCAAAGAAGCGTGTTCTTCGGAAAGGTAAGCTCCCTTGGGGATACTCCCTCTGACTGTACCTTGAATGTGTTTCTCTTGCTTTCTGGTGTTTTGTTTTCTTGGAGAGCAGCTTTGCTCCTCCTTTGCTCAGGCTTTTTGTGAGAGTAGTTAAGAAGCTGGTGATGTTGTCTAGGCCTTTTTCCTGGGCTGGTTGCCTCTGCCCTTGACCCTTCTGTAAGGGTGACTCTAGTAGGGGAGTTCTCACACTGATTGGAGGCCACATCCCTACCTTTCTGTAGTATGTGAGTCATTGTCCTCCCAGTTTTCCTTATTCATAATACAGGGACAGCTTGGGTTCCAGCCTGCTGCCGTGGCTCTGGAGGCTAGATAAGATGGCTATAGGAAGAAGTGTACTCAGCCAGGCCCTTTGACATGATCTAAGGTGTGTCTACAGGGTAGTATACCCATTGGTGTAAGTCTGAGCTCACTGATGGTCACACCTGAGTATGTGGTCATTGAATTTCTTCTTGCACTGATTGGACTGCACCTCACAACACCTGTAAGGCAGTAGTAATACATGCTATCCATTCATGGTCAACTAAAACACAGTTTTGTTTTGTTTTTTAAAGATTTTAAAGATTTCCAGGCAGTGGTGGCACATGCTTTAATCCCAGCATTCAGGAGGCAGAGACAGGTGGATCTCTGAGTTTGAGGCTAGCCTGGTCTGGTCTACAGAGCAAGTTCCAGGACAGTCAGGGCTACACAGAGAAACCCTGTATCAGAAACCAAAAAAAAAAAAAAGTATTTATGTGTGTGTGTGTGTGTGTGTGTGTGTGTGTGTGTGTGTGTGTATGTATTTGTGTATGTAGGTATATATATATACATATATGCATATATATATATACACACACACACACACACACACACACACACACACACACACACACACACACACACATATATGCACATATGTATACAAGAGTCCCCAGAGGCCAGAAAAGGGCATCAGATCCCCTGGAGCTGGAGTTCTATGCAGTTGAGAGCCACCTTACAGGGATACTGGGAACTGAACTTGGGTCCTCGGGAAGAGTAGCAAGCACTGTTTGAGTTATCTCAAAGAAGATAGAGCATTTATAGGCAGTTTGTGTATTGTTTGTTACTATAATTCATAAAGGTGTTGTTGTTTTCTGTACCAGATCTTGTTGTAAGTGTTGCTTTTGAACATGGCTTCAGAACAGAAGCTGGCCAGAGGGGTGCTGTGCAAAAAATTGTGCAGGTGGTATATTTGGCATGAGCACCCTGGTCTGACTCAGTCAGGTCTGTTTGTAGAGTCAAAGCATTTATAGCAAGAGCTTTCCACTCTTCTTTTTCAGTATGTGTTTGAGTAGAGACAGAGTGTATAAGCTAAGTGTCATAGGCTGATAAGGCTGTGGGCTCTTGAGTTGAACACAGGTTCTCCTTGCTTTGTTACCTGTGTTTGTTACTAGCCAGCGTGGCTGCTCTCTGGTTCCTCTAATCAGGTGATCTTGCATGCCTGATGTGTTTTCTCTGCCAGATCAGGTTTTCTGCATGTAGGTCAACTACCCATTCAATGCTCAGAACCAGTCCCTTATAATGCAAATAGGAGCAGAAAGTTAGCACCTGTCTTGATTTATATAATAGGAATCAGTACTTTACTTCTTTCAGCCCAGAAAATAGTTCTTTAATGAAAGGCACCCTGAGCTTTGGCTAATTGGCATTACTAATTTAGGGAAGCACTGCTTAAACCCCCCTGCCACAGTGTGATAAATGGTCTTGAGTGTTTTTGTGGCCACTCCCTGTTCACCACCACATTGTCTGGGGTTCATTTCCGGTTGACTTGGATTCTGGGGAGTGTGATCATGGAGGTGGTAGCCCGGCTGTGCAGGGTGGAGGTATTATTTCTAAGGCTCTTCAGGTCTGTCAGGGAGAGGCCTCCTGCTTTGTTCTCCAGCAGAGATAATGCTAAGATGATTGCTATTGCTTCCTGATTCTAGGCCTGACCTGTCCTTCCCTTAGAGAGTTTCTAGAAACAGCATTTTTCTGGGTGTCTGGGGCAGAGCCTGGAGCTGCTGCACTGAGTAGTTGGTAAGCACTTGGAAGACAGGTGCTGCTGGAAGATCCTGGCTTTCAGATGGAGATAGCAGTTACTTCCTCCAGTGCCTTAGGCTTCCTGGGGCTTGACAGGTTATATTTCTAGAAGTTGTGGGTCACTTTTGGACAGAACTGACAGCCTCTTTCTTGTTTAGAGAAATGAAATTTTAGTGCTGTTCTGAAACCAGAGGAAGCAGAGTGACTTAGGGCTTGACCTCTGAGGTCTTCAGTATCTTTGCTGTAGAAGGGAAAAGGGATCTCATGACTAGGGAGGTGATTTGTCTGTAAGCCTGCAGGTTAGGTGGTGTCTCCAGTGACTAGAACACCCTGGAGAGCTCAGGCTGTTTGCTCTCAGCTTTCCTTATAATAATTTGACTATGTACTTAGAGTACTTTGTCACTTTGCTATTAACATGGACATTTGAAAATGGGAGTTATTTTTTGACATTGGCACTAAATGCTTTGGCCTTTAAAGTATAGCAGTCTCCAGTGGTCATCCCTAACATGTCTGAGAGCACGGACTCAGGGTACCAGTTTTCTCTCTTCAGGATCCGTGGCCACAGGGAGAGTCCATCTGCTGGATAGACTTGTCTTCCTTTTAGCTATGTCAGTGCTCAGCATTTTTAGGCTTGTGTTTGGCTCCTTGGGCTGCCTGTGCTGTGAGTTGGATTCAACACTTATTGGCTACCAGTAGTACCAATTGAGTGGACCCTGGGGATCCTGCCCTTCCTTTCTTTCTTTTTTCTTTTTTCAAGACATGGTCTGTGCAGCCTTGGCTGTCTTGGAACTCACTCTGTAGACCAGGCTGGCCTCAACTCACAGAGATTCGCCTACCTCTGCCTTCCAAGTGCTGGGATTAAAGGCCTGTACCACTACTACCCAGCATGATCCTACTCTTCTTGTGTCAGGTTGGTGACTCTGTAAGTATAGTCCCACCCAGGTAGCCTGTGTTCCAGAAATGGAATTTTGAGGTGCACAAAGGTACAGGAAGAAATAGTACCATCACTACCACTGCTACTATGTGTACACAGAGAGCAAATGCTAACTGTGTCCCATACTGGAGATAGGATTTTTTTTTTCTCTCTGTTGTGCAGGTATCTAGGATAAGCTCTTTACCTGGATGAGTGATTCAGTGACCTAGACCCTTTAAGGACTGGATCTCCAGCTGGTGGTTTTGCTTCTTTTGACTATAGTCTCATTAACTTATGTTTTAAGGCAGGGACATGTAGCCAAAGCTGGTCTCAAATGCATGATCTTTTTGTTTTTGCCTTCTAGGTTCTGCATACAGGTATGTGGTATCATACCAGGCTCTCTTATTAGCTTTATACTTGCAAATAAAAGCACTAAATTAAGACTCAAGACCCTCTGACCTATAAAATGGTCTCCCCAGAGTATAGTGGCAACTTGATTGTCCCATGGGAGTCAGGGTTGCTCTCACAACTTGATTGAATTGTTCTGCCTTTGGATTAGGCCTCTTGATGGCAAGGTTTGGAAAAGTAAAAGTAGGACATAAAGCCTTTGAGATCTGCTCAGACAGTACTGCACATTTAGAGACCCATGTGTTCTGCTGTATAAGTTTGTATATACATATGGTGATGCTTCATGGAAGGTTGAGGCCTTTGGTACTTTTTTTTTTTTTAGTTTTTCAAGACAGGGTTTCTCTGTGTAGCTTTGCACCTTTCCTGGAACTCACTCTGTAGCCCAGGCTGGCCTCGAACTCACAGAGATCTCCTGTCTCTGCCTCCCGAGTGCTGGGATTAAAGGCGTGTGCCACCACCGCCCGGCGTCTTTTGGTACTCTTAAGAGCTTGGGAAATATCTACCTATTCTGCCAGGCCACTGTGTGGACTAAAGTGAGGAATAGAAGGCCTGTCCTGCATGAATATGTGTTTCTTTATTTTCTGATTATCAGTTAACTCAAGTGAATTTAATCTTAGGTCAAGGCTTTTTCCTTATCAGTCCTGTGGTCCTAAGGCTTTTCTAGAGCCGTGAATGTGCTCTTAGGGTAGCAGGCAAGTCATTAGCCTCTAGTTGTGGGAAGTTTCTGCCTGTGGCTTACTGGTATCTATGCTCTACCTGCCTTTGCTCCACTCCATCTTTTCTATGCTATTTCCAACTTGATGAAGCCACTGTATCTGCCTCCTCTTGAGGCATGGTTAGGTAATGGTCAGTTCATGGAGAAGCAGGCTGTTTGAGGTCTTAGCTGGTGCTGGTTCACTGCGGGGATCATCTTCCTCAGTAGGAGAGCAGATATGGCAGAAGAGCACAGCTTTCTTCTGTAAGGTTGGGCTAGTACAGTCTGAAAGCCTTCCTGAGGATTGGCACACTTTGTTTTGGTGGTGTTGGATTTCTGGGGTCAGAAGAACCTAGACCTGATGCTGAGTTGTATGTTCCTTTAGATTTTACCATGCAGCAAAACCTAGCAGGCAGGAGGGTGCCCCTGGGAGTCCAGGTGCTGAGATTAGATATTAACTTCCAGTAGGTACTATAAGAGCAGCATTGGTTTGTTGTGGAAATTCACTTTGCCAATGACCTTGGAGTATCTGGCCCAATGGGGAGGTGTGGAGCTCTCTCTCTCTCACTCTTGCATGCTTCTCCCCATGATCAGAGACCAGACGGGCAAAACAGAAGGACTTCTGCAACTAAATCTACCTTATCCTGTATCTGTGAGTCTGTTTTCCCATAGCACTCATTAATAAATTGATGTATATTCATATACACCCTTTTGGTTCTTGTTTCATTGGTTTCGTCATGGAAGGGAAGTTCCAATGTGCCCCAGACTGTGGGACCCTGTAAGATTCCCCCAAGGGTGGGCCCTTTGGGTTTGTAAGGAATGTCTTCCATTTTTCTGGCCTGTATATCTCAAGTATGTGATGCTCCTGCTTACAAGTTCTAGTCAGCATAGTGATGTCCACCAAAGGTTTGGTCTGTATGCAATGGAGCAGCTGGTCCTGCTTGGCTCTATGAGAAGGAAAAAAAAATTACAGAGTCTGTTTGCCCTGCTAGGGGAACAAAGCCCTCACACACAGGAGGGTAATTCTGCCACTGTTGAGTAGGCTGAGCTACTCAACAGGCCACACTGGTTTTGTGTAGCTCCCCCAGATAGTATACCTTGTGCCAATTTCATGTGAGTTTTTTGGGTCTGCATGTTCTACAGCATCAATCCTTGGGTCTATTTTCAGCAAAGTTGACCTGTGTGCTTACAGGAAATCAGATCCTATGGAGACTGTTTGGGAATCACTGTAGTGTCTCAAGAGTAGAGTTTTATTCTATTTTGTCAGTTCCAAGCAGTCATCATCAACCCCATAGGAGGCTGACTAGAGGCTTGGTTTTGACCTAGTTGCCAAGTACCTGAGGCCCCTGTACCCTCATCCTACAGATCTCTGGGTCATCTGCTCTGTTTTTTGCTTTTTGGTGAACCAGGGTCTGAAGAAAGGATCCTGATGCTCAAAACAAGCTTGGTAGCCCCCGGGCTGCATGATGTTACAGCTCTCCTGTGTTGTCTCCCTTCCCTAAAGTTATTCCAAGTTTTTTTGAGGATGAGCTGAAGTGTGGCAAAGCCATGCAGTGTGCTTTGTTAACATTCATCCTGCCAGCTGCACAGAGCAGTTGCTATTTTCTTTTCCATGATTTCTTTTCACTCTCATAGCCTGCTCAGTAGGTCCTTCCTTCGAGTAATTACTTCTTGAATGCAGCTTGAGTTCTGTTTTTTAGGTTTTTTTTTACATTTATTTATTTTTTTAATTTGTGTGTGTGTGTGTGTGTGTGTGTGTGTGTGTGTGAGAGAGAGAGAGAGAGAGAGAGAGAGAGAGAGAGAGAGAGAGAGGAGGGAGAGGAAGAGAGTTGCGGGGGGAGAAAGGGAGAGGGAGAGAGAGAGGAGAGAGAGATAGTGGTTTACTGACTGAGCTAGCCAGGCTGGTTTGTTTCAACATTTCCTGAAATCTAAGTCTGGATAATAAGAGTCCTTCCCTTAACACCATTTCAGAGTTGTTTTTTTTTTTTAATGGTTGATTGACTGGTGAACTGATAGCCAATGAACTGATAGTTACAGCCTCAGAGGGACGGCTTATGAACACTGACCATTTTTGAGAAAGCACTCAGGCAAGACACAAGGTCATTTTCAATATCGGTTTACAAAGTGTTAGCAGGTACTTGAGAACATCTCAGGGATATGGTGTTACAGTAGTCAAATAGTGCTTAGTCCATGAAGTCCATCTGTGAGATGAGCTCGGATCCATTTTTTCTCCCCATGGACCATACTGGGATTGGTCAGCAGATTGCAGTGATGACCTTAGATTGTGACAGCTCTCTTCAGAGACATAGCAGGGCCTGCTGCTTAGGCCGCCTTATCACCATTCATCTGTTTCGTGATACCATAGGCTCTAATCACTTAAGACTGTGAGACGATGCCGTTTTCATCTTGAGAGAAAGCATAGCCATGGAGCAGGTTCTGTTGTAGGGACTCAGAGTGGTACAGATTGACATGGTCCTTCTTAAAGATATTTTTGAGCCGCTGTGCCCTCTCCATGTCATGGCCTAGCTAGCTCAGTCAGTAGAGAAATGAGACTCTTAATCTCAGGGTCATGGGTTTGAGCCCCATGTTAGGCACTAGATATTGTAGATAATCCACAGATTATTGATAAAGGAACTATTTATTAAAAAACTATTTATTAAAAAATTATATTGAGGAGAACAACTCACTAATCAGGATAAGGCAAATCCATCACAGAGTCCTGGAAGGCTGATGGCTGGTCCCATACTGCTTCTGCCGTCTGAGTCAGTCCCCACTGTCCAAGCCCATCAGGGAGAGAACAGAAGGCTTATGTATGTATGTATGTGTCCCTCAGGTCTTCAGCTAGTGCAGAGGCCATGCCCCAGAGGCTAGTACCTCAAGGCCATAGGTGGAACAGGTACCCACTACATGGTGGTATGATGGCATGCATTTGGAGATCAGAAGACAAATTGCAGGAGTTGGTTCTTTCTTTCTACCTTGTGAGTCCTTGGAATCGAACTCAGGTTTTTAGGATTGGTGGGACACACACTTACCCACTGAGCCATCTTGCTAGCTCCTGTAGCTTGTTTGTTAATGCTAATTTCCAAGTGTTCAGGAAAGACAGATGATATATATTGCTCATTTCAGCTTCTGCTTCAACAGGTATAGCTACTATCTCCACCCACTTTCAACCCCTGTAAAGCAATCCCATGCTTCTCATGCTGTTTTTTGTTTTGTTTGTTTGTTTGTCTTTTAAGACATACCCTGTGCCGGGCGGTGGTGGCGCACGCCTTTAATCCCAGCACTCGGGAGGCAGAGCCAGGCGGATCTCTGTGAGTTCGAGGCCAGCCTGGGCTACCAAGTGAGTCCCAGGAAAGGCGCAAAGCTACACAGAGAAACCCTGTCTCGAAAAACCAAAAAAAAAAAAAAAAAAAAAAAAAAAAGACATACCCCTGGCCTTCCTGGAACTTGCCTTGTAGACCAAGTTAGCCTTCAACTCAGAGATCTGCCTGTCTCTGCCTCCCAAGTGCTGGGATTATAAGTGTGCATCACCACTGACTGACTCCTTCATTCTGTACTTAACATGTTTCTTTAAATGTACAGACATTTTTTCCCTTTTTTCTTTCTATTTGTGTCCTTAGAAAATTATATTGTGTGTGTGTGTGTGTGTGTGTGTGTGTGTGTGTGTGTGTGTGTGTGTGTGTATGTGTGTGTACCACACTGTACATGTGGAGGTTAGAGAGGACAACTTGCAGGAGTTGATTCTCTCTTAATTATCCATCCCAGGGATTGAACTCAAGTTTTCAGGCTTGGTGGCAGGTACCTTTACCTGTTAAGCAGCACTTTTGTGGCTCATTGAGACAGGGTCTCACTGTGTATCCCTAGCTGGCCTGGAACTTACTGTATAGCTCAGAGTAGCCTTGTACTTAAGGTAATCCTTTTGTCTCTACCTTCTGAGTGCTGAGATTACAGGAGCACCACTCTACTGGCATTGTGGACACAGGTGGCTTTTTGTTTTTTTGTTTCTTGTTTCCCTGCCACATCTAAAGAAATAATTATTTAACAATAGTGTCTTCACTGTAACTGTTAGAGGTCTGTAGTGTTCACATATAGTTTTCTCAGTTGTCATTTCAGCATACCATATATACATATCTGTATATGCATGCACGGTCAGTGTACATTAAGGTTAAACAGAGTTTGATATGTTGCCATTTGGTTATTTTATCATTAAGGTTCTTGAAGGAGGTAGGTTAATTCTGTTTAGGTTCCATGCACTGTAGTCATGAAGTCCTCTGTTTCCTAAGTTCTTTTATAATTGGAAGGTATATCTAGAGGCTCTGTTAGAATCAAGTGGGATTTTTTTGTTTTGTTTTTAAAAATTAAAAAAATATGTGTATGAGTGTTTTGCCCACATGTATGTCTCTGTATCATGTGTATGCCTGGTGCCCACAGAGGCCAGAAGAGGATGATCCCCTGGGGCTGGAGTTAGAGAAGGTTGTCCAGCTGCCATGTGGGTGCTGGGAATCAAAACCCAGTCCTGTCAAAGAGCAGTCAATGCTCTTTACTCATTTTTATTTTATGTGTATAGGTGTTTAACCTGCATGTGTGTTTATGTACCACATGTATGCCTGGTGCCTTTGGAGGCTATAAGAGGGAGTTGGATCCCCTGAAACTGGAATTACAAATGATTGTGAGCCACCATACCAATGCTGGGAATTGAACCCAAGATCTCTGGAAGTAGGACAAGTACTCAGTACTCTTTTTTGTTTGTTTGTTTGTTTTGTTTTTGTTTTTCGAGACAGCGTTTCTCTGTGTAGCTCCACACTTTTCCTGGAACTCGAACTCCCTGTTCTCCACCTGCCTCTGCCTCCCGAATGCTGAGATTAAAGGAGCCCAGCAAGGGACAAGTACGCTTAACCTCTAAGCCATCTCTCCATCCCCTGAAGTCAGTGCTCTTAATCACTGAGCCATCTTTCTAGCCCCAAAGATTTATTTTTTATTTATTTACTTTTATTTTACTGTATGTATATGTGCCACATGCATGCAGTATCCTCAGAAGCCAGAGGAGAGCATCAGATGCCCCTAGAACTGGAGTTAACAGACAGTTGTGAGCCACCATGTAGGTGCTTTGAACTGAATCTGTATCCTCTGCAAGAGCAGCAAGTGCTCTTAACTACTGAGCCATTTTCCAGCCCTTGATATTTGCTTTTTGAGACAGAGTCTCACTACATAGCCCTGGTAATTTCGTTATAGACCAGGTTGGCCTTGAAGTCAGAGAGATCCCCTCTGTCTCTCAAGTGCTAGGATTAAAGTTATATACCACCATGACCAGCTTTTTTCTTTTTTCTTTGTGTGTGTGTGTGTGTGTGTGTGTGTGTGTGTGTGTGTGAGAGAGAGAGAGAGAGAGAGAGAGAGAGAGAGAGAGAGAGAGAGAGAGGAGAGAGAGCTGAACGCGCGTGCTCTCTCTGCTCTCCATTGTAAGGTGAGATTCAGCAGTGGCTGAAGGGCCTTTGTGGAATTGTATTTGGAGCAGAAGTAGGTGCCCCCCACCCCCAATCATTGGGAGTGATATTTGTGGTGTTACAATTCTGTTACTCTTTCTGTTGTTCTTACCAGTATTATTCTAAGGAGAACTTTCTTATATCAAAATTTAGTTACTCTGATTTTCAGTAAGTGCTTGATTTATTATGTTTTTTTTCCTGCTTCCAGAATAACAAGCTGCTCTCCAGCATTAATGAGATTTATTTACTTAAGACTGATTTTTTTTCATAATGCTAGGTATTAAATCCAGGATCTCATATGTGTTAGTCAAGTACTTTGCTACTGAGCTACAGCCATCTCCAACTTTTAACATTTTAAATTTTTTTTAAAGAGGCATTGTCTCACTTAGCCAGGTTAACCTCAATTCTGTTATTTGGTTTAATCTAGAATCTTCCTGTCTCAGCTTCGCAAGTAGCTAGGTCTATGGGTGTTCATCACTGTACCTGGCTCATATATGTTTGAACACATTTGTGGGTGGGGTGGGGGTGGGGGTGGTGGTGATACTGGTGTTGATTCCAAGGTTTCAAATATGCCAAGCAAATGCTTTATCCATGAGCTACATTGTAGTTTTTTTAGTGGTCTCCTTCATCCACAGTTTCACTTGAGTTTCAGTTTCCCACATTCAACCACTACATGAAAACTAATAGAAAATTGTAGAAATAATTAGGGTATGGGGACACGTCCTGTGAAAGATAGAGACAAGAGGATCAGGAGTTTAAGGTAGCTAGAGTTTTCCTGCCTGGCCCACAGTCAGGACAAATCTCTGTCACCCGCCAGTCCCACAGCCGCTCAGACCCAACCAAGTAAACACAGAGACTTATATTGCTTACAAACTGTATGGCCGTGGCAGGCTTCTTGCTAACTGTTCTTATAGCTTAAATTAATCCTTTTCCATAAATCTATACCTTGCCACGTGGCTCGTGGCTTACCAGCGTCTTCACATGCGGCTTGTCATGGTGGCGGCTGGCAGTGACTCCCTCCGCCTTCCTGTTTTCTCTGTTCTTCTCTCTGTTAGTCCCGCCTATACTTCCTGCCTGGCCACTGGCCAATTAGTGTTTTATTTATTGACCAATCAGAGCAATCTGACATACAGACCATCCCACAGCAATCCTTGACTACATATAGACATTGTTGGTTATACAGTCAAGTTTGAGGGTGTATGAGGTCCTGGGGCTTGCAGGAGTAAGCTCACACACCAAAAACTTGCAGACTACAGAAATAAGTCATTCACAAGTTTAAGTCACATTTATATTCTGGGAATATGGTGAAACTGCCAACCTGCCAAGAACCTGGACTGTCTCTGTGGAGTGTCAATACTACCTGTGATGCATCTGGCCAATGAATGAGTCTCAGTTATCTAATGATAAAACATATATATGCACACATTCATAGATTCTAGTACTCTACAGAGTATCCCATCATTGTTCTGTAGGAGTCCCTTCCAAGTTTGCTTATGACTTTTTCTTCTTTTTTGAAGTTTCAGGTATTCTTAAGGGAAAACATAATCAGGAGGTCTTTTTGACACTGGCCATTTAGAATATATTTTTAGTAAACTATATATGGATTTTAGGTATACAGTTTGATTGATGCCTTAATGAGTACATGCCTCTGTAACCCATGTAACATTGCCTTCAACCTAGATAACTTGTCATTCCCCTTATATGGCCTGTTCTCTTGCAGTTGTTCTGACTTCTTTAAGACTAGTTCATCTTATTCTCAAATTTCAGTAGAGCCATATAGTATTATTGATGTGACAAGTCCTACTGATACAACTTCAGTGACCTTTGACTGTTCCTTTCTTTCTGTCTACCACAACATGAAAGGACCCACAAAATGGGCATGTTTGTAGCCCTTGATTATCACTGGGGGGGGGGCTTATCTTACCCAACTGGCAGTGTCCTTCTGACACAAATCTCTTGTTATTTGATCTTTCTCAGCCCTTGAGCATGTTCCAAACTCTGTTCGATTGTGGAAAGCAGCCGTTGAGCTCGAAGAGCCTGAAGATGCTAGAATCATGTTGAGCCGAGCAGTGGAGTGCTGTCCCACCAGCGTGGAGGTGAGTCTGCCAGGCTCAGACCCACCACCCCATTGTAAGCCAAGTCCAGTGCCTGAGACTGCTATATGTATGCTGCTTACTTAAGCTACCATTCCTGGCATTAGAGGGCCTTGTGAAACCCAGAATGGTATTCTACAATAGCTGCTAAGTAAGGTAACAGGTGGCTTCAGTTAGTCAGGGTTTCTCTGTGTAGCTTTGGAGCCTGTCCTGGAACTCGCTCTGTAGACCAAAGCTGGCCTCGTACTCACAGAGATCCACATGCCTCTGCCTCCCGAGTGTGGAATTAAATGCTAGGACTCTTAATCAGAGGTTCTAAGCACTGTGCCAGACTTGATGGAAGGTGCTAGGGTAAAAGGTGAGCAGGATGTGTTCACAGACAGTTGTGTGATGATGCTTAGCCCTCTGGAATTCTTATGCCCCCAAACTACTGACTACAACATTCCACCCTTAAAATGTACAGACTATTTTAGTTTCAATGTGAATGTGTGCCCACTCCCCATCCCCCCAAAAAAAGAGTCCTGTCAACCTTTTGTGATAACCAGTGTCAGAAGCATAACTGAACAGTTGGTGTAGTGAAAAGGGCTCCTGAGAATGATCATAGGTTCTGTTTAAGCTTGGGAACTTTCACAAAGCACTTTGTAGAAGTGCTGAAGGTCAGTGACACTGGCTTGCCATCCAGCCTGGAAGATACCACTTGGTGCCACCAGTGTTCAACACACTTCTCCTTTTTTTCTTATGTCTTTTTTGTGTAGCTTTGGCTTGCTTTGGCAAGGCTGGAAACTTATGAAAATGCTCGCAAGGTCTTAAATAAAGCACGTGAGAACATTCCTACAGACCGGCACATCTGGATCACAGCTGCCAAGCTTGAGGAGGCCAATGGGAACACTCAGATGGTGGAGAAGATCATTGACCGAGCCATCACCTCCCTGCGGGCCAATGGTGTGGAGATCAACCGGGAACAGTGGATACAGGCAAGCTGTTGCTCAGTGTTCTAAATACAGAGTCAGTTAGGCTTTGGTGTTGCATACATGTACCAGCACTCAGGAAGCTAAGGCAGGAGGATTGCAAGTTTAAGGACAGCCTGAGTAGGCTATGTGGCAGGGCTCTGTCTTGAATGAGTGATAAGTAAATATAATTTTTTTCATTTATGTATATGTATGTTTGACTGCATGAATATCTGTGCTCCAAAAGAGGAGCTAGATAAGCTGCTGTGTAGGTGCTGGGAAATGAAATCAGATCCTCTGAAAGAAGAGCCGGTTCCTTTTTTTTGAGACAGGGTTTCTCTGTTTAGCTTTGGAACTTTTCCTGGAACTCACCCTGTAGCCCAGGCTGGCCTCGAACTCACAGAGATCCTACTGCCTCTGCCTTCTATATGCTGGGATTAAAGGCGTGCGCCACCACCACCTGGCTAAGAGGAGTCAGTTCTTAACCACTGACCATCTCTCCCTCTCCTACAGATGATTTTTGTGTGTTGAGGTCTCACATAAGATATAGGGTGTCACTGGAGCGTCCCCACACTGGTAGAAGAAACAGGATTGTTGTGACTTTGCTTCATATGCTGTCACTTTTGATGGACCCAATACCCTGAGTTGTCCTGGGGTGAATGCAGATATAGATGACTAGCATTTTTTTGCTAGTTGTCTTAAGAGTTACTATTGCTGTGATAAAACACCATGATCAAAAGAACTTGGAGGAAGGATTTATTTAATTTACACTTCCATATCATTGTTCATCATCAAAAGAAGTCAGGACAGGAACTCAGATAAGGCAGGAGCTGATGCCAAGTCCATGAAGGGTTTCTGGGTTGCTTATTGTCTTGCTCCTTATGATTTGCTCAGCCTGCTTTCTTATAGAACCCAGAACCACCAGTCCAGGGATGACTGGGCTGGGTCTTCCCCTATCAATCACTAATTAAGAAAATGCCTTACAGGCCTGCCTACAACCCAATCTTACGGAGGCATTTTTTTTTTCTTTTTCTTTCTTTTTTGCTTCTTCTTTTCTGAGACAGGGTTTTTCTGTGAAGCCCTGGCTGTCCTGGATCTCACTCTGTAGACCAGGCTGGCCTCGAACTCACAGAGATCCACCTGCTTCCGCCTCTCAAGTGCTGGGATTAAAAGCGTGTACCACCACCACTGCCCAGCTAGAAACCTTTTCTTTTCTTTTCTTTTCTTTTCTTTTCTTTTCTTTTCTTTTCTTTTCTTTTCTTTTCTTTTCTTTTCTTTTTTCTTTTCTTTTCTTTCCTTCCCTCCCTCCCTCCCTCCCTTCTTTTCCTTCCTTTCTTTCTTTCCTTCCTTTCTTTCTTTGGTTTTCTAAGACAAAGTTTCTCTACGTAACAGTTCTAACTTTCCTGGAACTTGCTCACAGAGATCTACCTGCCTCTGCCTCCCAAGTGCTGGGATTAAAGGTGTGCACCACCATCACCACCAGGCTAGAAGCATTTTCTTAACTGAAGTTCCCTCCTCCCAGATGACTTTAGCTTGGTCAAGTTGTTGTAAAACTTGCCAGCACACTAGGAAACAAAATGTGACTTCCTGGGTCCAGCCTCTCATGTCTTTTGTTTATTAAACTGTGTTGCTATTTTTGTTAATCTGTTGACCACTGTGTTTGAGATTTCTAATATCTGTGTTTCCCCTTCTACCTTGAAGATTTTCTATAACTGGGTGTGTGTGTGTGTGTGTGTGTGTGTGTGTGTGTGTCTGTCCATTTGCTACCTTTTTAAGCTTTTTTGTGACTAGAAAACCTTTATTTCACCAGGCATGGTGGTTTAGGAAGCAAGAGTACCTGGTTTAGGCCAGTTTACCCTACATAGTGAGTTCTAGGCCAGCCAGGGCTACCTAGTAAGACCTTTTCTCAAAAAAAATTTTTTTTAAATTTCGATTTTCTTTCTGTCTGTCTTATAAAGAAATGTGTGCGTGCTGGGCGGTGGTGGCACATGCCTTTAATCCCAGCACTTGGGAGGCAAACCCAGGTGGATCTCTGTGAGGTCAAGCAAGGCCAGCCTGGTCTACAGAGCGAGATCTAGGACAGGCACCAAAACTACACAGAGAAACCCTATCTTGAAAACAACAAAAAAAAAAAAAAAAAGAAAAGAAAAGAAATGTATGCACACGCGCACGTGTGTGTGTGTGTATGTGTGTGTGTGCGCGCATGTGCACTGACAGTGCTTGGGTGACAGCCCTTACCTTTGACCTTGGAAAGGTCTCATTGTTTGCCCCTGCACTGTGTACTCTAGGGCAGCTAGCCTTTGAACTTTTTGAAGATTGTCTCCTCTTTGCCTCCTCTTTGGGTATAGTAGTGATGAGATTACAGATATATGTTTGCTGGATATAAAATCCTAGGTTGATGCTGTTTTCTTCTAGTACTTCCAATATACACATACCACTGCCTTCTCACATCTGCATTACTCTGTCAATACTGTTGTCTTTAAAAAAAAAAAAATCTGGCAAAGAGTTTACTGTACACCCCTAGCTGGCCTTCAACACTCAATCTTCCTGCCTCAGCTTCTTAAGTACTGTTTTGTTTTTATCAAAATCTCAGTTGTTTGATTTTACCAATAAAGATTCTGGAGCCAGATGCTGGGGTGAAAGCCTGTTAGCTCAAAGAGTTAGAGAAAGCACCTAGCTGATCTTCCTTCTCCACTGATGTCACAGAAAAGACCTCTCCTATGCTGTCTCAAACAAAGCTCCTCCAACTCAGTGTCCTTCCCTTCTACTTCCTGTGCATCTTTCTCTCCGTGTTCCTGCCTCCCTCTTACTCTCTCGTTTTTTTTTCTTCTTCACTTCTTGTCAACTGGCTGCTTGCCCTTTACCTGTTGTTGACTTAATTTAATCTTCTTTACAAATAAGCAGAAAGTTCTTGGATTAGGGCTGAGCCACACAACAACTAAAAACAGTTTTTTCCAGTAAATAACGCAATCTCGGGGCTCACAGTGTGATCAAATATCCTGCAACAGTGCTGGGATTGCAGACATGTGCCACGGAACCTCTGGCAGTTGTTTTGTTTTTCATCATTTTTTTTCCTTTGTTTTGCTTTTTTTAAAATTTTTAAATATTTTATTGCTTTATGTGTATAAGTATGCTTTCATGTATGTCTGTGCATCATATACATGCCTAATGCATCAGATCCAGAAGAAGACATCAGATACCCTGGACCTAGAGTTATAGACAGTTGTGGGCTGCCATGTGGTTGCTGGGAATTGAATCTGGGTCCTCTGGAAGAACAGTCAATGCTCTTAATTACGGAGCCATCTTTCCAGCCTTTTATTATTATTGTTGTTAACATTAGTGTTATTTCTTTGCCTTATTTGTTTTGAGATAAGGTCTCATTATGCAGCCCTGCTTGGCCTGTAGCTCACTGTGTAGATTCATTCACAGATCTGCCTGCCTCTGCCTCCCTAGTACTGGGATTAAATGCATGTGTCCATTGTCATCATTGATTTTAGTGATAAGCCTTGGTATAATGTTTCCTATGTTTGGAGTTTACTTCTTTTGTTTTTGTTGTTGTTGTGTGTGTGTGTGTGTGTGTGTGTGTGTGTGTGTGTGTGTGTGTGTTACAGATTTATATGTTTGACACACTTAGATGCTGGAAGAAGACATTGAGTTTCCCTGCTCTAGCATGCGGGGGTGGGGGGTGGGGAGTGTGCTTTTTTAGACAGGGTTTCTCTGTGTAGTTCTGACTGTCCTGGAACTCACTCTGTAGACTAGACTGGCCTTGAACTCAGAGAACTGCCTGCCTCTGCCTCTGGAGTGTTGAGATTAAAGGCGTGCACTTTCACACCTGGTCATGCCCAGCTTTTTATGTGGGTGCTTGGAAGGAATTTGAACTCAGGTCCTCATACTTACCCAACATTCTTACCCCCTTGCCATCTCCGCAGCTCCTCAGTAGGCTTCTTTGGAAAATTTTTGTTCACTGTGTCTTCGGATATCACTTCCCCTGTTGAAGGGAGGCATTGTTCACAGAACCTTGATGTACTATTAATTTTAAAATTAGAGTTTCTTTTTTAATTGTATTTATTATGGGTGTGCCCGAAGTGTACATGTGGATGTCAGAGGATAGCTGTGAGAGTTGGCTCTCTGATTCTACCATGTGAGTCTTGGGGATTGAACTCAGGTTGTCAGGCTTGGTGGTGGCATGTATCTTTACCCACTCAGCCATTTCACCAGTCCTAGAATTTAATTTTGATAGTTTATTAAATTATAAATAATGTTATAGGACTGGGGATAAAGCCTATTTTACATTTATCTAGTGTGTGAGCCCCAGAGTTGAATCTCCAGTATTACATATACACAGGAAATACTATAAAATTCATCTTTATCTGTGTGTGATGTTGGAGATTGAATCCAGGCCTCATATATGTTAGGAAAGTACTCTACCACTGAGCTATGTGCCCTGTAGAATATAGGTGAGCCCTATTTGAAACTATATACAAGGACTCAAAAGGAACCATAGAACTAAATATTAAAGTCAGAAACTCTAGAGATCATAGGACTTAGATTCTTGTTTTTAAAGATAGGGTCTATATGGCCCAGGCCAGTATAGAACTTGCTATATAGCCCAGGCTGTCCTGGAACTCAAGATTCTTCTGCCTCAGCCTCCTGAGTGCTAGGACTATTGGCATTGTGATGGATGAACCTTGAAACAGTCTAAGCAAAAAGCAGTTGTTTGTTTATTTAGATAGGATCTCACTCTGTAACCCTGTCTAGCCTGGAATTTGCTATGTAGACCAGCCAGTTCTTGAATTTAGAGATCTGTTTGTCTCTGCTTCCTGAGTCTAGCATTAAAACTATGTACCGCCATGCCCAGCTACAAGACCATATATTATATGATTCTATTGGTATAAATTTTCCAGCCATTGGTATACATTTTCAGTGGTGGTGAGTGCCTTTAATCACAGCACTTGGGAGACAAGCAGATGTATCTCTCTGTTCAAGGCCAGCCTGGTCTTCAGAGTGAGTTTCAGGACAGCCAGAGTTACACAAAGAAACCCTACCTTGAAAAGCCCAAAGAATTTTTTTTCTCAAAAAATTAGAGGTAAAATAGAAAAGGAAATTTGTAGAGAAAAAAATGATTACTTAGAGGTTAGGGGAAGTATATATATATATATATTTTTTTTTTTTTAAAGATTTATTTATTATGTATACAGGCCAGAAGAGGGCACCAGATCTCATTACGGATGGTTGTAAGCCACCATGTGGTTGCTGGGAATTGAACTCTTAACCGCTGAGCTATCTCTCCAGCCCTAGGGGAAGTATTTTTAATGATCATTTTATTTTTGTCATGTATAAAATATACCAAGACAACTTAGAGAAGGAAGTGTTTAATTGGGGCTTAAGTTCCAGGGAAATAGAAGTCTATCACTATCATGGTGGGGAGCATGGCAGGAGGAATGATGGAGGAGGGGACAGCTGAGAGGTCACATCCCAGTCTATAAGCAGGAAACATTGAGAGTATACTGAGGATGACAGGAGGCTTTTGAAACCTCAACTTTGCTTCCAGTGACACACCTTTTCCAAAAAGGCCATACATCCTAATTTTTCCCAATCATCCACCAACTGGAGACCAAGTATTCAAGTATATGAACCTATGGGGGCCATTTTCATTTTAAACCCTACAGTGGGTATGTGATATGAGTGTAGGTGCTCACAGAGGCCAAACATTGGGTCTCCTGTACCTGGAGTTATAGGTGGCTGTGAGCTACCTAATGTTGCTGGGAATTGAACATGACCCTGGAAGAGCAATACATGCTCATAACCACTGATCCAAATCCTGATAGTTAGTGATTATTCTTGCTCCATTGAGTGGTCTTGGCACCCTTATGGAGAATCAATTGATGATAAATGTTGAAGATGTATTCGTGAACTCAGTTCTATTCCATTGGTCTATATGCATCTTTAGGAAGTGTGAGGCCTAGATTCACTTCCTTTGTATACTAGGCAAACATTCTACATTGAACTACCGTGGGAGCCCATTTTCAGGTTCCTAGTGGCTTTACCCAGCAGGTCTGCATAGAGGGGATGATTGGACCGTGGGCCCAAGTGCAGGTGTCTGAGATGGTCTACACTTGGCTGTGCTGGGGGGGAGGGGTGTCTTTTGCTCCACCCCTTGGCATTTCTATAAATACCCTAGGGCAGAGACAGTCAGGGCTCATTTGAATAGGTTCCAGGCCCTCTTGAGGCTATCCTGTATTTTCTATCTGTTTACATCCTTCTATATAATATTTCTTGTTGCTCTCACTCAAGAAAACTCTGGGGAACTGTGGGGTTGGTGGTTAGCCATCCCACAAACTACAACCCTATTTCCTACTGTAATCTTTTTTCATTTGGTGTAGTATGTAGGTGGACTTTTCTGACCCCCATCCAGCTCCTAGTAACCACACTGAGACGTATTATTAATTATAAATGCTTGGCCGTTAGCTTAGGCTTGTTTCTAACTAGCTCTTCTAACTTAAATTAACCCATTTCTATTAATTTACTTGCTGCCACATGGCTCATGGATTGTTACCTCATCTTGTACATATATTGCTTCCTCTGTGTTCGGCTGGTGACTCCACTCTGCTTCATCCCAGCGAGCTCTCTCCCTGTTTGCAAGTCTCACCTTGTTGTTGGTTGTTTTTACTCTTTTGGCTCTTTTGACTCTTTGTTCTTTGGGGGCCACCACCCAGCTCCCAAATAAATGCACTGGAATATGAATGCCTGGCCTTAGTTTCTAGCCAGCTTTTCTTAAATTATTTGGTTTACCTTTTGCCTCTGAGCTTTTATCTTTATCCTATATATCTTTCTTTACTGCTTACTCGCTGTGTAGCTGGGTGGCTGGCCCTTTCTTTTCTTGCTCCTTGATCCTTTCTCTCCAGATTTCTTCTCCTATTTATTCTCTCTGCCTGCCAGCCCCACCTATCCTTTCTCCTGCCTTGCTATTGGCTGTTCAGCTCTTTATTAGACCAATCTAATCTTTATTAGACAGACAAAGCAACACAGCTTTACAAATGCAACATAAAAGAATGCAGCACATCATTGCATCATTAAACAAATATTCCACAGCATAAACAACTGTAATACATCTTTAATATTCTACAACACCACCTAACCTCTTCCTGTGTAGCAATTGGTCATTTAGCTCTTTATTAAACTAATGAGAGCAACACATCTTCACAATGTACAAAAAGATTGTTCCACAACAGTAGCATCTGATGTATACATGTGTGTGGATGTATAAACCTGTGTGGGCACTTGTGGAAACCAGAGAATAACATTAGAATGTTTTCCTCTATTGCTCTTCACATTGAATTTTTACCAGACAGTCTCTCACTGTCTTACTTTTTTACTGCTGTGACAAAGCACCACGACCAAGGCAACTTATAGAAGAAAGTAGTGGGGACTTACAGTTTCAGAGAGTGCATCTATGACCATCATGGTGGGGAGCATGGCCACAGGCAGGCAGCCATGACACTGGAACAGTAGCTAAAAGCTTATATCTGATCCATAAACATGAGGCAGAGAGCAAGCTAACTGGGAATGATATGGGCTTTTGAAATCTCAAAGCCTGCCCCCAGTGACACACCTCCTCCAACAAAACCACACCTCCTAATCCTTTCCACATAGTTGTACCAACTGGAAACCAAGCATTCAAATATGAGCCTGTGGGGGGCCATCCTCATTCAGACCACCACAGTCACTGATCTGGAGCTTGATGAGTTTATCTAAATTTTTCTATTATGAGTAAAAACTTGGGAGTCAAATATTGGGATAAGAACCTGGCTGATCAGAGAAGTGGTGGAAAAGTGACCATTGACCTCCTTTCTCAATCCTTAATCCAAAAGGGCCTGCAAATCTTTCTAAGCCCCTCCTTACTACTTCCTGTGTCTCTCTATATGTATTCTGGGTCCTCCAAAACCTCTGTGGCTAATTCTGGTCAGCTAGTCTCTAACTCCACTTCATGATTCAAGGTTAAACTTTATTAACAGTCTCAAAGTGTTAGTGCAAACATATCCCACAACGTTTGCCCCTTTTTGTCTAAATAAAAAGGAAAGGTTTTAACTCTAACACATAAAACTATATACAGTAAGAACAATTACCAAGTATTGCTTAGATAAAAAGGAAAGATTTTAACTTTAAAAAAGTAAAACTCTCACAGATCCAGGGAGACTACCTAGCAGGGGTGACCCTAGGATGACTGTGGCTTATAATAAGTTTTGGTTTTGCCCAATCACTGGGCAAGCTTTAGTGAAACATTTCACTATCAGGATAAGAATTTGTACTGTATCAAGCTGATGAAAGAAAATGCTGGCCATACTTTCTGGAGGGGAGGCTAAAATTTTTTTAGATTATGAATTAGCCTATAGAAAAATGTCTTCCGTAAATCAAACAGTGAAGGGGAAGATGAATAGGAATTTCACTTACACAACTTAAGTAAAACATAGCTCTGAACAGATGAAGATTGGTTTCTTCTGTATCCCAGAATCTAATCAATATTTATATGTATAATTCAGCTATCATTTGGCTTAAAAGGGCTTATTGGGAAATGTTATTATTTTTACTATTTTCTACAGAGAAAGTATTTTACTGTTTAAAATAACCCTGGACTTTTGAATTATAGCCTGTTTCTTTTCTTTTTCTTTTTCTTTTTCTTTTTTTTTTTTTTGTTTTTTTGTTTTTTTTTTTTTTTGAGACAGGGTTTTCTCTGTAGCTGTCCCGGACTAGCTCTGTAGACCAGGCTGGCCTCGAACTCACAGAGATCCTCCTGCCTCTGCCTCCCGAGTGCTGATAACCTGTTTCTATGTTCAAGCTATCTGTGTATTATTTCTCCTGCAGTTGTACATAAAATGTTTTTACATTAAAAAAAGGACAAATGCTATAGAATTGTATTACATGAAATATATAGAATATACAAATTTATAGAGAAAGAAAGATTAGTTGTTATCTCAAGATGAAGAAGAAAATATAGAACAATGATTTCCTAAGTACAAAACCTCTGTTTTGAGTGATGGAAAAGTCCCATAAATGAACAGTAGTATCAGGACATAATATCATGAATGTAATAAATCAGTACAATTAATGTAATTAATGAATATCATAAAAATAATCATTGAATGAATACTGTGAATGTAATCAATGAATACCACAAATGTAATTAATGTCATGAGTATAATTAATGAAGATCATGAGTGTAATTTAAGTCATTAATTAATTTTTTAAAAAATTAAAAAGTAAAACTATATACAGTAAGAACAATTACCAAGTAAGAATTACATTCATAATGTCCAGTCCATTTGTATTTGGCAGATTTGGAGAAAATACTCCTATTATTTATCCTATCTTGGTGAGTTCAAAGTTTTGTACCTAATTAATTCACTTTCTATCATAACTTGTATTTCCAACCTAGAAATACCTTTTTAGACCTTAATACATTTTTTTTAAAGATAAACAACTTAAGCTTTTATATCTCTCAACCTTACACACTTTACATCTCTTTTGTGAAGTTTTTTTCTGAGTTTGGTAACTAGGAAAACTGTAACTATAACTATCTATCTAGTCTTTAACCCCATCAGAGACCTGAGAAGGATATATTACCTGAGTAAACAGGAAGTACAGAACAAACAATTTCCAAAACTGTAGAAACAACAGAAACAGCTTACTGCATGGACAGTCACCCAAGGTTCCTCTGCAATGTTAGGGTTTCCTTCTTTGGCCTATAGGCCTAGAATATCTGACAGACATTTCTGTGAAGCAGGAATTTTGAAGGATTGTCCTACCTTGTCTTGGCAGAGTTCGGCAGTTGCTGCCTTTTGTGTCCTGCTTGTCTAATTTGGACAGCATTACTGTCAGTAGTTGATGTAAGGGCAGATTCTTGCCCAGTGGCTAATTTTGCCACAATGAAAGCAGACTCCATATGGAGGTTCTTTGATGCCCATCATCTTCTCTGAAGTAGATTGGTACTGCCAGAAGCAGACATGTCTCACTGCCATGAAAAGCCTTATGTTATTAAAATATCTTAAATGCCATAATCCGTCGGTCTCTGAAGTGTTTGAAAACCATCTACCTATCTAAAATATATCTGTTTGACCTCGAAAACATACCTAACATGGCCACAAATAATCTTAAATTTACATTAATATTAAAAAATCCATACCAATGTACAATATTTGAGACTAGTAGTTTTTTGTTTTTTAGTTTAAAAGTAGATTCAATAATCTATCCTTTTATCCTGTCATTCCTATATCCTCCCCCTTTTTGTTTTCAGAACAAGATCCCTGAATCTAATCTCCTTTGCTTAATTTCTCTCTGCATAAGAATTCCTGTAGGAGGGCTGGAGAGATGGCTCAGAGGTTAAGAGCACCATCTGCTCTTCCAGAGGTCATGAATTCAATCCCCAGCAACCACATGGTAGCTCACAACCACCTATAATGAGATCTGGTGCCCTCTTCTGGCCTGCAGGCAGAATACTGTATATATAATAAATAAATCTTAAAAAAAAAAAAAAAAAAAAAAAAAAGAATTCCTGTAGGAGGGTCAGGCGGTGGTGGCGGCACTCTGGAGGCAGAGGCAGGCAGATCTCTGTGAGTCTGAGGCCAGCCTGGTCTACAGAGCGAGATCCAGGACAGGCACCAAAACTACACAGAGAAACCCTGTCTCGAAACCGCCCCCCCCCCAAAAAAAAAAGAATGCCCGTAGGAGAATGAGTAGAACATAAAATAACCAGAACACAATCAAGCTCTGGATCCAACTAATCCACATGTGCATCCTGTAATTTCTTTTCTACCAAAGCCAATTCTCTATCAGCCTCAACTGATAATTTTTTTGGAGTTTGTAAGTCCTTATCACCTTGTAAGGCTTGAAATAAATTACTTAGTTCTTGAGTTGTTAATCCTATTGTGGGCTATAGCCAGTTAGTATCTGCCAGCAGTTTTTGAAAATCATTGAGGTCGTAATTGATCTCTCCTGATTTGTACTTTCTATGTTTGAATTTTCTGTAAACCTATCTTATATCCTAGGTAATTAATAGAATTTCCTCTTTGTATTTTTTTCAGGAGCAATTTGTAATTGCCAACAAGACAATTTTTTTTTTTTTACTTCTTCAAATATTTTTTCTAAGGTATCTGTGTCTGAATCAGCTACTAAGATATCATCCATATAATGGTAAATTATAGATTGAGGAAACTGTTTATGAATTTTTTCTAATGGCTGTTTTACAAAATACTGACACAAGGTGGGGCTGTTTAACATTCCTTGTGGAAGAATTTTTATATACTCTCCTGAAAATTTTCTTTATCTGTTGAACTGTTTTGTCATCCAGAGCATGTGGTTTTTAACAACAGTCATTAAGTCTTTTAATTGCTCTGTGGATGAGTTTTTTCAATGCCTATAGGAAATGATTGAACCAAATTTGATATTGGGGCCTGTGAGAGGCCCCCTAAGGCATTTCCCTTTGGCAAAGGGTTACCTTGCCTGTTTCTTGTTGATCTGCTTTTAGTAGTCCAAATGTAGGCCTTTGTTACCCCTTTTGTATACTCCAGAAGGCTAGGGCCTTCAGTTTGGATTATCTCTAGAAAAAAACATTGTTTTTAGGAACATGTTACCTACAGTTTCTTTTTAGATGACCTTATTTATCACAGTTAAAACATTTGACCTTTTGGTTTTTCTTTTCTTAATTTATCTTATTAAATTTTCTATTCATTTTACATACCAACCACAGATTCCCCCTCTCCTCCCTCCTCCCGCCCCCCCCCCCCCCCAGCCTTTCTGCCCAACCCACCTCCTCCAAGGCAAGGTCTCCCATGGGTAGTCGTCAGAGCCTGGTCCATTCAGTTGAGGCAGGTCCAAGCCCCTCCTCCCTGCACCAAGACTGTGAAAGGTGTCCCATCATGGGCATTGGGCTCCAAAAAGCTGGCTCATGCACCAGGGATGGATCCTGATCCCACTGCCTGGGGGCCCCCTAAACAGTTCAAGCTAAATAACTGTCTCGCCTATCCAGAGGGCCTAGTCCATTCCCATGGGGGCTTTACAGCTATTAGTCCACAGTTCATGCATTTCCACTAGTTTGGCTGGCCATCTCTGTACGTTTTCCCATCATGATCCCCATGTCCTTTGCTCATAGAATTCCTCCTCTCCCTCATCAATTGGACTCCTGGAGCTCAGCCTGGCACCCAGCCATGGATCTCTGCATCTGCTTCCATCAGTCACTGGGTGAAGGCTCTATGATGACAGTTAGGGTACTCACCCATCTGATTATCAGAGTAGACCAGTTTAGGTACCCTCTCAACTATTGGCAGTACTCTATGGTGGGGTCATCCTTGTGGATTCCTGAGAACCTCCCTAGCACTCTGTTTCTCTCTATTCCCATGATGTCTTCATTTATCATGGTATCTCTTTCCTTGCTCTTCCATTCTGTCCCTGTTCCAGCTCGAAACTCCCATTCCCCTATGTTCTCATCCCCCATCTCTTGCCCTCCATTACCCCAACCCACCCCCAGTTTGCTCATGTAGATCTCATCTATTTCTCCTTTGCTGGGTGATCCAAGTGTCCCTTCTAGGGTTCTCCTTGCTTGCTAGTTTCCCTAGAGCTGTGGGTTGCAGTCTGGTTATCTTTTGATTTTTCTTAAAATTTTTAGAAATCTCTTTCCCTATCAAAGTAATGTCATAGGAGTGAGATCCAATATCAGCTGTATTTCTAATCCATTCATCTACTGGTGCTGATCCTGCCTTTAAAGGTTTATTCACCAGCCAGGCAGTGGTGGCGCACGCCTTTAATCACAGCACTCGGGAGGCAGAGCCAGGCAGATCTCTGTGAGTTTGAGGCCAGCCTGGGCTACAGAGTGAGTTCCAGGAAAGGTGCTAAAGCTACACAGAGAAACCCTGTCTTGAAAAACCAAAAAACCACAAACAAACAAACAAAGCTATTCACCCTTTTGAATTCTGAATTAGCATTTTAAAAGCCAAAGATTTAATCTTTGTCTAACTTTTGGATCTGATATTTTATTTACAGCTGAAGTTAATCTTTGCAAAAAGTCTGAAGGCTTTTTTTTTTTTTTTTCCGCCTTGTATAATTTTAGTAAATAACTCAGTCGTCTTTCCTGATTCTTTAACCTTGTCCCCAAGCATTCAAAGCTGTTGTTATTTGACATACGGCCAAGGTGTGATCATCAAATTCAAACTGTCTTTGTAAATTTCCATATTGGCCTTTACCGAGAAGCTAGTCTGGGAACATATCAATACCTCTATCTGTTCTATGACTCTAGCTTTCACTTTTTACTGTGTGTTTCATGGTAAATGAGGACCGACTTCTAATATTGTTGTAGCTAAATCTTTCTAGTTCTAGGGGGATGATTCTGAGTTGCCCATGAATTTAACATCTGTTTTAGGTAGGGTGAATATGAAACAACTGTTTCCTTCAGTCTGCTTAAATCTAACATTTTTACGGGATTTTAGTTAACTTTTGTATAGCTTTGGGAGTGTCTGTCATCTGGTGGTCGTTTTGTATGGTAACTGGAGAAATTAAGTTTGGGTTTTTGATAACTTTGGGCTGCTTTTCTTCAGTTTCATCAAGTAATGGTGTGGTAGGTTTTGTTCTAGATTCCTCTGTGTGTGAATATTTTTTTTTAGTTTTATTAGTAGGTCTTTTTAAAGTTTGTATCTTACCAATTTTTTATATTTGGCACAGATATCAAACCACTTTTAAGGATAAATTATTACCAAATTGATAATAATTATAATCGACATTATGTCAATTCTAGCTAAGTTTGTTATCCCTTTAATTTTTCTCATTTTTAAACCATCTATTGTGGAACTATACAGTGTCCTAACTCCCTGCGTCATAATATTCCCCATTTTTAATGTGGGAAAGGGGTATGTGTGTGTAACTGTGTAACCTAATTCCCTCCTTAAGAATTTCTAGGTGTCTCACCAGATCTGATGACTTTTTAGTTTGTCCATAGCAGCAATAAGGTGACAGCATAGATGAGGGGTAGCCAGCTGCTGTGGGGGCACTCAGCTGTGGGGCGGGGGTGTGGGAGACCAGCTTCCACATTTATTTACCCCAGGGACTCTTGAGGAGTGAGGGATAAGAGATTTAGGTAGAAATATAGAGGAGAGAGACAGAAACACAGGATAGCTCTGGAGGGCCTGGGTCAAAACCCATTAGCCCCTTCTGTCTCTGTGGCTTTTAAGGAATGCCAAGGGGTGGAGCAAAAGACCTCCCCTGAGCACAGCCAAGTGCAGGCCATCCCAGACACCTGGTGACCATGCCCATGGTCAAGCCATCCCCTAATCTCACTAGGAAGCTTTTATGGCCTCCCACGGGGACGGGGGGGGGGGGGGGGGGGTCGGAGTGTCTAGGCAGCCCATGGTGGGCGTCGGGGTCACACTGGGCTGCCACTGTGGTGCATGGGCCGTGCTGAGGATACCTATAGCTGCTCGCATGTAGTTGGGGGCTGAGGGTGTGCAGTGGTAGCGGTGGCAGCAGCAGCAGCAGAAGCCTGAGCAGTGCAAATGAGTGTTGAGGCCCATGGAAGGGCTTTAGCCCGAAACCCGTGGGGAGAGGGAGCGAGCCGCCTGAAAAGTGGAAGCAAGGGCATGAGAAACCCTCCGGGTGGGAGGTTATGGCACTGTGACTCAGGTAGCTGCAACGCTGGTGGCTAGCGACTGCCTTGTATTCTCATGCCTCACACTGGGCACCAGATGATGAGTTTATCTAAATTTTTCTATTATTAATAAAAACCTGGGAGTCAAATATTGGGATAAGAACCTGATTGATCAGAGAAGTGGTGGTGAAGCAACCTGTGACCTCCTCTCTCTCCTTCCTCAATCCAAAAGGGCCCACAAATCTTTATAAGCCCCTCCTACTACTTACTGTGTCTCCCTATATGTATCCTGAGTCCTCCAAAACCTCTATGGCTAATTCTAGTCTACTAGCCACTAACTCTGCTCCCTGATTCAAGGTTAAACTTTATTGATAGTCTCAGAGTGTCAGTGCAAACAAATATCCTGCAATAGGAGCTTGTAGTTTTGGCTAGACTGGCTGGCCAGTGAGCCCCTAGGAGCTACCTGTTTCTTCTCAAAGTCCTGGGGTTACAGGTGTATGCTCTCAAACCCAGCCTTTTATGTCGATGCTGGGGATCCAAACTCAGGTTCTCCTGCTTGTTCAACAAGCATTTTAGGGCTGGAGAGATGGCTCAGTGGTTAAGAGCACCAACTGCTCTTCCAGAGGTCCTGAGTTCAATTCCCAGCACCCACATGGTGGTTCACAATCACCTGTAATGAGATCTGGTGCCCTCTTCTGGCCTGCAGGGACACATACAGGCAGAATACTGTGTACACAGTACGTAAATAAAATCTTTAAAAAAAAAAAAAAGACAAGCATTTTACCTGCTGAACTATTTCCTGACCACCCCCCCACCCCCCCCACCCCCCACCCCGCTTTATATTCTAAAGAACTTGTCATGGCTCCTAGCTGACCTTGCACTCTGGATTCCCTGTCTCTACCTCCCTGCTGGTACAATTGTCAGTATACACCACCACACATTTGGTTCTTTACATTTTTTTTTTTTTTTTTGGAAACAACATCTTGTCTTATGGTATGTGTCTTATCTCACAGTGTGACACCCTGGATGGCCTGGAACTCACTATATGGCATCTGTTTCTGCCTCCAAATGCTAGAATTAAAGGCATGTGCCATCACACCCAACTTTTCTTTTTCCTTCCTCATAGCATTAGGGATTGAGCCCAGGGCTGATCTTTCCCCTCAGCCTTTCTGTATTTATGATATTGAGATAGAGTCTTATTAAGTGGCTCAAGCTGACCTTGAGGTTGGCAGTCCTCCTGTCTCAGACTCCTAGGGAGCTAGGATGACAAACCTGTACCACTAGAATCCAGCTTATTTTATTTTATTATCATTTTTGATGCTGTTACAAGTGGATTTAATTTTGTTACTTTAACATTGTTGAAAAATTGATTTTGTGTTTTTGTTGACCTCCTTATATTCTAATAGTTTTTAATTGATTCCTTGGAGTTTTCTCCATACAAAATCATGTCATTTGCAAATATAGTTTTGTCTTTCTTCCAAGGTATTTATTATTTCTTGTTTAATTGCCCCGAGTAGAAACTCTAGCACTAGTCGAGTGGTAGTGGTATGAGAACTAACTTCTAATTTTGGGTTCCTGATCTTAGGGAAGTGTCTCATCTTTTTCTCAGATAGCTAGCCCACTTACACTTTTCATTTGTTAAGTTTTCTTTTTTCCATGTTTCATTTTGGGTAGTTACTTTTGCTTTATCTTATTTTGAACTAACTTGCTATTTATTTCGCCTAGTACATTTTTCACCTCAGATTTTTTAGTATTCATTTCTAGAAATTTAGTTTTGGTCCTTTCCCTTATGTGTCTTACTTTATATTTTATTTTTGTGTGTGTGTGCGTACCTACATGAGTGCCTACAGAAGAGGGCATCGGATCTCCTGGAGTTGGAGTTACAGGTGGTTCTGGGAACTGAACTCTGTCCTCTTAACCTCTAGCCATCTCTCCAGCTCCCTCATGTCTCCAACTTTTAAACATATGGAATATTATTATTTGTTCATTTATTCACAGTGCTAGGATCAAATCCCAGATTTGGCATCTAGGTAACTCTCTGCTACTGATCTACTTCCCAGTCTTTGACTGTAGATAGAATAATTGTTTTAATGTCTTTGTCTGCTGGTTCTCTCATCTGTGTCACTTTTTATAGATTTTTTTTTCCCTATTTGCATGCCTGGCTTATCACCATACACTGTGAATTTTACCTTTTTGGGTGCTAACTGTAAGTATTCTAGAACTTACTGTTGGAATGCAGCCAAGTCATATGGATACACCTGATCCTTTGGATTTTGCTTTTCTGCATCAAAAGGCCCGAAAGACCCAAGCAATATTCTTTGGTTTTGTTTTGAGGCAGGGTCTTTTTACTGTGTGGATCTGGCTGTCCTGGAACTTGCTGTATAGACCAGGCTGACCTCAAATTCACAGAGTCACCTGCCTCTGCCTTCCTAAATGCATGCATCACCTCACCTAGGCCCCAAGCAGTGTTCTGCTGGGCAGAATTCCTCTGTGCCTTTTGCCCTGTGTTTATAACTATTAGGGGTTTCCGGGTTGTCTGGTGTTTTATTTCTTATCTAGTTACTTACAGGGTTATTCCAGCTGATTGTTTTCATTGGCTTCACCCTTACCAGGTTCAGTTAAGACTCCTAGGAACTCCACACAAGGTGCATCTGGGGTTCTGTTTCTGTGTTGCATCTTCTATTCTACTTAGTCCTGTGTGTGCATCTAGGCAACTCTACTACTGACCTACTTCCCAGTCTTTGACTATAGTTATAATATTATTTTAATGTCCTTGTCTGTTCAGTCTCCTTGGCATCTCTACTATCTCTACACCCATAGACCCCTTGCTTCCCACAATGATCTAGAATACTAAGTGGCACCTCTTGATTTTCCTGTGTAGTCTTCATGTTGTTACAGTGCCAAGTTTTTATATTTATTTTGTGTAAAAGGTACCTGGATATTTGAAGAAAAGTTCTGGTTAGCAGTGCCAGTGTTTTCTAGCTTTTAAGAGCCTGATGTCCTCACAGAAAGCCCTGGTGTCAGCCAGGAGAGAGATATATATATCTACAGTGTTCCTATCTGGGTACAGTTCTTTGGCCTGTGGTGAGTCCTACTTGCTCTGGTAGCCTGTTTTCCATTTGTTCAAGACAAATGCTGTAAGAGATACCTGCACCCTGGTACTGAGTCTACCTTTTTGAGGGGGAAGGGGTCCTTTTCAAGACCGAGTTTCTCTGTGTAGCCCTGGCTGTCCTGGAACTTGCTCTGTAGTCCAGGCTGGCTTTGAACTCATAGAGATCTCTGCCTCCTGAGTGCCAGGTGCACCATCACCGCCTGGCACCTTTTTGGTTTTGTTTTTTTTTTTTAAGATTTATTTATTTATTATGTATACAGTGTTCTGTCTGCATGTACCCCTGCAGGCCAGAAGAGGGCACCAGATCTCATTACAGATGGTTGTGAGCCATCACATGGTTGCTGGGAATTGAACCCAGGACCTTCGGAAGAGCAAGCAGCGCTCTTAACCTCTGAGCCATCTCTCCAGCCCCACCTTTTTGGTTTTTTGAGGCAAAGTTTCTCTACATAGCTCTGGCTGTTCTGGAACTTGGTATGTAGACTAAGCTTCAAACTCACAGAGATCCTACTGTCTCTGCCTGTAGAGTACTGGAATTAAAAGCGTGTGCCACCATGCCTGGCTCAGTCTACCTTCTTACAGACTCCATCAGGGAGGCAGGTTGAGGCTGTTGCTGAAGTGTAGAGAAATTTGGCATGAGCTCAGATTATGTTGTTTTATGCTTTTCTCAGCCTGTCTTCTACTTGCTTTTACTGGAATGTGATTAAGAGACTGAATATACATCATTTTTGTGTTGTTTTTACATTCAGATATGCTGAATCTTTAACAGTCACCATTTGTTTAGATCCTACAGTGTTACAAATGATCTCTAAGGACTTGTATATGTTATAGCGTTCAACTCTTATCTTTTCCATTTTCTCACTGTTATTTTTTAGAATCCACTCAGCTGAAGCTTTGATCCCAGCACTCTACCAGAATCCTTAGAAATGTTTCTTAAGACCTTTGCCTCATCAAGTCTAGGGGTCTCAATTTCCTAACAACCATATACTCTTTCATTTTCCTTGTTTTGATTCCCTTTCCTCTACCCCATTTGCTGGTTTTCTTTTTCTACTTATTTTATTTATGTGTATGAATGTTTTACCTGCATGTATGTGTAACAAGTGCTGACATGGAGCCAGAAGAGGGCATCTGAATCTTTGGGACTGGAGTTACACAGTTAAGAGCCACCATGTGGTGGCACATGTCTTTAATCCCAGCACTTGGGAGGCAGAGGCAGGTGGATCTCTGTGAGTTTGAGGCCAGCCTGGTCTACAAAGAACCCTGTCTCGAAAAACAAAAAACAAACAAAAAAGAGCCACCACGTGGGTACTGGGAGTTGAACCTGGATCCTCTGGAAGAGAGTAGCCAGTGCTCTTAACCACTAAACCATCCTTTTTGCCCGTGGTTTTCTTTTCTAAATAATTGCTGACAGTTTTTGTTCTTAGCCCTTTTCCTAGACTTCTCTGTGATTACCCATTGATTGGAATGTTGTTTAGGTGCCAGGAGCCATGGGCTCTTTCCACAACCCTGAGAGCATATGTGCTGCTCTATCCCTGGCACATGTGATGGCACTACTACCTAGTGGTTTCAAAACACCTACAAAACTGACATATTCCTCATTTCAACTTTTGGGCAACACCCAGTTCATTCCTCAGGAGTTGTTGCTGACTCCTTTCATACCCATGCACAAAGGGATTGCGTTTATCTTTGCACATAGTCTAGGTCCACCTCTATGAAAACTGAGCGACTATATTACTGTCTTGGATAGATTATCTGTCCTTCCCCAGCACGTAGTATCACCTTTAGTCTCAGCATGCCCACTTAGAATTCCCAGAGCCTTCTTGCTTTGTAGGCTAGATACCTGTACCCTCACTATGGATTACAGACCCTGGGTTTGGGGTGATCACCCCATTGTTACATTACTAACTGCTGTCCTTTCCAACATACATACCAGTGTGTCTTCATTTAAGATCTCTGACCTTGGCTCTGATCTCAGATGCTTTTCTGATGCCTGAAGGGTCCTAAGTGCTTCAGAAAGGGATAAAGTTTTTATCCTTCCTTGCTTGCTCATTTCTTATCTTGTTCCCCTAGGTCAGAGCCTGCAGTGTGCCTTGACCATCTCATTGGTATGTGTGCCCTGCACATGTTGCTGTGGATGGCTTATTAGTAGCTTTTCCATTTGCTTCAAAAGTATCCTGGTACATACATAGTTTTGCATACATGGGAATATTATTGTAAGATGAGTTCCGGAAAGTGGATTTCTGGTGCATACATTGTTTTGATGAAGGAAGTAAAGTTGCCTTCTGTAGAGGTCAGTGTGTAGTCCTCAGCTTTGTATAATCCATGCCCTCCTTTAAAAAGCATGTGAATCAGCCCACTTGCTGCTGCTCATCTAAAAATGGCACAGAAAACAGTTTAGAATCTTACAGACAAGAATAGCTTAGAGTTTTGTTGGGGTCCACAGAGGTTTCCTAGTGAGATCTGAGCTTTCTTTACATAGCAGGGCTGCATTAGGGGATGACTTGACCACGTGCATGGTCACCAGGTGTCTGGGATGGTCTGCACTTGGCTGTGCTGGTGGAGGTCTTTTGCTCCACCCCTTGGCATTCCTTTAAAAGCCCTTTGGCAGAAACAGCCAGGGCCTGATGGATTCGGATCCAGGCCGTCCCGAAGCTATCCTGTGTTTTCTGTCTCTTTCTAGCTATCTTTCTATCTAATATTTCGAGCTCCTGCTCAAGAGTACTCTGGGGAAAAGTGGGGGTGGGATGTCTCCCCCCCCAGAGTTTCTTATCAGATGTTTAAATTTGTAGTAGATATACTGCAAATGCTCTTTGCAACATTTGTCTGTTGGATCAGTTGTTTGTTTCCTAATTGATGTACAGGATTTTTGTTTTTGTTTTTAGAGACAGGGATTTTTATGTAGCTCTGGCTGTCCTGGAATTCTCTCTGTAGTCCAGACTGGCCTCAAACTCAGAGATTTGCCTGCCTCTGCCTCCCAAGTTCTAGGACTAAAGGTGTGCACCACTACTGCCCGACCTATCCCCAGCTTTTAGTAACACATTCTTGTGTCTCATAATGTAGAACTTTCTTTTTTTTGGCATGGGGAGGGGGGGACAGGATTTGGATATGGATATGGCTTTTCTCTATGTGTCTCAAATCTGCTTTCCTAAAATTGGAAGTACCTTCCTACATGTTGGCCTGCCCAGTGGATTGCTCCTGTGATTGGTCATCTGCTGTGACCTGCCCCCCAAGTTTTTATCCAATCTCCTTTGCAGCTAGGGGTCCCACCAGTCCTTCTTCTTGTCTAGGTCAGAGTATTCCTCTTTTTGCTAATTTAAATTGAGTTCTAGTCCTAAGAGTACAAATACTTTTGAACCTGTTTTTTATTTCCACTCCTTTCAGAGTTTCTTTAGTGTAAGGCATGTGCCACTGTGCCTTGCTACAGTCTTATTTTTAGTGTGTGTAGGTGCACATGCTACAGTGTGAGTGTATAAATCAGAAGACAACTTTTTGGAGTTGGCTCTCTCCTCCTAGGGATTAAATTCAGGTTATCAAGCTTTCATAGCAAATGCCTTTGCTCTTTACTGTCTCACCAGCCCCTCTACCCACTTAATTCTTCCCACAGTTTCAGGGATTGAACCCAGAGCCTTGAGTACTCTAGGCAAGTGCTGTATCACTGGACTATTATATTATCTCCAGTCCCCTTTTCATTAATTTTGAGACAAAGTCTTACTCAGTGTTTCAGGCTACCTTTGAACCATGGTCTTTCTGCTTCTGCCTTACAAGTAGCTGGTATTACAAGTGTGTACCACCACACTTGCCTTTTTATTTTGAAATAAAATAATTTCAGATACCCAGGAATGTTGCAAAACTAGAATTTTTAGATGTTCATTAGTGTAACAGCTTAATATAACCTCTATATGCAGCAGGATCTTGCTTAAAATATATTGTATGAATAAATGTGGTTTCATTCAGTCACAGTTTTAATTGAGGGTGTAAATGCAGGGTAGTTAGGACAGAAGCATCAATGAACAGAACAACGTGGCAGATATCCTGTTTAGGGTTGCCAGGCTATATGCCCGAGACAGTAGGTTCTTTATTAATCACCGTTCAGGAAGAGCAGTCACTTTACAGCTCTAACTAAAAAATCCAAACAAAATGTCTGTGTTTTCTCTTTTAGGATGCTGAAGAGTGTGACAGGGCAGGGAGTGTGGCCACTTGCCAGGCAGTCATGCGTGCAGTAATTGGTATCGGGATTGAGGAGGAGGACCGCAAGCATACCTGGATGGAAGATGCCGACAGTGTAAGCTTACCTGCCTGCTCCCAGTCTGTGGCCTTGCCAGGAGTGGTGCCTACATGAGTCGGCTGCTTTCCGTATCTTCCCCTTCTCTTCTGTCTCCTTGAAAATCTTTCTGATGTGCTTGATTTTATTTTCATTTTTGTCTGTTTCTGAGACAGGGCCTCACTGACTTTAGACTGGAGATCTTCCTGCCTTAGCCTCCTCGTTTCTGGGATTACAGGAGCATGCATTACATCTAGCTCTAATACACTTATTTTAGATGGAGTTGCAGTCATAAGGGTAGCAGACTTCTACAAACCTGAGTTTAAGTTTGAGTGCTTACTAGATGGAGAAAGTAGCTATCACAGAGGTGTGCCTGCTGGCAGCTGTGTGTAGCTGTGTTACAACTTTCTTAGCTAGGTGGCAGAGAACCTTCAGGGCATCAGGTTTTCTCCCACTTCCTAGTTCCCACTACATACTTCATTTCAGGAACATTTTGCATAGAGTTGCTCCCTCTTTGAGATTATTTCCTCAGAATAGTTTTCCAAAGGTAAAACCATAGGGGCTAGGTTGATAAACATGTTTAAGATATTAAAACGGGGTGCACACCTTTAATCTCAGCACTCAGAAGGTAGAGGCAGGTGGGTCTTGAATTCAAGGCCAGACTGTTCTACAGAGTGAGTTCAGGACAGCCAGGGCTACATAGAGAAACTCTGTCTCCAAAAAAAGATTTTTTTAAAATCTATTTTGTGTTTGTGTATGTGTGTGGGTATATGCATCCTATTGCATGAAAAGTAGAAGCCACAGAACCAGCTGTAGAAGTCAGTTCTCTCCTTCCATCATTGCAGACCCTGGGGATCAAATTCAGGTCATTAGGCCCTGGCAGTAGACACTCTTATTTACCCTCTGAGTTGGCCCTGGGTGTTGTAGTAGTAAAATTAAACAGTAACAACAAGAACAAAACCATATTCTCTTTAGATGCTTGCAGGATCATAGCCTCAGGTCAACTTGAGAGGTGCCTTAACAGGGCTTAAGTCTGTCTTTGTTTCATGAATCTTATTATTATTTATTTGGTTGGTTGGTTGGTTATGTGGTGCTAGGGTGGAACCAGGGGCCTGGGCATGATGGGCAAGTGCTCTACCATTAAGCCATTATCTCCTACCTAAGTCTGAATTTTTGAGTACTAGAGGCCAGCGGTTTTACAGACTACATTTTGACCTGGCTGTCTGTTATATTTGCTTGTGGCTTGGTTGAGGTTTGTCTTTGGCAGTGTAAGGTGTCAGATCTTCCTTCATACACAAATATATATACCTGTTGAGTTCTGATCGTGATATGTTCTACAGAGGTACAGATTTTTTTTGTTTTTGTTTTTGTTTGTTGTTATTGGTATTTTACTCTTATGTGTTGGGGGGGGCATTGCCCAGCTCCCAAATAAATCACACGTGGAGGCTTATTCTTATTTATGAATGACCAGCCTTAGCTTGGCTTATTTACTTAACTTTAAATTTTAAATTAGCCCTGTGTACCTTTTGCCTCTGGGCTTTTTCCATTCTCTTACTCTGTAAATCTTACTCTTACTCGGTTGCTGGTTGTGTCGCTGGATGGCTGAACCCTGGAGTCCTCCTCCTTCTCTGGCTCCTCCTTTCCCTTCGCTCAGATTTCTCCCTCTATATATTCTCTCTGCCTGCCAGCCCTGCCTATCCTTTCTCCTGCCTTCCTATTGGCCAGTTCTTTATTAGACCATCAGGTGTCTTAGACAGGCACAGTAACACAGCTTCACAGAGTTAAACAAATGCAACAAAAACAAAAGTAACACACCTTGAAATAATATTCCCCAACACTTGTTCACTCTGACTAGCTGTCCCAGGTAGCAGCTGTTAGGACTTTATTGTATTCTTACTGTTGTTTCCTTTGTGATTAGCAAGCATTTTTGAGAAAGCATTTTGAAATTATGCTGGTATTCTCCCAAAAATCAACTTACTAGTTCGAGGGTCTGTTAATAATGGTTGGTTTTGTTGTTCTTGTTGTTTGCTCATAATTTTTTTATTTCTTTGGTTATTTATTTATTTATTTAAAGGCAGTCTTACTATACAGCATAGGCTGACCTCAAACGAACAACAATCCTTCCTTAGTCTCCCAAGTGCAGTTTACAGATAAGATCCTCTGAGCCAAAGTAATGAACAATGTTTTTCACTGAAATGGTTGTTTCTATGGTATATGCCAAGTGGTGGTTTTCTGTTTTGATTTGGTTTTTGGCTTTTTAAAACATTATTATTTATTTATGTGTATGAGTGGTTTGGCTTCATGTGCACCACATGTGTATCTGGTACTTACAGAGGCCAGAAGAGGGCATCAGATCCCCGGAACTGGAGTTACAGAAGGTTGTGCTGAGTCCTCTGGAAAGGCAGCCAGTGCTTCTAGCTGCTGAGCCATTTCTTTGGGCCCTGCTTTTATTTTTTTTTGAGATAACACCTCTTGTGGACAAGCCTTACACTTCTTGGGTACCTGAGGGTGATCCTATTACCTTCACCTTCCAAGTACGAGAAGTTTAGGTGTGGACCAATATGCCTGGTTTATGTGGTGCTAGAGATTGAACTCAAGACCTTATAAATGGCAGACCAGGAAGCATTCTACCCAAGCTATATATATCCCCAGTCTTTGCTTTTGGTTTTCTAAGAAAAGATCTTGCTGTGTAGCCTAGGCTGGTCTCAAACTTGTGATCCTCTTGCCTCAGCCTTCTGTTCAGCTCAGATGTTTTTAGTTTACATATTATTTTTGGTACCAAGAATTAGACCCAGAGCCTAGTACATGTTAGGTGAATGCTGTACTATGGACCTATATCCCCAGCCCTTTAAAAAACATTTTGTGAGTTGATACTGCCTAGTAATGAAGAACATTCCTGTTCCTTTTCCTCTGGGTAGAACAATGATTCATCTTTTAGTTGTGCTGTCTCTGTGTGAATCTCTTGAGACTAGTATATGCATTATGACAAAAAACTCAGGTACTGGCTTTGCAGCCTATGGATGGCCTTATGTATGCTAATGCAAGCTTTACTCTTTGAGTCTAGAGGTAGGTCAAAAGGGTTTCATTATGTTGGGGCTGGAAGTATCACTCAGTGGTAGAGCATATGCCTAGCACACACAAAATATCACATTCAACTTGCAATACTAAAATATGTATATAAAATATATACATATAGAGAGAACAGTAAACACATGTTCTCTGTATTGAGTGAAAATTCCCTTGTATCTAAAAGAACCTAACACTTGGTTGTGACAACTTCTTTATTCTGAACACAGAATGACATGCTTTGCATCTCTCTCCTTTATTGCTTTTAATAAATTTGGATCCTTTATTAGACACCACTCTGAAGATAACAAAAATGTGAGAAGTCCAAGAATGATTTTAGTTTTTTCATTCTTCCTTTCTTTTCTTTGTTTGCTTTTTGATATAGCCTAGGTTGACCTGAACTCAGAATCCTCTTACCTCTCTCTGCTTCTGGAGTGCTGGGATTCCAGGCATGTACTGTCATGCCCAGCTTTTCTCATTGTTTATTGTCACTTAACCGCATTTGCTCAGTAACCATAGCTGTTTTTCTTTTTCATGCAGGAATGAGAAGCAATGTTTCTATTGTGCTTAAAACATGGGGTGCTCTCCTAGTGTTCCTTCCTACTGCGGGCCCTGGGCACTATTACTTGATACTATAGGCAGTTAAAGCAATAGAGGTTCTAAAAATCGTTGCAACTGAACTCATTGCTTTGGCCAGCAGCCACACAGAAGAGTATAGACCAGGTTTGTCCTGTCTAGAGTCTGACCCCTCTAGATACTCCTAGTCAGGATATAACACCTAAGAAAAGGCCCTTCTTGATTTCTCTGGTGGTTGAGCCAGAGTCATGCCAAGGATTGGGTCTGATCAAAATCTTGGCATACCTCTGTACCTTCTACACCTGTTTCAACATATATTGTGGGTCTTGGACACTCACAGGCCCATTGGCATCTCTGTCTATGAAGATATCTGACCATTGGAGGGGTTTTGGATGACCAGATAACTTCCCTATGGTGTATATATAGCTGTGAGGACAGCTCCACCTGGGCTTTTTTTTTTTTTTAAGAGAATTTTACTGTGTAGGTCTTTCTCACTTGGAGCTCACTGTGTAGACCAGGCTGGCCTCAAACTCACAGAGCTTCTCCTGCCTCAGCCTCCTAAGTACTGGGATTAAAGGTGTATGCCACCACATCCAGCTCCACTTGGGCAGTTTTGTCATTTATAGTTGTAATAGTTTGTCCCTAGTGGATATTACATTAACTTGTTCCCAGATTCATACCCCTTTTTTGTTGTTTGTTTGTTTGTTTGTTTTTTTAAGATAGGGTTCTCTGTATAGCCCTGGCTGTCCTGGAATTTGCTCTGTAGATCAGGCTGGCCTCAAATTCAGAGATCTACCTGCCTCTGCCTCCTGAGTGCTGTCTGCAGAACATAGAAAAAAGTGATTTCTTCCAGAGGGGGAGACCTTAGTTGTCTATGAACCTAAAAACAAGTGTCTGAACCTGTCCAGTTTGTTGTTGGGTCTCATGGTCACCATGAAGATCAGTTAAACTATCTCTCATTGGAGTTGTCATTGCATTTGGTGACTGGCTTTGTTACTTGATATTATCTATCACTAAAAAATTTTTTGAACGTGTGTGTGTGCATGCACATGTGCGCACACATGTACACATGCTGCAGCATATATGCAAAAGTCAGAAGACAAACTTGCATGAGACCTGATTCATTCTTTCTACTGTGTGAGTCCTGGAAATTGTACTCAACTTGTCAGACTTGGTGCTAAGTGCTTTAACCCACTGAGCCATCTTGCTGGTCCATTACCTGTCACTTTTTCTTTCTTTTTTGTTTTATTTTATGCGTATGGATATTTTGCTTGCATGTATGTCTGTACATTGTGTGTGTTCAGTGCTCAAGGAGGCCAGAAGTGAGTGCTAGATCCCATGGGACTGGAGTTACAGATGACTGTTGTAAGTCACCATGTGGGTGCTGACAGTCAAACTGTTGGGTCTTCTGGAGGAGCAACCAGTGCTTTTAACTGCTGAGCCATTTCTCCAGCCCCTGCCTATCACTTTATGTAAATGAATGTTTGTTTGTTTGTTTTTTTAAAGACTTATTTTTATTTTTGTGCATGTGTATATGTGTATGTGTACATGTGCCATGTGTCTGAAGATATCTATAGAGGCCAGAAGAGGGTGTCATATCCCCTGGAGCTGGAGTTATGGGTGAACAACCTGATTTGTTGTGCTGGGAACCAAACTTGGATCCTCTGTAAGAATAGCAAGTGCTCTTAACCACTGAGTCATCTTTCCAACCCCTAAAATCACTTGAATATAAAAACAACAAACAAACAGGCAAACAAACAAAACCCTAGAGGACCCAGGCTGATGGTACAGGCTGTAACCACAGCTGTTCAGAAAGCTAAGACAAGACTGTGGATTCAAGGCCAGTCTGGGAACTGAGTGAGACTGTTGCAAAATAACAAATAGAAAAGGGTGAAGAATGTAGCTCAATGGTAGAATGCTTGTTTGTCATTACAAGACCCTGGCCTTGGATTCAGTCCCTGGTATTGGAGGATGAGATGGGGGTACGGAAACTTAAAGGAAGCAGAGCCTAATGGTGTCTGCTGTGTTCTACTAGATGGGTAGGCTTCTCATCCTCTTTGGGTTGATTTGTCTGGCATAGGTTTTGAATGGCTTAATCCTTTTAATGGAAAATACATAGCACTCCTAATTAAAAAGCAGCTTGTGATCACACACACACACACACACACACACACACACACACACACACACACACACACACACACAATTGCCTTAGCTCTAGCCCTACATATGTGCATATTTGTGTGCATTTGTTATGTTGCAAGTAAAAACTGGTACTCCTCTTACCAGCTCTTCTTGCAAGCCAGGGGGCCAGATGGGTGCCTTCTGGACTTTTTTTTTTAGCATTTGTATCCCCATTCTCAGGTGTCCTTGTCTTAGATTATAGTTTAATTATATCAGTGCCACAGCACATTTATTACCAGATGTCATTACTTAGATTGCAAGAGGCTTGAAAAAGTATTATCTGCCCTGTGCAGTCCTAAACTGCCTTCCTCACAGTGTCTTCCTGCTCTAGTGTGTGGCTCACAGTGCCCTGGAGTGTGCACGGGCCATCTATGCCTACGCCCTGCAAGTCTTCCCCAGCAAGAAGAGTGTGTGGTTACGAGCTGCGTACTTTGAGAAGAACCATGGTACCAGGTATGTGGTCAGCTTCTACTTCCTATCTGCGTGGTGCTGGACTGAAGATAGGGGTCTGTCCCTCTGTGATCATGAGCAGGTTGCAATGAAAGTAGACACTTTTGTGGCCCTTGAGACTCTGAAACTACCTCATTCTTTATAGCCCTTCTATGATAGATTGTCACTATTTTATAGTTGAGAAACCAAGGCATCAAGGAAGTCTGTCTGTTACTAGTGCCCCATGGGTCTAGGAGTGTCTAATGCAGGCTGTTAGTGCTTGGGCACCGTCTTCAGCAGTGGGCGGTACAATGTCAGGGCCCATGCAGTCTGTTTTTCATTTAAGCTGCACTGACTTTCTGGGGTTTGGCTGGGTTTTGTACACAGAAGGAGGTCCCTGACAATTTTCTTTAATTGTACTCTTTAATTGGAAAAACCTTTGAGTCTGCCTTATTGGCTGTAAATGCTGATTAAATTAGGCATTGTAGTTTCTTGTTTTAAATGTGTAGCTCCCTAGGGTATTGGGCTCATGTCCCTGAGCACCCTGTGTCATTCTCTTCTGGGTCCTCAGCTCTTGCCAAGGTTGGGTGGGCACAGACCTTGCCGGTTTCACCAGCGTTGCAGCTGGGACTTTGAGCTCTTGTTTCTTTTCTGGTGTTAGTTAATGTTAGTTTCTACAGGGCCTCTTCTTACCCTGCCAGCTGGCTTGGTATTTCAGAGTTAACTCCTTAGGGAACTTGAGGACTTTCTAAAACAATCCTGATGGCCCAGCTTGTAGAATGTCACTTGGTACAGTCTTAAGTGCTGACTTGCATGGGATTCTATCATGTCAGTATGGGTTGAAACCTCATAACTCATAGCTTAGATGTAAACTGCTATCCACTCAAGTATTTCAATGGTTAGTTTCCTCCTACTAACCTATATTTTTCTTTGCTGCTAGCTTCCAGGCTGATGAAGAAAGTCATCAATACTTGGGCCCAGGTCTCTGGGGAACATGGGAACATGGTGTTGCTTCTGTAGGCACTTTCTGTGTGATATGGTTTTGTGTGTTCTTTGACTTGCTACTGAACACATGAGGCCCATAGGGTTCATCAGTGAAGGTGGTGTGACCAAGAGATGGTGGACCATAGATAATCCAGAGATTTCATACACAGTATCCAAGGCTGACAAGTATTCTTACTCAGTAGTGTCCTAAAATCACTCTCAGTAAGACCTTTTTTTGAGTGGGGCAGGGTTGGGTGCCAGGGACCTTAATCTTTATCAACGAATCCAGGGTCCTCTGTGCTTCAAGATAAAAGGGCCTTCACTGTCACCAGACTGCCATGTTATCACTGCCCCCAGGATACATGGCTATAAAAGGCTCTGCTGTTTAAACAATGCTTTGCTTTATAGAGCCCTCTTCAGTAGTTGATTTTAGATTCTTTATGGGAAAGAAAGATTTCCCCACACTCTCCCCATCGTAAAATCTTGTAAATCATTAATAGTGCCGAACTTTGGAGTGGTAACTGTCTTTTCAGCATCCCGATGGCTGTGTGCCCTGTTTATGGCCCTGACCTAGTGACTGCGGCCTTTATCTTGCAGGGAGTCTCTGGAAGCACTCCTGCAAAGGGCTGTGGCCCACTGCCCCAAGGCAGAGGTGCTGTGGCTCATGGGTGCCAAATCCAAGTGGCTGGCAGGGGATGTGCCTGCAGCAAGGAGCATCTTGGCCCTGGCCTTCCAGGTAGGTGAAGGATGCCTGTGCTGGGAGGGAACATGAACACAAACTCAGCTATGGTGCTACTGTGGCCTTAGAAATTATCCTGTGCATACTGCCATGGTCTAGTCTAGAGACACTGGATTCTGTAGGTGGCCTCGTCTATGGGGCCAAAGCATGAGGAACATCCTAACCAGCAACATTGACCTCTTAGTCCCTTCTCCTTCGTATGACTATGGGGCAGGTATTCCAGAGTACAAGACCATGATGTAAGCTGCCTGGGTGCTTTAGTACCTTTGTGAGAGTGGAGCCCTATTAAAACAGCTACACTTACCTGGCCTAACTAGGCCTAGCTGTTATAATACATATAGTATGTATGTGTGGTAGTGATGGTCAGAAGTGCATGTGTGTAAGCCTGAGGTCAACCTAGGGTGTCTTCCTATATCACTTCCCACTTTCCCCCTACCCCCCCAGACAGGGTTTCTCTGTATCCTGGCCATCCTGTATCTCACTCTATAGACTGGCTGATCTCGAACTCACAGAGATCCCCTTGCCTCTGCCTCCTGAGTGGTGCCTCACCCTATTTTTTTTTTTTTTTTTTTTTTTTTTTTTTTAAGGACAGGATCTTTCAATGAACTGGAGCTTAGAGCTCACCATTTTGATTCAACTGGATACCAGTTAGTCTTGAGAATTCATCTGTCTACACCCTCTAGTACCGGAGTTACGGACATGAATTGCCTGACTTTTATGTCGGTGCCCAGCAAGCATTTTACCCGCTGAGCCATCTCCCTAACCCCCATGTAACATCTAAAACATATTTTCACCACAAAAAAATAATCCTTATAGTTTATGATAACATGTTAAATTTTTTTTGATAAGTTGTAGTGTTATATATATCAGTCTGGTATCATAACCTAGGGTAGCAGTAAAGTTTGTTTGTTGTGGGCTGGAGAGATGGCTCGGTGGTTAAGAGCACTGGCTGTTCTTCCAGACATCCTGAGTTCAATTCCCAGCAACCACATGGTGGCTCACAACCTCCTGTAATGAGATATGGTGCCCTCTTCTGGCCTACAGGCATACATGCAGACAGAACACTGTATACATAATAAATAAATAAATCCTTAAAAAAAAAAAAGTTTGTCTGTTGTGAGTAAACACCAGAAGAGCTAACTTGGGTCAGTATTTTGCTCTAGCTGTTACCTGGAGAGACTGCAGGAATAGGTGATAGTGCTGTGCAGGATGTTTGATGTCTTTTCCACATACAGTTTTCTCCTCTAGTTGTGTGTCAGAATTCTAAGGTGGTTCTTTTCCCATAACTATAGACACCATGGCCATGTTGCAGAAGTCTCTAAGGAGGGTGGGTACAAGTTTTGAGGGCACTACTTTTAGTCCCCTGGGCTCTGAGTTTGTGTAGATTGGTCCATGCCTGTGGGAGCCCTTAATACTTCATTATCTGCACGTTGATCTACCCTGACCACATGGGCATACTGGTATGACTAGCTGAGGGGAAGGGATGAAGTTAGATATAGCAGGTCCTGACACAAAGACAGGAGTGATCCACTCAGTCTGAGAGGCCATGCAGAATTTGGACGGACCCTAGAGAGGGCAGCTCTGCAACACCAGCATCGTCACTTCAGTGCCGTGGAGGCTTCATCTGTACAAGAGTAAAACAGATGTGGTTTTCTTTTTTCTTTTTTTCCTCCCAGGTAAGCTCGGGTCCTGGATGGGGTGCACATCCCCTTGCTTGTGCAGGAACGTACTAGTCCTGCATCAGTATGAGGCCCAGCTCAGTTCTCAGACTGCCTGTTCTTGATTAAGTGTGATCTAGCCCTGGTCACTTCTGTGCTGAGCCTTTTTGATGCAGCTGTGCTTGTTCTTCAGGCCAATCCCAACAGCGAAGAGATCTGGCTGGCGGCTGTGAAGCTGGAGTCAGAGAACAATGAATATGAGCGAGCCCGGAGGCTGCTGGCCAAGGCACGGAGCAGCGCACCCACTGCCCGTGTGAGTGGTGACTGGTGGGTGGGGCGGGGTTGGCAGGGTGCCTCTTGGCTCATACATGGCTTTGGGAAGGAGTGAGATGAGTAGGACAGCCCATGCGACAGTCCAGTCCTGTTATTGGGCTTTAAAATACATTTCTTTAGCTGGGCGGTGGTGGCATATACCTTTAGTCCCAGCATTTGGGAGGCAGGGGCAGGTGGATCTCTGTAAGTTCAAGGCCAGCCTGGTGTACAGACAAAAGCATTCCTTTCGTATACACAAAAGAGCTACATACAACAGCTTATGAGGCACAGGACAGATGTGTATGGTATGAAGGTAGTTGGCATCCAAATAAATGGTGGAAGTATTCTGTGTGACGGTGCTTGTCTACTTTGCAGGTGTTTATGAAGTCTGTGAAGCTGGAGTGGGTGTTGGGGAACATCACTGCTGCCCAGGAACTGTGTGAGGAGGCTCTGAGGCACTATGAAGACTTCCCCAAGCTGTGGATGATGAAGGGGCAAATTGAAGAGCAGGGGGAACTGATGGAGAAGGCACGGGAGGCCTATAATCAGGGGGTGAGCCTCTGTCAAGATGTCTCAGGGGCCAGGAGATGGTGGCACACACCTTTAATCCCATTACTCAGGAGGCAGAGGCAGGCGGATCTCTGTGAGTTCTAGTCCAGCCTGGTCTACAGAGTGAGTTGTTCCAGGAGAGCCGGGGCTGCACAGAGAAACTCTGTCTGGGGGGAAAGGAAAAGATGTCTCAGGGAACTCAGCAGCATGACATTGGTCAATTTCCCACACCTCTGAAAGAAGTGTAGGGCCAGTGGTCTGTGATAGGACTTTGTGCTTTGGACTGAACCTTTGTCCTTCCTTTTGCTACGGGTACTATCTTTTTCTTTGTACAAAGCTGCATACCATATGTTTGGAATATATGGGGTTTGGTACATCAAAAGTAGTATAATGTACACTCAATGTATGCTTGTGTATGCACAAGTGCACATCCTGTATACACATGTGCATGACACACACAAAGTCCTACAGACATCCTTTGTGTACATGTGCACAATACAACTAGAGTAAACTGCTACACACCTGTTTGCATGTGCACACTACAGAGCCATGTCTGTAAACCCACATGGAGAGTTTGAAGTACATGCCTAACAGCCTTGAAGTGTTCTTGGAAGCTGACTACAATTCTCACAATTTTGTGGATGCTTTCTGAGCTCTTATTTTGCTCTATTTTTTTGGTCACAGCTGAAGAAATGTCCTCACTCCACACCACTGTGGCTCTTACTCTCCCGGCTAGAGGAAAAGATTGGGCAGCTAACTCGTGCTCGGGCCATTTTAGAGAAGTCTCGTCTAAAAAACCCAAAGAATCCTGGGCTATGGTGAGTCCTTGGTAATTGGCTCAGCTCCCCCCTTTAGAGCCTGTCCTCTCTCAGCTCCTTCTTCATTTTAGCCCAGGCTGCTGGGGGCACAACAGTAAGTGACAGCTTCTATGAGGCGTCACAGTCCCTTCCTTGGGAGAGCTGGGTCTATCTAGATGGTGAGTGGGCTTCTGGTGAAGGGCTCTTAAGATGTCAGGGAATGAAACTGAAAAAGTGGACTATAGAAGAGGTACCATAGGCAAGACCTTGAGGAACATGAAGAAACTTGCCAGAGGCAGCAGAGTTTGGTGGTGTGCACCTGCAATCCTAGTTACCTGGGAGGTTGAAACAAGAGGGTAGTGAGTTATGCTAGCTTGGACCACGTTGCATTACAGGTAATGGATGCAGAGTCTAGCTAGGGGTTAGGCTGGAATGAGAGGACACTGCTGAGGAGGTAGTTCTTAGGTGCCTCTCATGTGATGATCCAGTATGGTCTGGGTTTATTTTGATGTCTTCACTTATATTTGGAGCCTATGGGGTCTGGAATCTCAGATGGGGCTGCTGCCTTAGTACCAGGCTGTGGATACCAATGCTCTTATATCTGAACAGTATGGATTTCCAACCACTTTCCAAGAGACAAGAGCCTTCCTTTGCTGGCAAGAGGTTCAGTGGAAAGAGTGCTTGCTGAGCAAGCCTGGCAATCTATGGAACCCACTGGGAGCAGTGGTGGGAGCAGTTTCCAAAAGTGGTCCTCTGTCTTCCACATGTGTGTGGTGGCACATGTACACATGCATGACAACAATAATAAAGTAAAAATTTTAAAAGACTTTTAAAAGGGTCTCTGGCAGAAGGCCAACTGGAGTAGTTGGTTGTGCTATGATAGGTGGGGCTGGGACATCCCTGGGTCTGTCTTCCTAGGTTGGAGTCAGTGCGGCTGGAGTACCGTGCAGGGCTGAAGAACATTGCCAACACACTCATGGCCAAGGCACTGCAGGAGTGCCCCAATTCTGGTAAGGGCTTCTGGTTGTCTGATATAGCTAGAGGCAGTCTGTGGGATGAGATTGACTGACTCCTAAAGACTCCTTTAAGACACAATCTGTGTGTCCCATTTTAGTCTAGCTTCACTGATTTGGTTACAAAGGACTTCAGACTAAATCCTCAGTCTCAGGATGGGAGAGTTTGATTTCATGTTATAAAGCACTATCATTTCTTTTTTCTTTCTTTCTTTTTTTTTTTTTTTTTGGCCAAGTTTGAACTTTTATTATTTACTTACGTGCCATATATAAGAAACATAGCTGGGTGGTAGTGGTGCATGCCTTTAATCCCAGCACTCAGGAGGCAAAGGCAGGTGTATCTCTGTTTGAGGCCAGCCCCATCTACAAAGCGAGTTTCAGGACAGCCAGGAATACAGAGAGAAACCCTGTCTCTTTTTAAAAAAAAAAAAAAGCAAAAAAAAACCCAAATAAATAATAATAATAATAATAAAGAAATGTATATGTCACTTGAAAAAATTTGAAGTTTAAGAGGAGGAAATAGAGAGTCCCTCTAACCTACTACTCAGGAATCTCTTCTCTTAGCGTTTGTAGTATTTTATGTTATTATACAGAACTGAATTAAAGTTACACTAGGTATTTGATGCTTTTTTTTTTTTTGCAGGGGGCAGGGTTTTATGTAGCCCATTATAGTCTCAGACTCACTGTGCAGTAAGGCTGGCCTTGATGAGTTCCTTTTCTCTTCTGATTCCACCTTCCAGGTGTTAAGATTACAAGCCTGTGTTATCATGCCTGGCTGAGGTTTTTTGTTGTGATGCTAGTAGTGGTAGTTTTTTTGTTTGTTTTTGCTAGACTCTTTGTAGCTTAAAGTTGGCTTCTAAATCATGATCATTCTGCCTCAGCTCTTGGCTTCTCAAATTCTGGGATTACAGGCATGTGTTACATGCCTGGTTATTGTCCTTTTGTTTGTTTGTTTATTTTTATTTATTTATTTATTTTGAGGCAGGAATTCTCTGTGTAACCCTACTGTCCTGGAGGCTATTATCTTTTTTTTTTTTTTTTTGGTTTTTGTTTGTTTTGTTTTTTTTTTTGTTTTTCGAGACAGGGTTTCTCTGTAGTTTTGTGCCTTTCCTGGAACTCACTTTGTAGACCAGGCTGGCCTCGAACTCACAGAGATCCTCCTGCCTCTGCCTCCCGAGTGCTGGGATTAAAGGCGTGCGCCACCACCGCCCCCGGCTTTTTTTTGGTTTTTCAAGACAGAGTTTCTCTGTGTAGTTTTGGTGCCTGTCCTGGATCTCGCTCTGTAGACCAGGCTGGCCTCGGAACTCACAGAGATCCACCTGGCTCTGCCTCCTGAGTGCTGGGATTAAAGGCGTGCGCCACCGCCGCCCAGCTGCTATTGTCTATTTTTAACAGCAGTATGTGATAGCGCTTTCAGATTACCATTGTCCGTTGCCTGCTTGCTGACTTGGTAAGAATGAAAAGTTGCAGCTATCATCCAGAACACTGTCTAGTCTGTTCTGGCAAGGCTGCTGTAATTCAGGAGGTTACTTTGTAGGTAGATACTTGAGGCCCTTGTGGTTGCCTTCAGTACACTCTTCTGGGGCAGCCTGAGGGAGAGGGTGCATTTCTGAAGCCAAAAGTGAGGGCAGATTTTTGCTTCTGAATTTCAGGTATCCTGTGGTCTGAAGCTGTCTTCCTTGAGGCAAGGCCCCAGAGAAAGACCAAGAGTGTGGATGCCCTGAAGAAATGTGAACATGATCCCCATGTGCTTTTAGCTGTGGCTAAGTGAGTAGTAGTTCTTTTGTGGTTGCTTATCCTTGGTGTCCTGGTGTCCTTTTGCCCGTATCTTTGCCTGGCTATGCTGACTTTGTCTGCAGGATGAGAGGCTTGGGCCTCAGCTGCCAGAACTCCTGCTTTAGTCTTCTGGGCAGCATTCTGTTGGTAGAGGCCTTGAGGTACTGTCTAGACATCTGTCTGGTTACCCCCCTTTTCTCAGGCCTCCTGGGTTTTTTGGCTTTTTCTCAGCCCCAGGCTTCTGATGGGGCTGTTCTCTTTGTTTCAGTACCAAATGGGTCCTGGCATACATGCTGGACAGATTTGTTGATATTGATCCACCCAGAATTTAAGTATTAAGCAAAGCCCCTTTGAAGGGGCTTCAACCAAGTTTTTACTTTGATTGTGTTGCAGAACTCAGACCCTTTCAGCTGGTCCTGGGAGTAACCCTGACTGTAATCCATTGTCTTGGAGTGTAGGAGTTATTAGCCATGGGTCATCTACAATGTCATCAAGTGATCTCTTATCACCTCCCAGCACAGGATTGTGCCACTGTTGGTGGTGATGGAGGCAGAGCCTTAGAACCAGTTTGGTTCTGTTTGAGTGGCATTGAGTGCTCAGGGTCTGGTGCAGCCTGCCTTCACATTGCTACCTGGGCACCTGTGGCCCTAGAGATGAGGGAGGCATTAGGCCCAGGCTTCCTACCCTGGGCTTCCTTTTCCCAGAGTAAATTCTGTATGCCCTCAGACAGAGCAGCCATAAACCTCACAAAAGGCTTTGGTTAAAGTCAATAAGTCACTCCTTGCTGTTCCAAAGCCGATGATCCATGTGCCCACTATCTTGAGTTTATGCTCTTTAAATCACAGTTTATCTAACACCAAGCAATTAAGAGCACTACATGGCTTAAAAAACAATCAAGTTATCAGCATGAAATTACTCCATTTGGTACCTGAGAACGATCCAAACAGCTGCCTGCAGTGGAAAGGGTTAGCTATGCACCAGCTGCCACACTAAGGGAGGGAGGGTGAATACAGCCCAAGTCCTGGGCCTGCCAAAGTGTTCCCACAGCATGCGATACCATCTTTCCCATTGTTCATCCTGCTATCCTACACTAACTACCAGTTGGGGAGAGTGCCCATGGAGACCCTAAGTTGGTTCCTGTCCTTCATTTCCTTTCCTTCCTTTCTTAATTTTGGTTTCTCGAGATAGGGTTTTTCTTTTTAGCCCTGGTTGTCCTAGAACTCTCTCTCTCTGTGTGTAGACTAGGCTACCCTTGAATTCAGGATCTGCCTGCCTCTGCCTTCCAAGTGCTGAGATTAAAGGCATGTGCTACCACAGCACCCACTTCTAAGTTGGTTTCTAACAGTCCAGTTTCTTGGCTTCCTGCATGGCTTCTCTTCAGCCTGCTTTTCATGTGTGAGTATCAGGTACAACAGTCATATGTGCTGTGGTCTGAGTGCCATGGAGCTGCAACTCCAGTGGGCTCAGGTCCCCAGAGCTGACCTTTGGAAACCTATCTTTGTGTTTGCTTCTGTTTCTACAAGGGGCTAGACAAAGCGGCATAGTCCAGGGTTGGTATGTTATTGAGGAGCAGTCTGAAATTTCTGGTTTTTATAATCAGCTTTAATGTTTGTCAGAGTTAGTTTCATACTGTATTTGATCGGGGGGCGGGGGGGGGGGTGTGATAGTTTTAAGAAGTTAAGATCTTAGCCAGGAGGTGGTAGCACATGCCTTTAATCCCAACACTTGGGAGGCAGAGGCAGGTGGATCTCAGTGAGTTCTAGGCCAGCTTGCTCTACAAAGTGAGTTCCAGGACAGCCAGGACTGTTACGCAGAGAAACCCTGTCTTGAAAAACCAGAAAAAAAAGAAGAAGAAGAAGAAGAAGAAGAAGAAGAAGAAGAAGAAGAAGAAGAAGAAGAAGTAGAAGAAGTAGAAGTAGTTAAAAATCTTGCTTTATGTGTGTGGTGTAAATGTTATAAAAAGCAGTGGGGGTCAGTGAAGGATCTGGAAACGACCTCCAGGTATCCTTGCACCATGACTCAGACCTGTATGTAACACATGCCTAGGCTTGCTGGTCTCACCAGGAGCAAGATAGAGCTGATGACTCCCAAGCCCAGCAGGGCACTATCTTATGCCCCTTGCTCTAAGTACTTGTCCCATAACAGGCTGTTCTGGAGTGAACGAAAGATCACCAAGGCACGGGAGTGGTTCCATCGCACTGTGATGATTGACTCAGATCTGGGAGATGCCTGGGCCTTCTTCTACAAATTTGAACTTCAGCATGGCACTGAGGTGAGGCTACACTAGAATACCAGTGAGCAGTAATATTCTGCCTGTTCTCTAGCTACTTCTGAGACAATAGAAAGCTCCATCCAGCCCATGGGGAAGGGAATTAGGAAGTGGCCAGGACCAGCAGCCCATTCCCAGTTGAGGTTTGTTAGAGCCATGCTCATAAGGCAAGGGTGTCCAGGGTGTCCTGGAAGTAGTAGCCAGACCATGTTGAATCCAGGAAGTTCCTAGTTCAGAGATGGTGCACCTGGCAACTTGTGGGATCCAGAGGTAGGGAGTCTGACACAGGTCAACACATAGATGCACTCACTGACTTGGATGCCATGTTCCCAAGAGGAGGGGATGGCTTGAAATCTGCCGGGGCCAGATCTGCAAGGGGACAGGCAAGGTTCAGGGGTGTACCTAACAAGAAACCCTACCTACAGTACCCTTTGGTCTCCCCAGGAGCAACAGGAAGAGGTGAGGAAGCGCTGTGAGAATGCAGAGCCCCGGCATGGAGAGCTGTGGTGTGCTGTGTCCAAGGATATCACCAACTGGCAGAGAAAGATTGGGGAAATACTAGTGCTGGTAGCTGCCCGTATTAAAAACACCTTCTGATCGCTGCGGTGGAGGACAGGGCACTTTGGGGCAGCACATGGACAATGAACACAAAGCCTACACTGTGTATTTTTCATTCATTAAAGATTTTTATAGAGTTACGTTGGGGTTAGGGTGTCTTTTTTCTCTCTCTCTCTCTTTCCTTCCTTCCTTCCTTCCTTCCTTCCTTCCTTCCTTCCTTCCTTCCTTCCTTCCTTCCTCCCTTCCTCCCTTCCTCCCTTCCTCCCTTCCTCCCTTCCTCTCTTCCTCTCTTTCTCTTTCTTCCTTCCTTCCTTCCTTCCTTTCTTCCTTCCTTTCTTCTTTCTTCTTTCTTTCTTTCTTCCTTTCTTTCTTTCTTCCTTTCTTCCTTTCTTCCTTTCTTCCTTTCTTCCTTCCTTCCTTCCTTTCTTCCTTTCTTCCTTTCTTTCTTCCTTCCTTCCTTTCTTTCTTTCTTTCTTTCTTTCTTTCTTTCTTTCTTTCTTTCTTTCTTTCTTTCTTTCTTCTTCTTCCTTCCTTCCTTCCTTCCTTCCTTCCTTCCTTCCTTCCTTCCTTCCTTCCTTCCTTCCTTTCTTTCTTTCTTTTCTTTCTTTCTTTCTTCCTTTCTTCCTTTCTTTCTTCCTTCCTTCCTTCCTTCCTTCCTTCCTTCCTTCCTTCCTTCCTTCCTTCCTTTCTTTCTTTCTTTCTTCCTTTCTTTCCTTTCTTTCCTTTCTTTCCTTCTTTCCTTCCTGTTTTGTCTTTGGCTCCTATTCCCTTGAGTGGTGGTCAAGACCAGTCTGGTTTGAATGTAGCCTCCTGCAAGTGCTTGTATGCTCCAGAAAGAAGCATAGTCGGGGTACCAAGGGCTTGCGAAGATTTTATGAAGAAGGTCTTGGGAGTACAGGCTATATATATAGAATGGGGGTTCTGTCACAGGTCTATGATACAAGAGGCTGAAGGTCACATGGGAACCGAGCTGTAAAAGATTGAAAGGCTTATAGAAAGCCCCCATTGTTCTGTAGGCATCTGAAGTAAAAACAAACAAAAAAGCTCAGCAGGCATCTTTGCTTGCCTTGGAAGGTATTAGCTCACTTTTCCTGTGGCTCTAGGAACCTTAATAGTCAAGAGGACAGGAGGAAGACTTGCTGATTGGTTGATACTTGACAGGTCACTTAGGTGCTGGCTTGGAGAAGTACTTCCTGCTCCTGTCCTGAGGAATATCTAGAACTCCTTTGGATATTTCCATAGAGAAAATCCGTGGGGTTCCCCTATGATGAGGGACCATACCCAGTGGTTCCATTACAGATGGAAAGGGAAAGGACTTGACTACAGCACCAGGCTGTTGGTAGTTTCTGCTCCTTTTGACTGTTCCTGTCTCTTAAACTGAGTGCAGTGGGCCAGTTACAGAAGAGTATACCTGGATAAGGTTTCCTGTAAGGCTGTGGAAAAGTTTGGTGAGCCTGTAATATCCTAGTTATTTTTCCTCTCTGTGGAAATGGAGGTGTTTTTTTTTGTTGTTGTTGACCACCTCAGCAACTCCTTATGTATCACATTATTTATTGGGTGAACATATGCCACAGCATACTTGTGGAGGTCAGAGGACAACTTATATTATATTGGCCCCTGGGACCAAACTCAGGTTGTCAAGACTTGGCAACAAGTACCTTAACCTGCTGGGCCATCTCACCAGCCCACACCATTATTGCTTTTCTTCAGCTGGAAGTTGAGCTTTGCTTAGCAGGAGATTAACTTGTGCTAGAGCAAAACATCAACCCTGGGACTGGGCCTCCTATTCCTGGATAACCCAAGGTCTGGAGGGATGAAGTGGGGCCAGCAGTAGAAGTCTGGGAAGTCCCAAGTTCCAGACCTGCTGAGACAGGGTCTGTCTGGATATGGATTGGGGACTGGTGGCTGGCCCACCTATCAGGAGAGACTATGCTCTCTGCCCATTGAGGCAGAGCGCGGGGTCTCCATGGGGCTGGAGACTCAATCCAAGACCCAGAGCAGCCCTGGATCTGCTGCAAACAGGCAGCTGCTGTGCTCCAGGATCAAGTTAATTGAAGTGACTGGAGGAGAGGGTGGGGAGGGGTTAGGGGCAGGGCTGACTTACTGGACTTTCCTTCCCTCCCGTGTGGCTCCCTCCCTTCATAGCTGGAGGAGCCAACTTCAAACGCCTCTCCACCTGCCCCCCCAGCTCTCACCAGGGAGGCCCCATCAGCCGATAGAGGACCTGGTGTGACTGCCAATTGATTACTTCATTGGCAACCCAAAGACCCAGAGGACCCAGGATCATGTGTGTGGCCTGCTAGAGGGGAATAAGGGAAGGCCAGACCTTGAGAGGCCTATGGTAAGCAGTTGGGGCCTGGGGGAGGGGGCTGGCCTGGGCCAAGAATCTGTGCATGGCCACAACCCAGGGGAGACACTTTCCCTATGCCTCATAGAAACCCCAGATGTTTGTGACGGTACCCAGTAAAATGACCATTGTTGGTGCTGCTGGACTTCCCAGAACCCTTTCCTCTCGTGCTGGGTTAAGCCTGAGTTGTTAGGGACTCCCTGGCAGCCAACCTGTTCCATATTGGTGCTGGATGCCCCTCTAGCAGTCTCATTGGCTGAATTAGCTCTTATTCTTAATGTGGTTTGATGGGTTAATTCTTGGCACCCTTTCCAAATGTTGTTCCAAATGACCTTCAAGACTTTTCAAGAGTGCTACTACATTTGTTCTTCAGTTATTGGTGCTGGTATCCCAGGCTGGAGCCCCTACCCCCCACCCACTTCTGTGTGGGAGTTTGTGGTATGCTCAGTTCAGCTCTCGTGCCAGGGCTGGGAAGCTGAGTCCTGTCGTTTCGCTAGGTTCACAAGATTAATTTTTGAGCCCAAGTAAGCTGGGGACCTAGAGGCAGGTTTGGAAACTGCTCTATTTGGAGGAGCTGGGGTCTGAGGACCTTAGCTGTCTTCCTAATGTGTGAGCTTTTCCCCCAGCACCAGTCCTTTCCACTTGGGGTGGGAGGAAGTTTGTTGGCAGGCTTTGCTTGAGGCTTTGCTTCTGCTGTCTCTAGGCCTTCCCTCCAGCCTTCCCCTTCCATTGGGGGTTTTGGAGCTCTGAGCCAGTGTTTCTGCCATAGTTGGGTTTGTTGTTGTTGTTTGTTTTGGTTTTCTTGGGGGGTAGGGGTTGGTTCCTGTGGCTGGTTGTAGCAGAACTATTTGAGGGAGAGATTGGAGTTCCCATACTGCATGAGAGCACAGTGGTTCTACCCCCAGATCCCATCTTGCTCACGCAAAGAGCATGAGATGTATGTGTGAGAGAGAACATCCAATGTCAGGGGATGGGGATGGGCTATGAATGGTAGGTATGGGTCTGAGCATGGTCAGGGGTGAGGCTGTACTGAGGCTGTACTCACTTCTTGCTGTACCCCTCCCTATCCACTCCCTGTGCAAGGCCAGTGAGCCCTTGTACATCCATTGTACTCTAGGTGCTAACTTTTCTGCCTTTCCAGTGTAGACCATAGTGCCACCCCTTGTCTGTGGTACCTGTTCTCTGTCTCCTTCCTAGTCCTTCAGGGGCTCAGTGAAAGTACTTCACCATGCCCCACTACATACCCCACAAATGTTCACAGAACATGGTACTGTTTGGTATTTAAGTCTCTTTTCCCTTCTCTAGGACTGCCAGGGCTTATCATAAGCCATACCCAGAGTCTGATGAAATTTTCGATCCTATCATCTCACAGATGATGGGGCACCCTTTGTGGTGACTCCAAGTGTCTGTGGGGCCACTCCTTGTGCTGCTGGTAGGCTTAGGTTCTCAACCCCAACCTGATGTCCTCTCCAGATGCCCCTCAAGCCCACTCTCTACGTATTACCACTGCTGCTGGCATTTCTTGTGTCTGCTCTGGGCTGGGCCGGGTCCCAGTCCTGCAGTGTCCAGGAGGTACTCCGCCATTACCAAGCTGTCATCTTCCAGGACTTGCAGGCTGCCATGCAGTGGGCTGGGCTGGGAGCCCAGCATACAGAGCCTGGGTCCCGACACCACCACTTCGTTCAGAAAAACCTGACTGGAGCTGGTGGAGGTCAGGGACAACCAGGGGCCTCCTGTGATGCCCAGAAGGTATGGGGAGGTACCCCCACTTAGACCTATCTGTTCCCTCCTCAGGTCCCCCCCCCCACCCCCTGTCCTGGCTTTCCTCCCTTTTCATCTCAGGAGCGTAGCATCCTACTGTCTATCGAGTCCCTGGGTCAGACCCTTCTTGGGAGCATGGCCGGAGTTCCCCACAATGCATTAGAGAAAGCGGCATGGACAGTGGCGGTGCGCACCAAGGCCGTGATGCGCAGACACTGCCGGACATCCACCAGGGTATGTGTCCTCAGTCACCCTTCCCAAAGGACTTCAGCACCAGTGGCCTGTGGCTTTGGGCTCAAGTAGGGCCAGTTGGCCTGGCTGCCACCTGCTTCCTACAGGGCTAAGCATGAGCTTTGAGACAAGGGCAAGGGTGAGGATCTGTATGCACTCACTCACAGCTGGTCCCTACTAGCAGATCCTGCAGCCCAAGAAGCGTCCAGTGCAGCAGCGGAGGCGGCTCCTGCTACGTGCCTTATACACTGTCGCCACCTGCTGGGAGAAGCTCTTTGCGCTGAGTGCCATGACCACCAGAGAATTCTAGCACTGCCCCTACCTCTCACAGAAGACTGGAAGCAAACTGGTTCATGTTTTGACAGTGCCCCCTCTCTCAGCTCAGACTACCTGCACTCAAAGGCCCAGGATGTGGAGAAGAGAGCACCTTCCTTCATGACACCCAGTGAGGCCCCAATAAATGGAGCTAGTGATATGGCCTGATTCTTCTACCTTTGCCTGACTGGTTATGGGCCCTGGACCACCCAGGGATTTCCTCCTTGGGACCTCACACCTGAGCAACGGCAGTAGTTGTAGTTCCCAGCCTCATACAGCAGGGGGCGTGGGTGGGACATTGGACCTGTCCTCAAGTAGTGTCCAAGGCAGAGAAGCCCCCTGCCCCCACCCCACAACCTGGTTAGGGATTTTAAAACGTCATGCATCCGTCCTGCCCAACTCTGGACCGGAGGAGAGGGTGGAAATGGAGAGGAGGGGAAGGCTGAGCTTGGTGGATTCAGAGCAAAACAACCGGATAAAGGAAACAGGACTTAGAGGAAGCCAACCTTGCTGCCCTGGCCACAAACTAGACCAGGCCATTTCCTGCTGCCCCTGGGGGATGGGCAGGGTAGGGTGGGGGACAACTTCACAGACTGCCCCAGACTTGTCTGTTGAACTAACTAGACTGGCCCCAGTACCTACATAAGCCTAGGTGTCTGCTCTTCAATGATTCTAGCCCTGAACAGAAAAGAAGCAATGTCCCCCCAGGCTCCTTGCCTCATAATAGAATGTGGAGCCTAAGAGCCTCAAGAATACCTTGCTCTGTGTCTGTCAGACAGGCAAACAAGAGAACAAAAAGGTAGTGGTAGGTACAAGAGCAAGAAATAGCCCAGAAGTTCTTCGTGCCTCTATTCCTTGGTGCACATGCGGTCTGCCCAATGGGACCTTTTGTTTCTTCTCACAGTTGAGGAAGCTGAGACATGGAGAGGATATAGGACCTTCCTTAATTACACAGTCAAGTACTAGAAGAACTGGAATCAGATTTGGACCCAGAGTATGATGTGTAGAAGGGAAATGGAACTTTCTAGATATCAGTATGCATTTAAATAATCTATGATTCAGATTTCTAATGGTCTTACAAGCCACCTTGGAGCACAAACAGGACATTTTGGTTCTCCATGGGGTAGGAGGCAGTATGGAAAAGTACAAGGTGGGGGTGTGCCAGAGAGGGCCTAAGTACACAGACCTTCAGCAAAGCCAGGCCTAAAATGATTCTCATTCTCTCTGTATGTATGTATGTATGTATGTATGTATGTATGTATGTGTGACAGCTAGTGTGAGAGGATGAGGGGAAGCCTGGGTCATTGCAAGATCCTGGCCCTAGGGCCTGAATGGGTAGTCATCTTGTACCAGGAAATACCGATGGAGGAGAGAGGTGGATGGCTATGGACCTGAACTGATGACTTATATTGGTGAGCTCTATTGGGCATGCTAGGGTATAGCCAATGTCCCAGTGCAGAGAAAAAGGTCCAATTTTGTTGAAATATAAGCCATAGGGCAGCAGTACTTGATTAAAGAGTGATCAAGTGAGATCTGGAGAAAGTAACAGTCTGGGCACTGAGCTGAAAGAGGGCAGTATGGACAGCCCACCTTGGAGATACCCATGGACCCATTTTGCAAAGCATTCTGTACTTACACTTGTCCCAACTTTAGATCCTACTGGGAAATCACTTGCGACCCAGTGAGCATCCCACAAATACTGCCCATTTTGCTGTCCTGTCCTACTGTTTAGAGCAATCAGGCTGGGGAGGTAGGCAACAGAGTGTCCTGATTCTCAATTTCTTCTCTTCAACTGAGGAAAGATCAAACAAACCACAGCCTCCTGGGACTGGAGGTGAAGTAGAAGCCTCAAGAGTTTCAGGGAATATATGTTGATGCTTAAGCCCTGTATCAGATTATACTTTTAAAGACCACCCGAATTCTGCACCCATGGCTCTCTGCAGGAGCCCTGGGAACTCAGCCTGTGGTTATCAACCCACTAGAATGACTGTCCTCTTGCAGGACAAGGACAGGTACAGAGCCCTCAGGATCAGAGTGGAAGGATCCTAGGTCTTTTACACTTAGCCCAGGGACCTAAATGGAGGTTCCCAGGGCTTCTTTGTAGTTGAGGACAGGGCATATCCTCCTCATGCACACACCTAACATAGCTCAGCACAGATACTGTCCCACAGTTGCTTTTCTGCTGAGCAGCTAGTACAGACCTTGGAGATGCTGAGACATGGAGCTGGAGACTACTGGTATTGTCTTATCCCACACAAGCCTTTTCAGGGCTTGACTTTGCAGGGAGGTGGGGCTCTGGCACAGAAGAAAGGACTGTGAGGATCACAGATGGGACCCCCCCACCCCCCACCCGCCCCAAGGCACTGGCCAGGCCTGTGCAATTTCCTGCAGCCCAGGAACCAGGCCTCCATATGTAATCCTGGAAGACAGACTGTCAGGCTTTGAAGGGAGGCTGGGTACCACGGCCTCCCACGACTAGGAGCCTTTGAAAGAACATCTGGAACTTGGGCAACAGCTATGGATGACAAGCTAGTCCTTTGGTTTGCAAATCCCAAAGTTAATCTTGACTTTGCTACTTATGTGTTAACAACCCTGCTCCACCTCCCATGATGCAGCAGAGAGTGAGGGCTGTAGCCTCTTCTGTGTTATGACAGTGCTTCCCTATCCTGCCACCTACCACACTAGCCTAGGAGTGTGGGAGAGCTGAGTAAAGGGAGCAATAGGAATAGGCATGTCTTTTTTTGTGCCCTGTGAGCACAGAGCCACAGCTAAGCATGCAGAGCTCTGAACTCAGCTACATTCCTGAAGTTGGGCTCACTTCGGCAGCACATATGCTAAAAGTGGAATGATACAGAGAAGATTAGCATGACCACTGTGCAAGGATGGCACACATATTCGTGAAGCGTTCCATATTTTCTCTAGTTAACAGCTCTGTATCACACACAAACCTTGAATGGGAGACAGTGAGTAGGCCCAGGCTTGGATCAAGTTCATCTTTCTTAGGCCAGTCCATTGGTGGATATCACACCAGCACTGTGAAATCCTGTAGTAGATGTAAAGGGAGGTTCAGCTAAACAAAACTAAACTAAAAATTAAATAAAAACAAATAAACAACTGGGTTCCTAAAAAGGTTTGGGCAGCACTATGGACACAGCTGTGGAGGAGAAGGAAATATCTGTTCCCAGACCTGCAGAGTACCTGGCCTTGTGGACTTGTGGGCACTAGGCCCTTGCAAGACCTGCAGGTGTGCAAGAAGGCTGCTTGCTTCAGCTGTGGCTAACTGGAAATAAACAAGGCCCTCTACTCCAGGAAGCACATATTACTGGGAAGTGGGTGGGGGTGGGGAGAAGAGTGAGGCAGGTGTTGAGGCCTATTGTCCCTGCCAGAGGCCTTCAGGACCCTGGGGGTGGGGGAAAGGGACAGTCCCCATCCTGCCCCCTCCTTGGGAAGACTTAGCTTTGTAAACACAGAAAACACGTGCACACACACACAGCATACCCTGCTCCACTAGAATCTGGAATAACCAGCAAAGAGGTAACACCTGCTATGGGAAGTGAGTCCTTGTTTGAGTGGAAATGAGAAGGTCAGGCCCTTGGCAGCAGTGCAGTGCCTGTTGTGGGGGAAGCGAGACATCCTGGGGTACTAGCTCATGGGTCCCTTGCTGAGTTGATATTTCTGCTGCTGTCTGTGGAGGAGACATCAGGCTGATGTACCCTGGGAAGCACTAGCTAGGCCTTGTTGCATACCAGTCCAGTTGTGACAGTTTGTGGCTCAAGAGAGAGGCAGCCAGGGCTCACCAGGTGAGCAGGCTCTGTCCTTGGACTGCCCCTGGCGCCCCCTACCCGGCACAAGGCCAGGGGTCAGGGCTGCAGAGCAAGATAAGCCCAGTTTCCTGCACTTAGTCCCAGAGCTGTGACTCCCAACACTTCCTGTTTTTTGGAGGGCAGACAGGGGTGTGGGAGATTGGGCAAGGTGGTGGGGGCTGGGGTCATGAGACAGAGGGTGGGGTTACAGGGAAGGGGGCTATAGGAGAGGGGATGAAGTCATGGAGGGCAGGGCATAGATACAGGGTGAGGTAGAAGAGTGGGAGCAGATTCTTGGGAGATTGGGTAAAGTTATAGAGGCCAGGGTTATGGCAACAGTGGGAGCCTGAGTTGGGCACAAAGTGGAGCTGTGGGTAGCCAAAACCAAAAGGAGTGAAGCCATGAGTTGGGGTTCTGGGAAACCTGTGAGTTCTTGGGGAAAGATCCCTGGGAGCAGGAGCCAAGAGACCAGAAGAGCACTTACTGCTCTTCCAAATGGACCTAGTATGCACTTAGGCCCTTCCTTTCCCAGATCCTCAGAGACAACTACCCTCTATGAACACTCTTCTCTCCTTGGTTAATTCCCTTCCAATCTTGGAGCAGAAGTTTTGTAGGCTTGGTAGTAGTTGACAAAACCCTGCATAATCTTAGTTTGGAGCCAGGCATGGTGGTACATGCTCTTAATCCCATCACTTGGGAGACAGACACTGGCAGATCTTTGTGAGTTTGAGGTCAACTTGGTCTATACAGGATGTTCCAAAACAGCCAGGGTGACAGGGAGATACTGTCTGAAAACAAACAAACAAACAAATTTGAAAAGAAAAAAAAGAATCAGGTGCAGCTGCTATAGCACATGGGTGTGTGGTTCTTAACCTGTTGTTCAGACATTGTCGTTAGAAATATAAATTTAAGAAATTTTATATTGTGTTCACTTGTCTTGTTGGCCTGTAAATAACTGAAACCTCAAAAAGTGAATCTGAGGGCTGGAGAGCTGGTTCAGTGGTTAAGAGCACTTACTGCTCTTCCAAAGGACTCAAGTTTGATTCCAAATACTCATTTTAGGTGGCTCATAACTGCCTGTTACTCCAGTTCCAGGGGATCTGACATGTCTGGCCTCTGTGGACACCCACATACATGTGGTATATATTCATACACACACACACACACACACACACACACACACACACACACACACACACACACACACGCTGGGCATGGTGATGCACACCTTTAATCACAGTGCTCAGGAGGGAGAGATAGATCACTGAGATTGAGACTGCCTAGTCTATATAGCCAGTTTCAGGCCAGTCAGGGATAGTTTCAAAGCAAGCAAGCAAACACTCCCACCCCAAAGACTATCTTTGACCTGTATCTATAACTGTTAGATAGTTAAGATGTGTTTTAGATAAAGTTTCTAGTTTTAATTTGAAATATAATTATTGAAAAGAAATTATTGAAAAGAAAGTGTTTTCTAAATTTGTAATTATAACAATAGTTATAATAAGACATTAAAGAATCATCAAGTGGGGGCTAGAGAGATGGCTCAGAGGCTAAGAACACTGGCTGTTCTTCAGAGGTCCTGAGTTCAATTCCCAGCAACCACATAGTGGCTCAAAACCATCTGTAATGAGATCTGGCTCCCTCTTCTGGCCTGCAGGGACACATGCAAACAGAACACTGTATACATAATAAATAAATAAATCTTTTAAAAAAAAAAAAAAAAGGCCGGGCGGTGGTGGCGCACGCCTTTAATCCCAGCACTCGGGAGGCAGAGGTAGGCGGATCTCTGAGTTCGAGGCCAGCCTAAGCTACAGAGTAAGTTCCAGGAAAGGCGCAAAGCTACATGGAGAAACCCTGTCTCGAAAAACCAAAAAAAAAAAAAAAAGAATCAAGTGAAGAAAAAGAGATATAAAGGTTATAGGTATGAAATGTATTTTTAGTAAAAGAAGACTAAAGAGAAGCACTGCCTTTGGATACGAAAGGATTTTGAATGGTAAGGTAAAGACTGTTCTAAAATGAAAATAGACAAGAACAAAGAAGATTAAAGTATGTTGTAGAATGACTGTGAGAACTAAACTTAAAGAATTTGGACATGGCTACAACTTTGTTAAGAATGAAGTTATTAAAAATTTTCAAGGCAAAATTTCAATTCCCTGAGATAAAATTAATGCTGGATTCTCTGTTTACAACAATAAAAGTTTTTAATACTATTAATCTATTCTTTGTAAATTTTACCAAAACAAATGACAACAACAAACACTGGCTTAGGAGGCTAGAGAGATGGCTCGGTGGTTAAGAATGTGTAATGCTCTTGTAGAAGATCAGAGTTCAGATCCCAGAACCCACACTGAATGGCTGACAACTGCCTGTAAGTCCAGCTCCAGGAGGATCTGATGCTTCTGGCTTCTGTGGGTGCATGCACTCATGTGTACATACCCACCCCCAACATGTACACAAAATTAAAAATAAATAAAAGTAACTGGTTTAGAAAAGCAAGGACTTTGCTTTATTATTTTTAAACAAAACATTAAAAACCTGTGATTAGATTTTATTTTTATATGTTTTATACATTTTTCCCATTGGATCTGGTCTTCACTTGCTAGATATCCACTGCCTTAACAGTAGGGAAAATTCTGTTTAAAATAATTATTCCTGCCGGGCAGTGGTAACTCGTGCCTTTAATCCCAGCACTCAGAAGGCAGAGGCAGGTGGATCTCTGTTAGTTCGAGGCCAGCCTGGTCTACAGAGCGAGATCCAGGACAGGCACCAAAACTACACCAGAGAAACCCTGTCTCGAGAAACAAAAACAAAACAAATTATTCCTTGGGTTGGGGATTTAACTCGATGGTAGAGCACTTGCCTAGCAAGCACAGGGCCCTGGGTTCGGTCCTCAGCTCCGGGGGAAAAAAATTTCTGTGCTGGAGAAATGGCTCAATGATTAAGAGAGCATATTTCACTTGCGGAGGACCTGAGTTCAGTTCCCAGCACCCATGCGTTTTGAATAGCTTACAACTGCCTGTAACTTTAGCTCCAAGGGGATCTGATGCCTCTGGTTTCCATGGATACCAGCCCACACATACATATGCACATATGTGTGCATGCACTCATACACAGCATACACAAATAACTCTTTAATGGAAGAATTATTCCCAACATCCACATAGCAGCTTACAACCATCTGTAACTAGTTCCAGGGGATCCAACACCCTCTTCTGGTCTCCAAGGGTACCAAGCATGCATATAGTATACAGACAAACATGTAAGCAAAACACCCATACACATAAAAAATAAATTAAAAAAAATTTCGCCCCCTTCTCTTTCCGCTTTCTCCTTCTGTCTGTCCTCTCTCTCCCTCTTTCTCCCCCCCCCCCCCCCATAAAGCTCTTTCTTTGTGTAGCTCTTTGTAGACCAGGCTGACCTGGAACTCACAGAGATCCTCCTGCCTGTGCCTCCTGAGTGTTGGGATTAAAGGCCTCCACCATCAGCCACCACCACCAGGCAAGCACTCTTCCTGCAGAGGACTCAGGTACAGTTCCCAGTGACCACATGGTGGTACTGTCTTTAAGTACAGTTTCATCGGGTCCGATGCCCTCTTTGGCCTTCACCAGCACTGCATGCACGTGGCACACAAACATATATGCAGACAAAACACTAAAAAAAGATTTGATTTTTTTTTGAGATGGGATTTCTCTGTGTAGCCTTAGCTGTACTAGAAATTTCTCTGTAGACCAGGCTAGTCTCAAACTCACAGAGAGCTGCCTGCCTCTGCCTCCTGAGTGCTGGGATTAAAGGCATGTGCCCAGCTGAATTTGCCTATTTTTAAATTACTTAAAAAGATTTGTTTAGCGGGTGGTGGCACACACCTTTAATCCCAGCACCCAGAAGGCAGAGGCAGGTGGATCTCTGTGAGTTCGAGGCCAGCCTGGTCTACAAAGTGAGTTACACAGAGAAACCTTGTCTCAAAAAAACAAACAATAGTAATAATAGTAATAATAATAATGGACAAATTCATAAGATAGAAAAGAGTTTATTGTTTCTTAGGGGCAAGGAAGTAATGGGTTTTTATGGAGATGATGAAAAAGCTCTGAAGTTACATGGTAGTAATGTTTCCCAACTCGAGTGAGTATTCTCAAACCACTGAACTGTGTACTGAAGGTTTCATGTAGGATAAAGCAGAGTGCTTCCTAGTGGCAACTAGTCATTTCCTCTTAGTGTGAGAGCAGAAAGCAAGTGAGACCCTGTTTGGAACAAGTTCAAGTTGGGGCATATTCTGGGCAGAGCAGAAGCTAGTATTAGGTTTTCTAGAGTGCAGCTGAGTTGGGAGCGGGGAGGTTGAGACCTCAAGTGGGCATGCTCACCCCTCTGCCTGCCGCATCTTGACCTTGTGGGGCAGGAGTCTTTGTGTGGTGTGCGACCACTGGTTTCCTCAAGAATATTCGAAGTGATGATTATATATCCTGAGGAGACCCCTACCTGTTCTCAGACCCTCTTCTCTGGGGATTACTTCACATGTCACCCAGGCTATTCTAGGGACAGACTGTTTAAGGGCTGAAAAGGGTAGATGATTGAAGCTTAGACCTTTTGGGCAAGAGAGAGATAGGATGAGGAGTTAGGAGTATGGCCTTAGTCTGTGGTTCTACCTGGGAGGGTGGGGTTCATCCTTGGAGGGTGGGGTTCATCCTTGGAGGGTGGGGTTCATCCTTGGAGGAGTGAGAAAGGTCTCCTCAAGTAGGATGATAGGAACCTCCCCCGCCCAGCCCAGCACTGATCCACTGCTGTCTTTGGTGGTATGATCCTACTCATGTCCCTTTCTGATCTTGCTCTGGGGTATTTTTCTGCCCTTTGGAACTTGTAAATTTGAACTTGCTCCAAACTGGACCCTTACTAGCCTTCTTCCCGACAGATGGAAAAAGGGTGTTTAGGGAACATCCTGCTCTATCTTCTCTCTGTAGAGACAGTGGGACCACACCAGCACCCTTTGGACCTCCACCCTACTAACCAAGGGAAGAGGGTCCTCTGCAGGAATAAAAATATAGAGCCTAGAACTAGGGAAGTGCCCTGGACCTAGGAATGTTGCTTTGGTCTGCCTGCTGTCTGTCCTGTACTTCTTGGTATGTCCATAGGTTGATGGGAAAATGCCCCATTCCAAGTAGATAAACGCTTGGGGACTGCTCCCATGGATTCAGGCAGCAGGACTGCTCAGGCCTATCTCTTCTATCTCTGCTTGGAGCTTGTCTGACTTTGTCCCTTTTATGTATCTCTGTCCTCTGTCACTGTATGCTAATTATAGAGGATAAGACCCCAAGTGCAGCTCCCCTTACACCATTATTTGAGGTAATGTAATTCATACTGGTCAATGTAGAGATGATACCATCTTGCTTCAGATGCAAAATACTCCTAAGAAATCCTCACATCTTGTGTACTCCTTCCCAAACATTCTGGGAAGCTGGGACCTGTGCATGAACCCACATGAACATCTAGCCCCAGGCTTGTTGCTGGTAAGTCACAAATGGCCACCCTCATTGAAAGCCGTATGGTTACAGCTTCATAGTCATGCTAGGCATTTCACACTCCATGTGGGTGAATCTTGGAATCAGCCGATATTGCAGGATATATGGGAATGCAGGGTAGGGCAGGCCTCTCCTCCAAGAGTGGGAGCGTCTGACTAAGAAGACTTACTAGATTTGAAGTATTTATGTACGTGTGCAGGGACCACCTCCAGGGTGATTGTTCCATTCCTCTCTGGACGAATGTGTTTGTCCAGTAAGGGACTTTGAAAAGGAGATGGTCTGAAAAGAGGCCCCTAGTCCTCCTGAAAGAAGCCCAAGCATGGCTAGTGAGCTGGGAGGCTTAAGGTACACGGTTTGAGCACTGCCTTGGTCACTAAACTTATGTCTGAGCCAGGCCCCCTGGGGGAGCAGAGCAAGTATAGCATGGTGCTGCCCCTCTTAGGAAATATTTTTGAGATCTAGTAATGTATCTGCACAAACCTGCAATTCTGCCCAAGTGAAGAATGCTATCCTTGGCAGTGCTTAGGCTTGTAGAAGGAAAATGCAATCCAGGCTAGGAGCTGATGATATCTGAGAGCCCAACTGGAAGGATAGAGGGCAGCTGTGTGGCTAATCGGAAAAGTCAAGTAATCTCTGTGGTCAATGTTTATGGGAAACACTGTTGTTCCTTATGCATGGATGCTAGTGCTCACTGAAACCCTTTGAAAGAAAAAAGTTTAATTAAAAATTAAATATAGTGTGTTATATATATATATATATAAAAGCAAAGTAAAAAATACAGTCTCATTCTAGAAAATACATAGCAGAAAAGAATTAGATGGTTCAAAAACTTAACCCTGACAGAGGCAGCTAGCACATCCAGGCCTGGGCTCCCTAGGGAAGGCCAGCACACAGGAGCCCCCAAAAGGAGGTATGTGAATGACAGAGGTGGCACCCTTAGGCCACCAGCTCTAAAGGCTGCTGCATAGTCTAACATACATCTGCGAAAGGAAGGGAGCGACAGGGTCCTGACACTTGGCCACATGCTGAAGCGCTGAAGGGCAGGGAGAGTGCCTAGCCTGAGATACAGGCGCTGTAATAGACTGCGCTGCTGGCGTCAGACAGCGCAGAAATGAGGCTACTCTCCTCTGGACAGGACATGGCACGCGGACCCAGTTTGGCCAGCGCCACGTGGTAGGGAAGTGTAGTGGCATCCGGTCGAGTCCGGCCGCAGTTGAGATACTGGTCGAATTCGGTGAGGTCCACATCAGCCCAAAGGTCGGCGGTAGGCTCCAGTTGCTCTGTTCCCTCAAGAGGCGCGGCCTCAGGTGGTGGTGACAGAGGACTGGGGTATGGGCCTGGCGTGCCGTAGTAGAGGCCCGCGAGCGGCGCGGCAGGCGGCGCGGTCCTGAGCGCCTCAGCCAGGGGCGCCCCGTAGCAGAAGCTCGGGTCCCGTGCCAGCTCGGGGGCATAGGGCGCCCGGAAAGCCCGCACAGCGCAGTCCTCGGGCGCCAAAGGCGGTGGGAAAAAGGAGGCCTCGCCAGGCTCCAGGCCGTCCAGAGGCGAGCGCTCGGGCGTGGGTAGCCCCAAGCCATCGAACTCGGCGCCCAGCGTGGGCAGCTCCCGGAAGGTGCGGGCCGCGCCTGAAGCTGCAGGGAAGGGCTCGGGCGGCGCAGACGGCTGCACGAGGCCCGGGAGCAAGAGGCCGGGCTCCAGCCTCCGGGCCTTGCGCGCCTGTTTTTTGCGGCGAGGACGGTACTTGTAGTTGGGATGGTCGCGCAAGTGCTGTACACGCAGCCGTTCGGCCTCTTCCACGAAGGGCCGCTTCTCCGCTGTGTTCAGCTCTTTCCATGCTTTGCCTGTGGACAGCGGGAGCCTGTTAGTGGACCGCCGTCGGGCGCACGACCTGCCAACCCTGCATGCGCCCTGGGCGCTCGGCGCGAATATGGAATAGAATCCTGAGCCCGACCCTGGAGCCCCAGATCCCGACACCCCCTCCCGCCAAGTTCCCTCCCTCACCGCCCTTCTCTGTGCCCTCGACTCTCACCTAGCATCTTGCTCAGTACTGCGTTGTGCAGATCCGGGTTTTGCTGCGCCAGTCGCTTACGCTCGTCCTTCGCCCACACCATGAAAGCGTTCATGGGCCGCCGGATGCGCAACTCGTCGGCGGTTTGGCGCTCTCCGCGGCCGAAGCCATAGCGCCCTGACTCGGGGCTGCGCGGTGGGCTCCGCGGAAGGCTGGACGGCGAGGTGGGCTCGGCGGGCGAGACGTTGGTGACAGGGAGGCCGCGCGGCTCAGCAGCGGCCCCGAGTCCCGGGGCCCATGCACAGTCGCGGCGGGAGGGCGGGTCGTCCTGTGCGCCGTAGCCGGGCGGCGATCTCTGCATTCCAGCTGGGCAAGGCCTGGGCGGAACGCAGCGCGGGAGCGCAGAAGACAGTGGCGGGCACTGCGAAGCCAAGTTCGGAGGGCTGACGGACGTCGGGTGGAGACAGTGGGGATGTGGTAGCTTGGTGCCAGGAAGGCATCCCAGATATAGAGACACCGGGCCAATCCGCAGCGGAGCGGGCGGGCCGGGGCGGGGCTGCCCCCTCTGCGGTGGCTCCCTTTTTTCTTCCTGGCAGGATCCAGCCGAGGCCCCCCCAGCGCAAAGCACCGCTCCCCCTCCCCCCCCGCGCGCACTGTCTCTGAAGAAGAGACCCCCGAGTAGCAGAGGCTGCTGGTGTGGGCTGAGGCTCAAAAGGAGGGGTTCCCCAGAGTTGTCAGTTTTCAGAGTGGAGCTGTCACCCCACCCACAGAGACAGACCCCCGGGCAGTATTGAGGGGAGAGGGCAGCGGCATTAGATTGGATGAAGGAAGATTTATTTTAGAACCAAGTTCTTGGGAGGTCATTTTCATCGTGCACCTCGGGAAAGGGGATGGGATTTTGGAGGTGTTCTTGCCTCTTCCTGTCGGTTGACCCTCCCAGATGCTGAGCTCAGTTGGGTAGTTTGAATGCCTCTCCCAAGTTCTGCCCCTGAGGCTGGGGAAAAGTGGACCTTTTTATCCCTCTCTCATACCCAAATTCTGGGACAAGGCAAAACATGGACCTGGTCCACAAGGAAAAGGTAGACTGGTAGGCACAGGACACAGCCAGTCCCTGCTTCTGTGTGTGGGCTACTGTAAGCTGGTTTCCTTACCCAGGCCAAACAGCTGTCTCAGGAAGAGACAGGGGCCTGGGCAGGTGAGACAGGAAAACTGGGTGTTTTCCAAAAGAGCCCTCACTCATTTTCTTTTTCTATCTTTCCGAACACTCCACCAGGAAGAGATCTGGCCTCTAGAAACGGCTTTCTTCTGAGAGTTGCCCCTTGTCCATTGCCATGTATAACTTCATAGAGGAAAAGCCAACGTTCTTGACAGCTGTCTGTGACAGGTGACTAACTCCACTTACATGTACCCTGGACACTCGGCAGCCTTCTCTATCATGTCAGGATATCCCACCTTGAGCATTGAGAGAGAGTCTGTGTGGCTTCTGGGGCTGTTCTTATGAGTCCTACAGCACCCTGTGCTGTTCCTGAGTAGTCCCTTTCTTTCTGAGCACTCTCGCCGTGGGGAGATGCCAGAGTTCCCTATAATCCCTCAGACTAATGATGATGAATATTATGACCTGATATTTTGTCATGTAGATATGGTAATAAAGGGTCCATTATAGGTCCGGCACCTGCTGCAGGGGCATGAACTTTGAGTAGGGTGGGACTACTGGGGCAACTCAGTACTTTCTCAGAAGGCAGGCAGTGGTGTGGACACCAAGGTGAAAATGTTTACAGGACCTTGCCAATGATCAGCTCCCTTTTGGCAGGTCTAGGTGGGTGGGTAGACTGAACAGGTGGTACAGGAGGATGGTGAGTGAGGACATGAAGAGCTGTGTGAAGATTTTCGTTTTGAGAATGGGCACAAAGAACTAGAGGGGGAGGGGGAGCATGGGTCAGTGGTAGAGTGCTTGCCCAGCATGCAAAAGGTCCTAGTTCCATCTCCAGTACCACAAACAAACAAAGCAAAGGACAAGAGCTACCCTAATATTCCCTCACTTCCATCAGTTTTTGTCAGAAATTACCCTTACTCCATAGCTGTGGATACAGGTTAGAGTCCCCAGAGCCTGACTCAGCCAGGACAACAGCTATTTTGAGATGATGTTCACTAGGGCTCTGGGAAAGGATCCCCGGATTCTTTTGCTGCAGCCTCATATGTTGAGGAGGACTTGGAGTTCTGTGATAACTCAGAATCAGCCTCATGTTGAACAGGGTACCCAGCATAACCTCATTGTTCCCTAGCCCTCTAGCACCCACCTCTCCTGGCACCAGCCAATGACCCTCCTCATAGGCAAGTTGTGGCTCAAATGTCAGCCTGTCATATCCTGTGAGCTGGGCTGGGCAGGAGCCTGTGGGGTGCCTCTTTTCTCTGTAGGGTCAGGCTACCCTCCCTGCCCACTCTTGGCAGTGGTGGTGCTGGCAGCTCCCACCCTCCCTCCAGATGGGGCAATGGGGGAGGTAGCTTCAGTCTGCCAGCAGGGTGGCCCTGACCCTGGAGCCCCAGGGCTGGAGGGACTCCCCAAGGCTGTACAGGGCTGCTGTGGGTGTGGCCAGCTATGCTAGGAGAGGGACATTCCATGTGAATGTCTGTGTGTCTGTGTGTGGTCTACATGTGTGCCTCTGTCAAGTTCCCAGGGTATGGGGAGAGGTAGACCCTAGTGCTAGAGACTGCCCAAGTCCTTGGGAGTCAGACATGATGGACTCTCTTATAAGGGAATAGGAACTCAGATGTTGAGGACTGGAAGTTCTACTCAGGAAAACATGTACTCAGCACCCTAAGAAGGGACCCCCCAAGGCTTCTTTGTTAGATGAAGATCTGGCAGAAGAGAGAAGGGAAAATCTGCATTGGAACTCCACTTCAGTCTAGCTTGGCTTAGATGGGCACTTACCTATGGCAAGGCCATTGTCTATAGCCCCAGCCCCTAGAAAGTTGGAATGGTAGGGCAAATCTTTTCTGCCAGTATGGGGCTGGCCTGGGTGTCAAGTGGACCCTATTCCCCTTTCCTTCTTGCTTACACCTACTCTCCTTCCTCAGCTTCTCTGGACCCCAGGCTTCCGTGAGGCCTGAAAAGGATGCTGGGTAGTTCCCCTTGGTGCCTATAGTGGGGGATTGGCTTGGCTCTGCTCTGCCTGGGGGTGGTGAGACCTCCCAAGCACTGCCTGGGCACAGACCTCCCAGGCTCCCACCAGACAGCTCTGGCTGCTGTACAGCAGTGAGGCTGGGACCAATTACATAGTCCTTTAGGGCTTGGGCCCTCCCACTCCCAAAGGGTGAGGTGGGGTCCCTGTCTGAGGGCAACAGAGCTCCAGGTGGATGAGTCTTTTTTGCAGCTAGCCTTCCAGTTCAGACCTTTCTTCTGACATACCACTCTTGGCTCCAAACCTTGCTGGCATCCCAGTCTCTGGTGGCTGGAGCTGGGGGAATATGAAGCTAGGACCAACCTTTACTTCTCTCCTGGAGTCAGAGCCTTTGGCAGTCTGATGCCTTAGAACAGAGAGGGATAGTTCTGGTTTAGATGAGCTAGGCCCTAGCCTAAAAATCCTTCAGCTTATGTGTATGAGTGGGTAGAAGTACTTTCAAATGTTGGATTCTTGGTAAAGTTCACAGGTTCAGTTCCCAATCATAGCATGGTGGGAGTGGGAGTGTTGGAATGAGTGGGTGTTGGGCTAGTGGAGGGGCACCAGTGTTAGCTGTTTTAGGTAAAGAATGATGCTCAACAGGTGGTGTTGGCACACGCCTTTAACTCTAGCACTCGGGAGGCAGAGGCAGGCAGATCTCTGTTTGTTTGAGGACAGTCTGGTCCACAGAGTGTTCCAGGACAGCCAAGGCTACATAGAGAAACCTTGTCTCAAAAAACAAGCAAGCAAGCCAACAAGTAAACAAACAAACAAACAAAAAGAATGATGGTCAGGGTGTTGTGTAGAGATGGCTTGGCTCTCATCCACTCTGTGCCCTCTGGCCAGCAGGACTGGGTGGGAACAGTAGGGATGGGAGAAGCAAATGCAACTTATTACTGCAAGGTCACCATGGATAATGGCAGACCAGAGTGCTATGGACATATGAGAGTAAGCCACATGCAACAGAGTGGGTTCTGTGGGTGGGCCAGGGATCAGACATCCTTTGAAGGATGTTCCAGAGTTTTCAGTTACTATACTGTGGTGGGCATGTGGGTGCTCAGGGTGTTATCACAGGCATTGTCCACTTTTTAGGGTCACTAGATGAGAGCTAGGTGGGCTGTCAGGTGAGTTGTATGAGAGAAGGCTGGGGCTGCTGTGCAACATTTTGGAGTGTTCTGGTTCAGGGGGGCTGCATGGCCAACTTGGGTCCTCCAATGCAGCCGCCTACTATGTATGAGCCTCTGAGCAGCACTGCTGCTCCTGCTCTGCAGGGGCTCCATGGGAACCTGGCTGGGGAGCCCGGCTACTCATGGGTTTCCGTGGCGACAACAGGGCGGAGCCAGGAAACAGCCGCTCAGGAAGGAAGGCTGGCCTTCAGGCCAGAAAGAACCCACTGGGCTGAGGAGGCGCCAGACATTCTGTCCAGTTTCCCCAACCCCTGCTGGCCGGTGCTCTCGCCCATTCCGTTGGCCTCACCCTCGCCCCGCCCCCACACCTCAGAACTGCGGGTCTTTACATAAATAGTTGCTTTTATTCTCAGCTCGGTGCATGACCTGGGTCTGTGGATGTTGCTGCCTCTGTTTTCATGAGTGGGCCTTTGCCTTTAAGGTGGGCTAATTGCAGGCATACTCGAGTCTCTTAGGCTTCTGGGAGGTAGTACCCATTCTGAATGCCCTGCCATGTTGGGCTGGAGATAAAGGGAGACTAGGGCAGAGAAAGAATACATCCATCTCCTCTTCCTCTTCCTCCCTCCCCATTCTTCTCTCTCTCTTCTAGTAATTTTTCTTCTATTTTAAAATGTTGCTAACTGGGCCAGGCACGGTGGCGCACACCTTAAATCCCAGCACTTGAGAGGCAGAGGCAGGTGGATCTCTGTGAGTTTAAGGCCTGCAATGAGTTCCAGGACAGCCAGGACTGTGTAGAGAGACCCTGTTTGAAAAACAAACAGACAAACAAAGAAAAATGTTGCTAACTAAGGTGTCCCTGGAACTCTATGTAGTTCAGGCTGGCTTCTGTTTTCTGAGTTTTGAAATTGTACGTGTAGTCATCACACCCAGCTTTGCATGCTTTCTCCCTTCCTTCCTTCCTTCCTTCCTTCCTTCCTTCCTTCCTTCCTTCCTTCCTTCCTTCTTCTCTTCTCTCTTCTCTCTTCTCTCTCTCTCTCTCTCTCTCTCTCTCTCTCTCTCTCTCTCTCTTCCTTCTTTTCCTGGCTGGTGACAAATGTCTTTGGTGGAGAACCAGCTGGCTGTTTAGGGACTTCCACTCTCATTTGCTCAGAGACAGAATTCATTTTTTTTTAAATTTACTGAAGCCCCTGCTGGCACTAGACTGTCTTCTGAGGTGGGAAACTGGAAAAGAACAAACAGCCCCAATCCTTGCTGTGAGATGTTTCCATTCTGGTGTGGAAAGGCTAAAAATCAATAAATCCACAAATAAGCCCATATTGGAAGTACTAGGTATGAGAAGGGGCTATGTCAGTATCTACATCCTGTTTTTTCATGAGTGGGTTTTGAGCCCACACTGAAAGAAACATGTGAAGAAACCATACAAAAAGCATGCTCCACAGATGGGGAGCTGTTTTAAAGTCACTGGGGCGGGGGGCGGGGGGGGGGGGGGAAGAGCAGGTGTATGGAAGGGCCGGGATGAAGCATAAGGACTGAAGATCAAGAGGCCCAGTGGAGCCTGGAAGGATCTTGCTTTTTCCTCTGAATGAGACTGGAGAAGAGTTTTCAGTGACTTGGCATCCCACAGGCTCAGCACAGCTTTGTTCCTGCAGGGGCTTAGCTATGGCTGACTTTGTTCAGGCTGATCTCTGCAGGATGGCAGGCAAGCAGGCAGGCTGCCTTAGAATTCCACAGGTTTGCTGCCTCTGAGTCAGACCTCCATGCTTCATCCATTGCCTCTGACCCTGTGGCTGCCTGGGGTTCCTTAGAGTAGGAGGGCGGAGTGGCCGCCAGGCTGGCGGGCTGGCAGGGCAGGGGGGCGGCATTTCTGGGAATTGTGTGGGGGAAGCACATTCACATTGTTAGAGCAAGCCTGCAGCTAGGGCCTCACTGGCCTCTGGGGGATGCCTCCTGCCTCCCTAGCCCTGCCTCTGGTGGTGGTGGTGGGGGGGGCAAAGCTGGACCCTGGCCAGGCTGTGGGCTGTCGGGGGACTTTCCAAACAGACATTTCCATGAGCCCATGGCTCTTCCCATTCTGTAGACTAGGATACTGAGGCTCAGAGAGCTGGCATCTACACAAAGCCAATATCCCTATGTCCAGGCTCCACTTTCTACCCCCAAATGACCAGAGACTCTTATCTGTCACTGGTCACTGCCCTGTCTGATCACAGAAGCCAGTGTCCATGGAAGGCCTGAGGTGGGACTGGCTATGGATACAGAGCCACGGAACCCTATGGTGGAGACCTGCAAGCCCAAAATGGGCTGGAGGAACTGAGAACTTGGTGCAGAGGAGGGACGACCATATGGAGGCCGGAGCAGGACCTCCTGGGGCTTAGGATGCCTCCTGGTCTGTGAGGATGGGAAAAGAAGGGGCTCCGTGTGAGCTTGGCCGTGTGAGTCTTCCCACCCACCACCGCCCTGCCTTGGCCAGAGGGGAAGCATTCAGGCCACCACTGGGGTCAGGGCCAGCTCTGGGCAGACTGGGATGTGGGGTAGGGATCACAAATAGAAAAATAAATGGCTTGAGTTTCCGCTGTTTCCTGAACTGAGGAAGGGGGAAGGGCAGGCTTTGGGCCAAAGGTGCAGTTGGCCCGGTGGGGCAGACCCTGGGGATGTCCCATGATCCCACCTCATTAGGGTATTGTCTGCCCTTTTCAGACCTTCAGGCTGGGATATCTCCATCCCAGGGGCCCTAAGATAGGGCTGTGTTGCTCATTGAGAGCTCCTGAGGTTGGAGATCCACTAAGGAAGGGACAGGCTATTAAGGAAAATTGGGTGTACCCCAGGAAGGCTGGGTGCAAAAGCCAAACGGTGACCTGTGAAGGAGCCTCATCTGGGTGTTCTGGGGGCGTGGGAAAGACCCCAGTGATAGATAGGATGGAAAGGTAGGCAAGGCTATCTCCTAGAAGTAGGCAAGTGTGTCCCTCTCCATCACCTTCAGAGGGCTAGAGTAGAGGACAACACCATGTTGGAATGAACACCTGGTGATGTCCAGATAGTGTTTGGTGGAGAGGTTCACTGAAGAGAAAACTCCCAAAGTCAGCAAGGTGTGTGGCTGGGGGTGGGGGTGGGGGTGGGGGTGAAGGTTCTGATGTGGGAGTGACTTCTCTGAGCAAGGGCCAGAGGTTGGATTTGGAGCTCCTGCAGGGTCTGGGATTAGGGCTTTGGTTTGTTTGTTTTAGTCATGTAGCCCAGGCTGCCCTCAAACTGGAGATGTATCTGAAGATGACTTTGAATTTCTGATCTTCCTGCCTCTGCCTCCCAGGCTGGTACCTGTGATGCCTGGTTTTATGTAGTACTTCTGATTGAACCCAGGGCTGCTTCTATGCTAAGCAAACACTACCAACTGAGCTAAGCCCCAGCTCAGTGAATGAAGTTTTCTAAGGCTGGGATGTGGAAATATCTGGCTGGTCAGTGCCAACCCCACAAGTGAGGACCCCTCAGGAATGAACACATCTTTTATCTGGCTTTTTTTGTTATCATAGCTCCCCTGATGGTGATCTACTGGACTTTCCTCTGGAAGGAGCATTGCCTGAGCAGGTTTGTGGGTTGCTCCTGCCACCTACAGGCTGCTGTTGCTCATCACTGGGACCACGACTCCACCGTGGACAGCCCCTTCAACCAAACACAACATGGTTGAAGGTCAGGTGGCTCCTTTACTGCAAGCTCTGTACCAATTCAATGCTCAAACACAGGGTTCCCTCTCCCAGAACTTGTTTGGTTGGGTTTGGCTTAGAGCAAGGGCCCAGACGCCAGTAAAAGGCAGAATCAGAGTTGGTGTGGAAGCTGGAGAGCTGTGTTCATCCATCACTGCACCCCTGGAAAAGCTTTGTTACCTACAAGAAATTCCGTACTTTTTTCTTATGGTGAAGATGTCATAAATGATTAAATGGGCAGCCCAGGCCATGTGTAAATTCCATTTGCACCCTGGCCTCGTGGTGCAAACTGTGGGTACAACAATTCAGATAACTGTCTTCTGGCACCAGCACACCTGCTACCATCTGCTGCACAGAAGAGGAGCCAAGTACCTCTTTTCCTTCCCTGGGCATGGCTATGATGTTTCTGAGGCACTGCCGCGGTACCTGATTGCCTTGCCTTGTTTTCAGTGTTTAATGTGAATCGGATGATCCTGATCACTCTGTCATCCTCACTTCACAGGCTGGGAGACTGAGACGTAGAGCAACGAGCAGAACCTGGGATTTTCACCTTGTTAGGTTGACTTCAGAGCCTGATTTCTTGCCCAAGAGGCCTTTTCAGAGTCCAGGGGCTATACCTCCCAGTGTGCGCCGCATCTGCGCAGAGGCAAGAACGACCCAAACCTGGCTTGGTAACGATGCAAGGGTGTCAAGTCCAGCAGGGTGTAGGGCTGAGCTGAGAGGTCCCGACGCCTCGCCCCTTCTAGGAAGTGGAGGCGACCGGACTCGACCAGCGAAGGAGAAATGCACCGCCAGGACAAGCGGCTCAGATGGTACTCCTCCCGTCAAGTTCCACCCTCTCCCTGCCATTCGGGGGTGGGGGTGGGTAGGGTGCGTGTGAGGCGGTCGTTCCGCGGGCGTACGGAGGAACTACCTTTTCCAGCGGGCCGCGCGCCACATGCCGCGCAGTCGTCTGGGAGTTGTGGTCCCGGGGGCGGAGACTTTTTTTTTTTTTTTTTTTTTTTTTTTAATTGTGTTGCACGCGGCGGCCAGGCGGAGGTTTGTTCCGCGCATCTAGGCGGCGGCAGCCGAGGTCGGGCCGGGCGGCGCAACCGGCGCAACCCGCTGCCACCGAGGTGGTGATGGGCAAGGAGGAGGAGATTGCGCGGATCGCCCGGAGGCTGGACAAGATGGTGACCAGGAAGAGCGCGGTGAGGGGCGCGGGCCGCCAGGATCCTGGGGCCCCCGCTCCGCGTAGACCCGCTGAACCCACCCGCGGGGAGAATGACACTCAGACCAGTCGAGACCCCTGCCCCAGGCCCGCCCTCTACCTTGTCCTGAGACTGCCGCTTCGCACTGGACGCCAAGCTGACTTGAGATCTGCCCACTGCCCCATCGCCCAGCGGTGGTCGCGGGCGTTCTTAGCCCAGCCGTTGTCTCCCATGTCTACCCCCACCCTCCAGAACCAGGTTTCTCTAATAACCCCCCCACCCCCGCTTAGGCCTCAGGCCTCAGGCAGCAGCAAGTCGGTGTAGGTAGACAGTAGAGATTCCGAAATGAACCTGTGTCCTTGAGACCCTAGTAGACTGACTCTGTCCCTAGCCTTGCCCCGAGGCACTGTGGGCTTGGCAGTCTAGCCTGCCTTCCGACCCTGGTCACTCGGGAGCATCCTTAGGGGATGATGGCACCTGCATCTTGTCTTCCGTGGGTGGGAAGGGACCAGGAGGTGGCCTTAAGGCTAAGTATGACCCGCCCATCCGCGGCACCAATCCCAGGGCAGCCCAGATGGTGGCTGAGTTATGAGTCTGTACAGCCTCCCCAGGACTGTGCTTGAAGTGGAGGGCTGCAGGACAGCTTTTGGAGATAAGCAGGATTGCCCTGGGTTCCTGTTGGTCAGGGGTAGAGGGATGGGATCTAAGCCAGGAAGAGGGTTAGGTTCCCCTTTTCACCTGAAACAGCCCCACTGCGCAATCACCTAGGCTGCAGAGGCCTGCTGGTGCTTTTTTCCTCTAAGGGTATTAAATCCAAATGACAAACTTGGAACTTGGAGATGGGGTGGGACTCTATAGGGACTTGGGAACTGGTAGAGACACAGACAGGACTGTACAGTAGGAGAAGGGAAACGGCAGAGGTTCCAGGATGTTGCAGCAACCTGAGAGGCTCCTTGGAGCAGCTGGTGGTTTGTTTGGACCTTCAGGGTGGGAGTACAGAGCTGTTGGGAATGAGTGCCTCCGGCTCTAAGGATCAGGTCTTCTCAGGAAGTCACCTCAGGGCTGATTGGTGTACAGTCCCAAGAGCAGGATCTGCTTTAGGGCCATGAAACAGGGCTGCAGTCTGAGCAGATAAGTAACCCAGAATGGAGGTCAGCCCCAGACCCTCCCACTGCCTCTAGTATGGAAGGTTTGAATGGTTGGGTGGGTTCTCTCTGCCTCTTTGTGGCATGCAAAAACACACGAGCTAATAGTAGCAACGTGGAGGACGGCAAGCACAACAGTGTTGGGTGTTGTAAGAATCTGTCTCACTGTAGGAAGAGGTGCTTGAATAAAGCTTTGAATTGCTAGGGAGAAGAGCGGTCTTAAGCAGAGTGCGGTTTTTAAGATAGGAAGAGGAGGAACCTGCCTTCAAGGTGCAGCCTTTCTGTAGATACCGAAGAATAGAGCTTGGGCAGAGGAAGAAAATCAGGATTGTGTGTTAAAAAAATCCAGAAGTGCTACACTGATGGATGGGCACTTTGAGGAGAGGCTGCTCTACCATCACGGCATAGATGGACTAAGACTAAGGAACTTGAGTTATATCTCTGAGTGTTCTTCCATGTTGAGCAGGAACTGGGGCATTTTTTTCTCTAGTAGTTTGCTCAGTGACCTGGTGTGGTTACCATGAGGTCTGGAGGTCACCACAGATACAGGGTGAAAAACCACCTGATCTTTGAGGAGAGCACTGTTAAGCTGTTTGCTTCTATTCCTGCCCTAGTGCAGGGGCAGTAAAAAGCCCCTGTTGTGATGTAGGACCATGTGTGCAGTGCTCTGGTCTTCTCAAGGTAGAGGAGTGGCTTCCTTTCTGACATGTAAATTGTCCCCTAAATGATCAGGAAGATGTGTGTTTGTCCATTAAGGTCCTTTATGAAAGTACTTTTTCCTTCCAGGAGGGAGCCATGGATTTGCTGCGGGAGCTGAAGGCCATGCCTGTTACATTACACCTGCTCCAGGTAAGCTCTTCTGGTCCTGGTCTAAAATGGTTCCAGAGACAGCAATCTAGCAGGGCTCCTTATATATTCCCACAAGGTTTAGCTGGCATAAACAACTGCTCTAAGGAGAGGGTTTCTGATTCTCTCTGGTGATCAGTGAGGTGGGAGGGGGGTGCTCTGGGTTCCAAATGAGATCATAGCCATTGGGAGAGGTGTCTTTCTGTCCCTGCCCATTTCCCAACCCTTTTCTTTGGGAGCCAAGAGTCCTTAGTGAGGATCTGCCTCTGGAGCAGGCCCCTACCACCTCTGACCCAGGACACTTGCCTTGCAGTCCACCCGTGTTGGAATGTCTGTCAATGCCCTACGGAAGCAGAGCTCGGACGAGGAGCTCATTGCGCTGGCCAAGTCCCTCATCAAATCCTGGAAGAAGCTCTTGGGTGCGATCAGAATGTAAAGGGTGACTCTTGTTGCTCAGCACAGCATAGAGTGCTGGCTCTGATGCTCTTACTCAGGCTATCTGGTTATGGGATACAAAAAACAGGCCAGAGAGTACCCATCCCTGGGCTGGAAGTGGATGAGGATAATTGAAGATGGATGTCATCTGTTGTGGTAGGGAGGGGGATAGCCTGGGAGGCATGACTATTGATACAAGGGTTATGTTGGGAAGGAGGTTTTCAAGCTTTGAGAGGTCAACAGAAAAGGAGGTCCAGGTCAGGATGCTCCAGCTGAAGAAGGAGGAGGTGGGGTCGCTACCTATGCAAAAGGTGAGCTAGGCAGACAGCAGCTGTTTGTGGGGACAGTGGACAAGTAGGCTGCAGAGATGCTCCTACTGATTAGGAAGGCAACCATTCCTGGGCTCTGTCTGTACCTCTGTGAGACAACCCAGGATCGGTCCCTCCTTACAGTCACATGGCCATCAAGAGGCTAGCAGTGTAAGTTTTTCCTGGTCCCTAGTTCAGGTTTTGGGCAAGGCCCTGCCCGTGTTTTCAGAAGGAGCCTTTTATGAGGCATATGCTTGCTTTCTGGCCATGTTCGACCTAAAGAGTCCCACAGCAGCTTGCTTGAGTGGGGCTTGAGGAGGGTGGGTCCCGAAGCGGCTGGTATGCTTTCTGGGTACTGGGAGGAAGGTCTGGTGGCCTCCTGGCACCTTGCTTGTCTAATGACTTTAAGCTGTAGTTATAATGGCCAGGTTGAGGCCAGGCTGGCACCTGTCTGCCTGCTCCTGACCAGTCTACACCATCTATTTTCTGATAATGGCAGATGTTTCTGATGGCAAGACCAGGGATCAAGGGAGGGGCACACCTCTGCCCACATCGTCCTCAAAGGATGCCTCAGGGACTACGGATCTCAGGTAGCATATCTGAAGGCAGGTATATACATTGCTGCCTCTTGCCTCAGTTTCCTCAGTGGGAAAAGAAGGCTGATGTCTATTTGCCTGGGCATTGCCCTGAGGGAGAGGCCCTCTCCAGGGCACCATTTATAAGTTATAGCCTCGTGCTGAATACTGCCCCACTGCTCAGTTCCTTTCTTGCCCATCTAAGATGTCTGCCTGTGTCTGCCTGGCTGTCAATGTCATCACTGAGACCTTCAGTAAGGAGTCGCTACCCATCAGGAGCAGGCCTGGCCCTAGGCCCCCTTGCCTGCTTCCTTAGACCCTATGTTTTTGCTGCTCAGCAGGATTGGTGAATGCATCCCTCATGCAAATGCTATCCGGAGCTATAGGTGGGCACAGCTCATATCTCCACATTCAAGTGTTGTCACACCTCTGCCTTAAAGATGGTCAGGGCAGACCTGTTACCATGGAGACTAGGGGCACTGCTAGTTACAGGCTATGGATGAGAAGCTGCTTTGATCAGATGGTAGCAGTGGCTAGAGGCTGGGCCCAGGCCACAACAGCCTATGCTCTGGACTCCAGACTAGCAGTCCTGATATGGTGTTATGTCCTGAGGTCATTAGCACGCTTGTACAGTTGATTTTGCTCCAGAAAGCCACCTGACTGCCGATTTCCAGAGGAAAGGGCCTGGTGGGTATAGCATGACTGTTGGGCAAGTCTTTTACTGGACCCAGACCTGAGATCCTTGCCCAATTTCATTTCTGTTGTGTGGGGTAACCTGTGACATTAAGACTTGACTTTGGGTGACCCCCCACCTCATCTTTACTCCAGGCAACCAGAAGTATCGGCTTGGTTCTGCCATTAGCAGAGAGGCATTCACAGCATGGCCCATGTCCTAGGCTTCTTGGGAAGCAGACACTCTGGAGCTAGCAAGAATATCTCAGTTCTTTTTGACCAGGGAGCATTGCTTAGACACTGATTGTTGAAGAAGGATCTGACATCCACTTGGGGAGTGATCTGTGCTTCACCGTGGACCTTCTAGCCAATGCCCTTCTCTGACAAGGAGGGCAGAGCACATAAGCATTCTAGGCTGAACTAAGGATGGATGTAGTCACTGGGCCTAGCTGGGTGTCTGTCAGGATAGACCAAATGGGCTTTGGAGGTCAGCAGAGTATCCACATTTGCTTTTCTGGGGACCACCTGTGGCTCAGGAAAGGTCCGGGAACCACCCAGAGAGGGTACTGGGTAGCCCACCAATGATGTCCAACAGCTACTGGAGAAGCACAACTTAGCTTAACAGGCTCAGTCTGAGCCCAGCAGGCTTTGTCTCTCTAGCTGCAAGAAGCCAGACCCACCTAGAACTTCATCCACTCCGAGGATCACCACATTTCCCCCAGTGCCCATCACCTGTGATGCTGTACGAAACAAATGCCGTGAAATGCTGACTTTGGCCCTGAAAACGGACCGTGAGTATTACAACCTCTGGATTTTGACACTTGTCCAAATTCACAGAGTGGCCTGGGCCTCTGCCTGCTTTAGAGGTTTCTCTGTGCAACAGCTCTGGCTGTCCTGGAACTTGCTTTGTAGACTAGGCCTCAGACTCACAGAGATCCACCTGTCTCTGCCTTCCAAGTGCTGGGATAAAAGGCATGTGCCATCAATGCCACATAGCTCTTCTCTTTAGCCCACTGTGACCTAGGGAGGAGGCTGGGTTTTTTGGGGTCACCAGAATACCCGTATCTTGGGAACTGTCTCCCAGGAATGCAAGTGTCATATTTAGCTTCTAGGGCTCTGTGCAAGCAGAGGCGTGGCAGATGGAAAAAGCCAGTGGGGGAAACTAATGAGGGCTCCCTCTTGCAGATGACCACATGGCCGTCGGTGTAGACTGTGAGCATCTGTCAGCTCAGATCGAGGAGTATATCCTTTGTACAGTGTATACAGGGTCAGAGGCTTCTGGTAGAGTCTGTAGGTCACTGAGTTGTGCTTCTCCAGTAGCTGTTAGACACCACTGGTAGGTTATCCAGTGCTCTCTTGGGGTGGTCCCCTGACCTTTCCTGGGCCATGGATAGGTAAAGGGCTGTGACTACTTCATAGGTAGATCTGGGCTTCAAACAGGAATGGGTTTAGAGAAGGTACAACACTATAGCCCCTCAGTTCCCCCACAGGGCTTGAGTGGGTAGACTCATTCCTATAACTCCAAGGAGAGGATGGAGCTCAGAAACCTCAGATGGGTCCTTAAATACCCTTACGCATCTTCCTGGATGTGGGAAATACAGACATGAAGTACAAGAACCGTGTGCGGAGCCGAATCTCCAACCTGAAAGATGCCAAGAACCCTGGCCTGCGGCGGAATGTGCTGTGTGGTGCCATTACACCCCAGCAGATAGCTGTGATGACATCAGAGGTGAGCCCCACTGCAAGGGCTGGGCAGGATGTTTCTGCAGAGCTGCAGACTGAACACTTGGCCCCTTTATCAGGAGATGGCCAGTGATGAGCTGAAGGAGATCCGCAAGGCCATGACCAAGGAGGCCATCCGTGAACATCAGATGGCCCGTACAGGTGGCACACAGACCGACCTGTTCACCTGCAGCAAGTGCAGGAAGAAGAACTGCACCTACACGCAGGTTGGGGTCCACTCTATCTTCCTTGGCTGGGACCTCAGGGCACACCCATCCTCTTCTTGGATACCACCCATGTCCCTATTTTTGCTGGTCTGGGGTTCTGTGGCAGGGCTAGGTGGCTTGGCCCTGCCCAGCATGGAGAGACAGGAGTGCAGTATTCTGTTTGGCTGTGGGACCTTCAGACCTTGCTATGGAGGGGGAGGCTGAAGTATTCCGGGGAGACCATGTGTACTCCAAGAGATATTGGGTACTTGGGAAGAGGTGAGTGAATTAAGATGGTCTCTTTGGTAGATTGTTCCAGGGCTTGTGGAAGCTGCCATCATCTGTAATAGGGCATGCATGAGGGCAGGATAGCTCAGTCCTCACTACTTATAAGAACTGGCCCTGTGAGATAAGGTTTTCTCTTGGGTCTCCCAGATGGCCAGGGCCACTGGCATCTCTGCTGATCCTTTCACTATATAGACCCTCCTGTTGGGAATTCTGTACTTATCTGACATTCTGGACTCTACTGAGCCCAGTTGTTCAGGCCCATAGGCCTAGTTCTAAAAGGTTGAGGTCACTGGGAAATTTCAAATCAAGTCATCAGTAGAGATCAAGGGGTATGAAACCAGTACTGTCCAGATTAGGGCAGCAAAATCAGGAATTCAGCCACCCACCCTACAGGTGCAGACCCGCAGCTCCGATGAGCCCATGACCACTTATGTTGTCTGCAACGAGTGTGGGAACCGCTGGAAGGTAGGTGGGTGGGCCCAGAATGCTCACCTCCAGTCCTGTCTCAGCATATATCAGACCCAAAGTAGGAACCAGGGCCCATTATACCCAGCTAGTTTCCTGGGAGTCTCTGTCTTATTTTTGCCCTAGGGGGTCATGTGGGGCCTTGGTCAGACATTTCCCTGCCTTCCTGCAGTTCTGCTGAACCCTTGTACTGATGTGTTGTAGTCCTGGCCATGGCCAGCATTGCCCCCTCCTGCAATGTTCTTGGTGGACACAGCTTCTCTGGAGATCCTCAGAAGGTGGCATGCCCTGTCCCAACCTGCCTGCCTGGTGTGCACCTTTCTGCCCTTTGTCCCTCATTATTAAATGTTTTCTTTTGCCTTCCTCTGGCCTTGCTCTTGGTGGGAGTTACATAGGCTTCAGCTGGGTCCTGTCCTCCCATCACCCTAGACATCTCTCCTTCCTGGGCTCAGACAACACTTGAGCTAAGCTGTGATAGGGTAATATAGGCAAGAGCATGTCTGTTTTTTAGAGAGATTACTTGTACATGTGATTCTAGGACATTGGTGGTACTGCTTATATGTGTGCCATCATGCTGGCTGTGTGGGCAGGTGACATATGGGACTTGTTAGAACAGGACTTTGCCCAGTGTTCACCCATCCTCACCAGACATGGCAGCCCAAGGACCTGGTGCCCTTTCAGGATGTTTTGCTTTGTCTTTCACTCTGCTCACCACATGGGAGAGGATGGTCTCTGGGCTGAGGTCAATTCTAGCTTCAAATTGCTCAAACTCCCAGCAACTTGGAGGATCAAAGTAGTGGGTGCTTTGCTTTATTGGACCCGTAAGACAAAGACGACATTGTGTCTAGCTACTTTGAGGAGGCCAAGCCATCAGCTTTGTCCCCACCAGGCTCTGGGAAGACATTTCACCAAGTATACAAGGGTTTGGGATCATCTCCAGTTGCATCTCAAGCCCAAGAGTTGAGGCCAGTTCTGAGAGCCATACCTTGGGCAGGGCACAGGGTAGAGATGGATGACCCTCTTTTCTAACCTCCTACTCTAATTGTGGGATAAACAGAAACTTGTTTTAAAAAGGTCAAGAATACGATATCATGTTTTTGGCATGTGGTAGAATACAGATGAATGTGAAAGCTTTCTTTTTTCTTTTGTACAATAAGGACATATTTCCAATTTTAAAGTTCATTAACATATAAAATATAAATGGGCTCTTCATTTGAGCCTGACTCTGAGGTCCCACATCTGGTTCTGAGGAATAAACAGTTCTGCTACAAACCTGTTGGCGTAGAGGCTGTTCTCTATGAGAACATCTCCTGGGCACATGACTAGGGGCTCTGAGGCACCATCTAGGAGACCCCCAGTTGGAGCAGGCTAGGGCAGAGCAGAACACTGCAGTTGACACTGAGACTGAGTCTATTTCCAGCCAAATGGGGCAGGGTTAGCCCCTAGTCTGCCCATAGAGTAGAATATGTGTGTGGCAAGCACCTAGGCCTCAGAGGAGGACTGTGGGGCCCCCTGGAGTAGCAGAGAACGGTAGGTGGGGGAGGTGAGGAAGCGAGGATAGGAGTCCCGGTGCATGAGGGTGTAGATCTGCAGCTGTGCATCATCAAATGTGTGTGGCGATGGCTCCTGCATCTTCCTATTGATGCCTTCTCGCACACGGGAGTCCAGGCTCACCTGTGTGGCAGGCACCAAGGTCAGGGAGTGGGGCGGTGCCCTTCCCAGGCCACCCCCACTTATCCCTGCATCTGGCGCACCTCCTTGGGGGACAGGATGGACACGTAGTCCTCATAGATAAGTCGTGCCTTCTCATCCACCACATGTTGGTTGGCCTCTGCTTTCAATTCCTCACAGGCCAGCCAGAAGAGCATGTTCTCTTCACTGTATTCTGTGCGCAGGAATGCCCGGAACACACTGCGGCCCGTGGGGCTATGCATCAACTTGTCAAAGGACTGTGCCCAGCTTTGTACTTCCTCAGGGCTTGGTGGAGTGCTGCAGGCATTAGGGCCGGACCATGTCAGACCTGAGACATGCACACAAGTACACATACATTCATGCATACACAATGGTGGCTGTACTCACCAAACTTCACAACTGGGGAGGGGTTGCAGCTTGCTTTCCCGAGAAGCCTGCCAAGCTCGCTGCCGTTCTTGGTTCCTAGAGGCAAAGGAAAGTGGCACTACCTTACGTACTTGGGTTCTTTACACATCACTGTGGCTACATGTATGCTTTGGCATGTGGGTGCCTAGCACCAGTAAGTCTGTTGCAAGGAAGCTCCTAGTGTGAGCCTTCCTCACATCCTCTTGTTCCCCCATTGAGGCCTCTTTCCTAGTCAGCACTTAGACTCCTCTGATTCCTGGTATCCCTCCCTCTCTTTGGACTGCTGGGTAGAACCATACTCTTCAGCCTAGTTCCAGCTCATTCCTCAGGCCACTGTAAAACCACACTTCAGGCTTAATATCAGCAATATGACTCATCAGCTAATGTAGGGTTAGAGCCCCTCCAATGTGTCTGTACCTAGATCGTGAACCCTGCTCCAAGGGAAACTTCTCCCTGTCAGTCTATGCTCAGCTGGCACAATGAATGTCTCATTGCCACAAGTGTGGAGACAATTCAGTTCCCACCAGGCCTGACTTCTCAGCAACAATACAGCTCAAGCTTCCAACAAGCCCTACCTATTCACATTTCATTCCTTGAATCTTGCCTGTATACAGGCCTTGATGGTTTCCTGTTCAATAGATCCCTCAGTCCATGTAGGGCCAGATTGCTGTTAAGGTAGAGAAAACTTCTACCATCAAACACCCACAAACCTTAAATACCTTTCTGCCCAGGGCAGGCTGTTCCCTTATCCAAGTCTCTTCTCAAATGTGTCCCCTACTTCACAACATCAGGGGTCTGGGCAGCTCTCAGTGGTATAAACAGGTATATGGTGAGTGCATAGACACCATATGCATGGCACTTGCTTGGCTCTTGCATATAATATACCCCCAGCACACCAGGTTTTAAGAGCCACACAAAGGGGCTGGAGAGATTGCTCAGTGTTTAAGAGCATTTGCTGATCTTCCATAGGACCTTGGTTTGGTTCTCAGGACCTACATCACATTGGCTCTCAACCATTTGTAACTCCAGTTCCAACACCTTCTGGCCTCTTCAGGTACCAGATATGCATGTGGCACTCAAACACATAAAATTTAAGAGCCATATAAAGCCCCTTAGAGGATCTAGGCACTACTACCAGCCAATAAGGCCCAGCAGTCTCTGGACAGGGCAATGCTGTGGCAGGGGCACCTGCCTACAAGTAGTTTCTTGGAAGACTCTGGAGGGTCTAAGGAGGGCTGGGTCTGAGCCCTAAAAGCCACCCCATTCCAGCCCTGTATGTTTCTGTACCTCTCCTATGAGCTGCTCCCCAGGCCCACATACCTGTTTGGTGCCTCATTGACCATGTACCCCTGCCCAAATGCCGTGGGGTCTTCCCAGTGCAAGCTGCACCCTCAAGGTCCACATACCAGGAACAGCTGCAGCAGCAGCACCAGCATAAGCAGCAGGGATTGCGACTGGGGGGTCCTGAGGGAGCTGCATCATGGCTGGACATCGAGGGGGGCCTGTCCGCCTCCTCTGGTCCTGTGTGCTGAGGAAGAGGGAGTTGCCTCAATCCCCCCTCCAGATTCACTGGACCCTGTGTCTCTGCCCACCTGCCCAACTGGCTGTGCCCCCAAGGTTATGCTATCTCGGGCCTCAGGAACCCAATTAGAAGTGGGAAGTGCCTACCTGTTTCTCAGCCTCATGTGGGGTGGGCATGGGTGGGTGGAGGGGGTCGCCCAGGTTCTGTGGTGCCAGCTCTGGACCGTCACTGCAGCCTGGGAGCCTGGTGGATCTGAGAAGAGTGTTGGAGTTCTGACTGACCGGAGCCCACCTTGTAACCTCTGCACTAACCTCAGGGAGAGGTCCCTCAGAGGGAGCTTGGTTAGAGCTCTGCCTCAGCCTTCTACCCCAAGCCTGAGTGCTTACTCCATATAGAGGTGCCCGACTCAATGATGGGGCTACTGCAGTTGGGCCTCCCACAAAGGGCTCCAAGACACCCCCATCTGCTCGGTCCCTGAGAAGCCGGAAGCCTGGGTTCCTCTTTCTTGGCTTCCGGCTCCTGGCCCCTCCCAAGGGGACTGGAGCTACAAGCTGGTATGGAGGGGGTCAGATATTCTGACCACTCCCTCCCTCTGGGGAGGTGGGTAGAGATGCTACCCAGATGACTGCAGAGGGTAGGTCTGAAGCATTGAGTACTTGAGTGGGACTCAGATCAAGACTTCCTGAAAGTGAGGAATGGGAGGCGGGTTATGCATTGATAAGAGGTGTATACTCAGGTAACAAGATTCTTTGGTTCTCAGCTGCCTCAGACACTCCCGCTTCCACCCTGGTTTCCCTTTATCTCCCTAGGATGCAGAAACAGGGAGTGCTAGCTATGGAAGCTTGGTGTGGCAATGTGGGAGGATCAGCTGCTTAGCTGGAGCCTTGGGCTCTTCAATGGGTTTTCATGTCATTACTCTTGATGTTTGGACCACACTTTCACAGGGGGTTCTAGGAACCTCTCAGGCCACTGAAAGCTGACTTCAAATTCCAGTGTCCCCAGGAGACACAGAAGGAAAACATCCAATCAGCACCTTGGCAGCAGTTTTGAATGCCCCCAGCCTATGCTCATTTCTGTCCTGGCAGAGGCCATCCAGACTTTAAGACTTCTGCTCTCTCCACCTTCCTCTCATCAGCCTGGGGCTCACATTACTTTCTCCATGAAATTCACCCTCCTGTAGCCCCTCATCCAGCAGAGGCCCTCTAATCCTGTTCTGCCTGAGCTCTGTACACTGAGGGCAGCCTCACCACCGGACTTGATTTCTGAGATGGTGGGTTCCCAAGTCTCCCAGCATGCAAACCAGGACACAGAAGTAGCTTGAGCTGTACTTCCCTGGAGTTGAGCTTCTAGAGAAAGGAAGGGGCGTGGTAACTAGAGGTCTCTAGGCTCTCCAGAGTTGTCCTCCTTCATACCGTCACCCTGCAGACCATCCCTCAGATGCTCCATCTCCAATCGGCTGACTGGACAGGGAACAGCCTGGGGTGTGGGATGTGGATGCTGGGGTCCAGTGGGTGCAGAGACAGGTGCCTGCCCTTTTCCCCAGCTGCAGGCTCTGGTCCTGCCTCCTTGCAACCATCAAAGGTCAGTTGGGACCACCCATGTCGTCCAGGGTGCTCTTGACTATTGCCTCCCTTCTTTCTGGGGAAGGGGAGCCCAGAGTCTGAATTAGGGTTTTCCTGCCCCACATCCGGATATTGGAGGGCCCATTCCCTCCCCAAGCCTCCCAGGCGGTAGCCTCCCAAGTCTATACTGAGAGACCAGATACAGTTAATCTGGTCTCTGGGGACAGAAGCTCCCTGGGGAACGGCTGCCGTGTTGCTCCATAGAAGAAAAAAGAACCTCCAAGCCCGCCCAGTCCAAAAAAAAAAGAAAAAGAAAGAAAGAGAAAAAAAAGAAAAGAAAATGGGACAATTCCAGAAAAAAAGTCATAACCTTTGGGAGGGGGCTAACAGGGGTTCCATTCCCCCTTCTATCCCACACTGTCATTGTCCTACGTGTACCTTCATGGCAGGCCAGACCTCTCTCACCACGGCGAACCCTGCTGCCCAAGCCCACCTGTGGGACGGTAGGCCCCCACCCAGTTCCTGCTTTCTGCCGGTGGGGTCATCTAGAGGGCTGGTCTCTTCTTCGAGGTCCCTCTCGCAGTATCTGACGCCCCCACCCCTTTCTTAGGGAATTCGCCATGGCGCCCCACTCACCAGCGACCTAAAGGCGGATGGGGGCGGGAGGGCCAGGTTCGGTCTGGGCCCCACCCTGGCTGCCGAAGGGGCGTGCTCTAAAGCAGCAGGGACTTAAGTCCGACGATGTACTCCTGGGTATTCGCGAGGTCGGAAGGCGCACAGAATCCCGCTCGGGTGGGGCCGGGGGGCGCAACATTCACCCCTAAGGCTCTCCGGGCCCGAGTGGCAAGAGGACCCAACTCGAAGGGTGGGTAAGGTGGTGGATCTGGTGTCTTGTCTGGCCCCTCCCCACTAGGCTAGCGGGCGGGAGACACGGAAACCTGGGTTCTTCCGGCCCCCACCTTTAGCAATTACTTCTCAAAGCTCTGCACTAAAGAAAAAGGGGAACCTTGTTGCGGCTTTCCCTCCCCCACGCGCAGGGAGTGGGCTCCCGTCCCACCGCGACCGAGGTCCACGTGGACCGGTCACTGAAGTCCGGGAACAGAGCCGGCATCTACATCGCCGGTGCCCGTCCGCGGTCCAGCACCGCACTCACCGCCGAGTCCCCGAGTCACACCGCCCGCGCGCTCCGAAGTCCTGCTGGTCGCCGGGGAGGGGGCGCAGGCGCAGTGCGCAGGCGCCTCCGCGGTACTTCCCCAAAGAGAGGGGCCGGGACTTCCTCGAGCCCCAGCGCCTGCTCGCCCGCAGTGCCCCGCCCCGCGCCCGCTCCCGCGCCCCACCCGCGCTGGCGTGTCGTCCCGTGGTAGCGTGGCATGGTGACCCTGAGGGGTGACTCGTACAGACACAGTGGAATGAGCCGGCGCTCCGTCTGGTTAGCTAGGTTTTCCCCGGCCTTTCCTTTAGGTGGTAGTGCGCTGAGGGGCACCAGAGCTGAGCCCTGTGTGCTCCTTGGCTTGTCTGGATAAGAAGAGGCCTTTGGGAAGGACTGGCCTGTGGTACTGCCCCGTCTGGCTGACCCCTTCGCATTTCTGAGTCTGGTCTGTAATGCGAGGTTAAAAGTCTGTTACTCTGCTGTGGAACTTTCTCAGAGAAAGGGAGGTTCAGGAACTGCAGCTTGGTGGGCACTGTGAATACAGGTTCTTATATCAAATTACCCTGAAAGTTTCTAGGGCCTGGTTGAGTCCCTGTTGACCCCTCCAACTGCTCCAAGATAGCCTTTTCCACAAATGGCCTTGCTCTTTGGCCACCTCGTCAGATTCCTTATGTTTGGGTGTAGATTTGAATTAGCTCATTATTCCACATCCCAGTGTCCAGGGACCCCAACCCTACTTTAGACTTGGTCTGTAGGGTGTATGTGGTTGCTTGGGCGGCGTGGCTCCTGATCTTCTTAGCACTGGAACACAGCCTGACCAGTTCAGGTGTTGAGGTCTTGCTAACAAAAATGCTTTTCAATTGCACAGGTTGTATAAGCTTACCACCCAAGTCAGAGATGCAAAGCAAACACTTCACATGAGCTCTTCATGCAGTGGGACAGAGGCAGACAGACTAACCTGGAGCTGAATGCAGTGGACTAGATGGGGAGACAGACAGAAAAGGGATGGGGTGAGATGTGAGGAGGGCAGGATGCTGCCATGATGCTCAGAGAGCCTGGGTGAAGAGAGAACAGTAGTTGAGAGCCTGAGACTACCAGGCTTCCTGTAATGCCATGTGGGGCTTGATGAATTGACCACAGAACCCTTTGGCTGCCAAAATGATGGATTCCAAAGCAAGATAGTGGCTAAGAAGCCCATCTGAACAGTAGTAATTGCTTTAGATAATAATCCTGAGAGATGGACACTGTTCAGAACAGGGAGCCCAGTAGAAATGGGTCAATACCAGGTAAAGACCACAAAACAAAGCTGGTTCTGCAGTATTTGATATGGGCAACTCTCTGTGGGTAGAAGTCAGTATGCTTCCCTTCAGTTCATTTTACATGCCTACTCACTTGTTCTCTACCACCTTACATCTGCCCTCCACTCAATTAGCATCTTTCCTTAAGCACACACACAAAAAAATGCCTCTAAATCCAGGAAGAAGATCAGGAGCACTGAGCAAGTGATGCCAGTGGGGATGGAACTTTAACCCCAAATACTCTTTTCCAGAGCAGGAACCCCCAGCTGCACACAAGCCCCACTTAATTGTGCATGTGCTACAGGCTTTATATCCCTGTAGGATTTTCTTCAGACAAAGGGATCCTATGCCACCTTCCTTAGCCCTCTCTGTAAACCTAATCCCTCACTGATGTGGAGATCAAGTGGCACGCTTAAGCTGGTCTGATACTTGGTGTAGAGCTCTTGTGCCATCGTTGAGCTGGCCTTCTCAGGATGTTGGTCTTTGTTCTCAGCCCTCTGCTCTGAAGTACTTATATGAATTACTCACTGTGTGGGACACTGCAGCAATCTTAGGTATCTCTGTAACCACCATGAAGAAATGCAAGGTCAGAAAAATGATGGAATAATGGTATGACTTTACTAAATAGATGAAGTTTTTCTAGGCACTTAACAAATCTCCAAGAAACAAATCCTGGGGTCTAGACAACAAGGAACTTGTCCAGAGGAACCCAGCATTGACTATCATCTGGTATAATTGACTGTCATTAGAGGACTACACCTGGGTATGTATGACCATCATTCCTGGATGAAGAGACTGTCTCCTTTTCCCTATCCATACCCATGTCCAAACCTGTAGCAGGGTCCTGTACTGTTGTTCCCTTTGGGGAAGGGGGCCAAGTAGGTGCAGAGTCAATGACACAGACTCTGGGAGAATGTCAAAAGAAGCAGCTCAGTTTATTCAGGAAGAGGCAAGTATTATATACCCCCCACCCCACCCTGGGAGAAGGTCTGATGAATATGCATCTGCTGGTGTGACACGGCTGCCTATCATTGGTACAAGTCATCTCTAGATCATGTCTCAGCTGCTGTTGCTAAGGCCCTTAGGCAGACTCAGGTTGGCTCTCAGAAAGTATCTTTTTTTACTGGTTTGGGCTGGCTGGCCCTCAAGCCTGTTAGGGATGAGTCATCCCACATATCCATCCCTCTTTATTATTTTATAGGACATGCTCAGTGGGAGCTAGGGTGCATTGCCCTAATCTTGTTGACCCCACCTCAGGAGAGCTCAGCATAATAGACTCTGCCTGCCTTTGCTTTGCTTACCAAACAAGCTTGTACCTGTCATTGACTACCAGCCCTCGAAGAGCATCAATCCTGGAGAGCTGTCTAGGTGGTGGGCTTTAGGCAGTAGCCTTCTGTATCTCAGTGAGCCATGCATGCCTTATCTCTCAGAGGACTTTGTTCTAGGTGTCTGAGAGCCAATAAAACCTGTAGGGTCGCCTTTGTGGCTGCCTTCTGTTGGTGAACCTATTGCAGAAGATATTTGAACAAGAGAAGGATTAGTCAAAAATTCAGTCTTAAGGACCATGGATGGGACCCTAGTCATATTTATTGTGCTAATCGAAGTCTTTCTGGTGATGCATTAGTGACCTTGTAGGGGGTGAGGCAATTGCTTGATATCTAGGGTCACATGCCAGTGATGACATGACCTTTACTAATGCCACAATAGCGGGGCAAATCATACATTACCCCTCTGAAACTTCTTTGAGCAATGTCTCTTGGTCTGTTGCCCAATGCACATCTCTTGAGGGTATCCATATTGGCATGGTGGTATTCTGGGGAAAAAATGCAAGCATACCTTCGCCCCCAGGTTAATAGGTGAGCAGGTAGTGCCACTGAAGAGTGATGGGATCCCTCCATCGCACCAAGGGCAATGGTGTCTCCTGAGGCAAGTAAATAGGTGTGTTGTCTAATTTGGGCTTGTGTGACAGGGTTAACCTATGGTTCTTGGTCCATGAGCATCTCGAGAAACATCGATGTTATATTGTATATTAAAATGAGCCTGAGCCTTGGCCTGATCATCATAGGCAGCTCACCAGTTAAGGAAGACCAAAGGCTCCAACACAGCCTTCATCAAATGGTACCAGTCATAATAAGTCTGTAAATGCATTGCTCATTTCTGTAGGACTTGCTCAAAATATGGCAAGTCAGGACCTGACTCATTAGCAGCGTTAGGGACCAAAGACAGGTCTGCAAGAGGGGTAGGTATCCATGGCTGGTTGGAAGCATTGGGGTCCACATTAACTGAAAACACCATAGTGGGCATATGCGGCACCATAGGTGGAATAGGCTGTGAGGTATACAGAGCAGCTGTCTCGGCAGGCAGACATCCAGGAAAGTCACTCTGTGGATACTGCAGTGGGGGGTAGCCACTTGAGACATGAGGGGAGCAGAGATAGGGGCTGCCAGTATAGGCTTGGGCACTGCCGCAATCATTTCCTCTCTCTTTCCATCCCTTTCCTTTACTTTACGCCTATTTCCATCCATCTCCTTGTCAGCAGAGGCAGAGGAAATATCAGTCATGGATGGAATGAAGGTGATAGATAAGTTGGTGTTACATTGCTCCTGGCAGTGCTTATTGTGGGCCTTAATGACGTCTTCAGTAGAGGAGGACTTTAGGCCAGTGATCATAGCCAACAAAATGGGCATAAAAACCAACTGGAGGGTTACTCCTGAGGCCACTTCCTTTTTTTCTGGCCAGGAACAGAACTCTCATCCAAAGATCAGGTTTCCACATGTTCTCTGAAGAGATCCATGGAGCAAGCTCCACAGCCTCCATCCAAAACCTTACTAGTTCTGATGTTGTAGCCCAGAGCCCCTGGCTGGTTAGGAGGAACTTGAGGGCTCCAGTAGGGGCCTCTTTATGGTGAGGGAGGAAATTTCCCATAGTGTTAGAAGGTGTGATAAACAACAGTGACTGTGGCTCTGTTTCCTGAGGGTCCAGCCCTTATATGGAACACCAGGCAAGCCTGAACAAAAGCATGTGCCACCCTACCATGCAGACAGACTCACAAGACAAAAGAAGAAAGTGGGGGGTCCCAGCATTTACCTGCTGAAGGGACCGAAAGCACGCAATGTACAGGGGCCTACTCACCGAAATACACCGCTCAAGGTGGTACTCAACCAGTGCTGCACATGAGTAAAAGGAGACAAACAGTCCCTGTTGCCAAGCATCAGATGACCCGGGTTTCAGCACCAGATGTGACAGGGTCCTGTGCTGCTGTTCCCTTTGGGGAAGGGGGGCAAGTAGGCGCAGAGTCAATGACACAGACTCTGGGAGAATGTTGAAACAAGCCGCTCAGTTTTTTCAGGATGAGACAAGTATTATATACCCCCCACCCCACCCTGGGGGAAGGTCTGATGAATATGCATCTGCTGGTGTGACACGGCTGCCTATCATTGGTACAGGTCATCTCCAGATTATGTCTCAGCTGCTGTTGCTAAGGCCCTTAGGCAGACCCAGGTTGGCTCTCAGAAAGTATCTTTTTTTACTGGTTTGGGCTGGCTGGCCCTTAAGCCTGTTAGGGATGAGTCATCCCACACAAACCTACCATTTCCCTGCTCTGCCATCCTTCCCATTGCCTGAACCCCCCTCCTCACCTCCTGAGAGCTGCTGATGATTTGTGATTGCTGCCATTTGGGTTTGGATCAAGGCCCAGGGCACCAATAGGCCAGAAAGTGAGAAGGGTCATGTTCAGGGGGAGAAAACCAGCTAAGGAAACAAAGCCCTGGGAACTGGCCATCAGTCAGTAAGATCCTTCTGTGCCGCGGACTGGGTCTCAGTAGGAACATCAGACCGAGGGAGAACGGGTTGAAGGTACTCAGGATAAGTGGGATTTGGCGAATGACAGACAGACACAGACATCAGAGTATGCTGTGAACTGTTGTAATTTTACTCAGATCAAGCAGTGTTTTTTATACAATCATTTGAAGAAACATGGCAATCGGCCAGTGGGGCGATAGACATAGAATTAACAATGTGGTCACATAATTTTTTCAGAATGATTAATAGATCTCATGAGTACAGGTGTTATTTTTTCTTTTGTGGTCCCTCATCCAGACAGAGAACATTACGGCCCTAGCTGAAGTTTTTCCTTCTACGTAGTTATTAGACCTTTGTTTTGTATCACAATTAAACCCTTCCCACCATCGTTCTAATCATGGTTTCATTTGTGTGAAAATATTTAACCTTTGCTTGCAGGTGAGAAGGCACCAGGGGGGTTGGGACCTAGCTATTCTTTCCATGAACTGTAACTTATGCCATTCTGTTTTCATACTATTATGATTCACCCATTGGTTCCCATGTTTATCATAAGCTCCCGTAAAGGGCAATGGCTCCAAATAATTATTATATCTAGGATCAAAGTTAGGGGGTTGCCACCACCGACCCTTGATGAGAAACTCTATTTGTCCCTTGATAATTCTTGTAGGACTGGCTAGTTCCTGTAACTGCTTTCTTGTAGCTGCTGTTGGCTGCGCGTGTGGATTGTTTATGAGTTCCTGGACTTTTACTTTCATCTCTCCTCGCTAGACTCTTTGTCCCTCTGAGTCATAAGTTCTTTTTGTTCTAAGTCATTCATAAATTCCCCCAAACTTCTAGGACCCTCTTTAACTGTTTGCCTAAAAGCTTGAATTATAGGTGGGGGTATTGAGGCCACTTTTGAGGAATCATTATACTCTTTATGGGGCACATCAGGAACATTGAGAGCTAACTCCCTGAAATTAATACACAAGGAAACAGCAATAGTCACAGCTGCAAAGAGAAAAAGGCAGAGTGCCAGCCAGCCTCTGCAAGCAGATTTTGTGTGGTTCCGTGTAGCCTGGCACCATGATTCGGGCAGATTGATAAGGGGTCGCCGGGGGCATAGACCCGAGGGCCACGAGCCCCCCTTTCCCACGTAACCACCTCATCCAAGGCATTTGTCACGCGGGCGACACCGTCGTGGGCGTGGCACTTCTGGACCACAGTTTCGATTTCTTCTCCCTCCTTTCTGTTCTCTGTTCCATGCAGAACCAGTCGGAGCTCCCATGCAGAGCCGGGGAGCTGTCTACCTCCCTATAGTTTCCACCTCGGCAGCCTGCTGGGTAGGGAGGCTGGGAAGGAGGACAAGGCCAAGGGACCAAGGGGCCAAAAAGACCACAGGTTCTGCAAAGAGCCCATGCTGTGGAGAAGAGGAAGATGAGCTGCCCAGAAACAAGGAGTTTTCAGAGTCTAGTGGTCAGAACGGGATAGGTGGCTTCCTTCTTGTGCTCGTGTTTGGTGGATGAGTGGGCACAGGAGGCTGTTTCTGATGAAAGGGAGACTGTGGGTGAGTCTTGTCCCACCATCCAGGGACCTTGGAGAGGAGGACCCCATTCACAACCTGTTGGTCCTCTGGGCATGACTGGACTCTCCAAAGGCCAGCTTTGGCTTTGCAGTCATTCTCTCTCCTAGGATGCCACCCCAGTCCTCAGATGGAATGACCCTAACTTTGGAGACATCCCTTTCTGGGAGTGTACAGGCAGGCTCATCCCTATCCTTTTCCACATTAGTAACCCCCCTGCCCCGCCCCAACACACACACTCACCTCTATGGCCCTGAACAGCACCCATTGCCTGATGGGAGTTGATGGTTGGGGGCATAGCTGTTCCTTTAACATCCACCCACCGACATCTTACTTTGGAGAGCCCATCTCTTGTACCCTGAAGTCTGTGACTGTGACTGTGGGAGAGGCAGCATCCATGCTTGCCCTTCCCATTGGGAACCCAGGAGCAAAAGAGGGAAAAGACCCGAACACCCTCTGAAGAGAACTTTATGTGAGAGGGGTGGGGAGCCGCTCTAATCCAGGGTCTCTGTAGGCCAAGGTCGCGGGTCATCGTGGGAAGATGCTGCCATCCACAGCCTCTTCCAGGATTGTCTCAACACGTCTCCGCTGGGGAGAAAGGGGTTAGGGTCAGTGTGTGATGAGGCACGGGGCCCATTACCCACTCCCACCCGTCTTCTGTTTTGCTTGCACCTCTTGACGGCCCAGAGGATCGGGGATCTTCGTGGGCTTCAGTTGGGGTGGTAGGAACAGTTCTAGCCTGATGGCGGCGCGTGCGGAGCCCTGCTTCTGGATCAGGAGAGCGATTTCCTCTGCCTGGGAACCGAGTTTACTGAGCAACCCTGGCGAGCTGTCCAGAGGCAACCCTCCGTCTGCCTCCTCCCACAAGCAGGGTGGGCCCTCTTTCTCTGGGGCGCTCCCAGTAGGCCCTTTGCATACCCGCATTCGGGTGTAGCGCAACCTCAGCGCCCGGACTCGGCCGCGGGCTTCTGCGGCCTTGAGAACGCCCAGAAGCCTATTCTGACGCTCAGCTGGTGGTTCAAATGCCTGCGTCCAGATACGTGGGGTCGGGCATGCAGTAGGGTATCTCCACTGACTCGCGTGGAAAGATGGAGGCGGCTGCGCCTGCGTCGTCGAGCTATGGTGATATTTTATTTGTATTAAAATGTTATTTGTATGTTAATAAATAAAGTTGCCCGGGGGGTCAGAGCTATTAGCAAGCCATAGGAAAGCAGGGCAGTGGTAGCGTACGCTTGTAATTCCAGCACTTAGTAGGCAGAGCTGGGTAAGTCTCTGTGTGTTCAGGGATACAGCCATTATTGGATACACATGCCTTTAATCTTAATACCAATCATGGAAAACCTGGAGGCCTATACAGACAGGCTGTGAGGAGGCGGGTCATGTGGTTGGGTTTACAACCAATGAGAAGGCAGGACAGGAACTCTATATAAAGATTTTAACACAGGGGTAGCTCTGGTTCGGAGAGGTAGGACCACTGCAGGAGGAAGGGTAAGGTTTTGGCTCTTGGCTCTGACCTCTTGGCTTTCTTCTTTGCATTGGTTCTGTGTTTATTGTTTGATGGGAAGGTTGGATACATCTACATTTGGCGCCCAACGTGACAAGAATTCATTAAAAAACCGATTGGCTTGGCTTGGCGGCAGGTCCGGTTTCCAGCCTGGGCGGCCCGGCTGTCTAGCTTGGGCCCAGGCCTGACTGACCCGCAGCTGGAACTGCTACAAACAATTCAGACCTGCCCCGCTGAACAGGGCCCCTGCCTGTAAAGCCAAGGCTTGACTTGGCTCAAGCGGCTACACTTTCTCTCTCTCTCTCTCTCTCTCTCTCTCTCTCTCTCTCTCTCTCTCGCTGGATTCACACCTCGAACACCAGGTGGCTGTGAAATTCCCTGGGATTCTACTGTTCTACCCAGACTTGGTAAGTCAATTAACATATCTATTTAAAAGAGAATTTTTTTCTACATTAAAAAAAAAAATGGGCTTTATGTGTACATTGGAAGAAAATTGGGCTTTGTTTGAAATTTTAGGCACTCTGACAATGGAACAACTATATGAAAAGATTAATATTGATCGAATTATTCAGTTTATTACTTTTCTTATCCTCATTTTACTATTTAAAAAGATCGTCAACTTAAGTGCCAGGATAACAGTCTTAGAAAAACTTGTTTAAACCGGTAAAAATGAATTATAGAGAAATTCAAATTCAGACAGAAGAAATAAATAGTGAAGTTGTTTCAAAATTGGATCGTAAGGTTACAGAAAGAAAGCCAGTTTTCACACAATCACCCTTAATTTATCCAGTAGCCGTACAGCAGCTACCTGATGAAGAGAATGAACAAAATACTTGGGTTCCAGTTGAAATGTTAGACTTACGAAGATTTAAGGAGGCAATAGCATCTTATGGCATGCACTCCCCATATGTAAAGCAAATGTTAAACACCTGGTCAACTTGTAATAGGATTATACCAAAGGACTGGCGGGAATTGGCACAGGCTGTTCTTGAACCCGGACAAAATCTCCAGTGGAAAATGTGGTTCAGTAATGAGGCTAAAAATATAGAAAGACAATGGAGGGATAGCGGAATACAAGTCTGCCAGGATCAGCTTATTGGCGAAGGCCAATATGCTTCAGTACAAACATAATGTTCATATGATATCCAAACCCTACTTCTATGTAAAACGGCAGCTTTGAATGCATGGGACAGAGTTGAAGAACCAGGAAAAAAAACTGAGTCATTTACAAAGGTTATACAGGGCCCCAAAGAATCTTTCACAGATTTCTTACAAAGATTGACTTCAGCAGTACAAAAAAATGGTCCCGAATTCAGAGGCTAGTCAGATAATAATTGAATCTTTAGCCTTTGAGAATGCAAATGCAGCGTGCAAAAGAATAATTAGGCCGTTAAAGGCAAGATCTGCACCTTTGGAAGATTGGATTAGAGATACAGTTAATGTAGAGGCTTATGACCATGATGATATGTGGGTAGGAAAAGCAATTTCAAAAGGTTTGAGCAATGTTAGATGTTTTGGATGTGGAAAGCAAGGACATTTGAAAAAGGGATTGTAAACAGATCATTCCTAGAAATAATGTTTATTCAAGGAACACTGGCAACAGAATGCCCCCTTCCTTCTGGAGTATGCAGAAGGTGTGGTAAGGGAAAACACTGGACCAACGAATGTAGATCAACAAGGGACAGACAGGGTAACCCTCTGCCTCGAGCTTCGGGAAACTCCCAGAGGGGCCTCAGGCAGGCCCCCACAGTAAATCCAGTTCAAACCTTTCCTGCAGTTGTAGAGGAAACCCCTACTCAAAGCAACTAAATAACCAAATGTCTATTGGAATAAATCATGTTAGTCGAGATGGTGAAACAGAGAAAATAGGAAATACAGGAAAAAACATAAAGAAAATTTTTTGGCAAACTTCTATTAATGAACAAAGACCAAAACTAACAATAAAAATAAATGGTGTTTTGTTGTCTGGTCTGGTAGACACAGGTGCTGACATTACCATAATTGCACCAGAATTTTGGCATCCAACTTGGCCTCTTCAGGAGGTAAACATTCAACTCTTAGGAATTGGGACATTATCTAGAGTGAAACAAAGTGTAAAATGGCTTGAATGTATAGGTCCAGAAGGACAGAAAGGAAAATTAAAACCATATATGGCTAACATAGCTATGAACCTGTGGGGTCGAGACTTGTTACAACAGTGGAATACTCAGATTAATATCCCTCCAATCTCAGAAACAAATCATAAATTAGTACATGTTTCTGAGAGAAATATTAAAAGATATTATTCTAATGAGTGCTCACCAGCCATCCATGTCATACAAGAACAGGGCACAACAACTGATAATCTTCCAAAAACATTAACAGCTCTACCTTTAAAATGGTCAACAGACAAGCCTGTATGGGTTCAGCAATGGCCTTTAACAACAGAGAAACTCCAGGCTTTACAAGAGCTGGTGGAAGAACAGTTAAATGCTCATCATATTGAAGAATCAACCAGCCCTTGGAATTCTCCTGTATTTGTTATAAAAAAAAAATCTGGTAAATGGAGAATGGTAACAGACCTTAGAGCAATTAACAAAGTAATTCAGCCAATGGGCTCTTTACAATCTGGAATTCCTTTACCTACTCTGTTACCAAAAGGCTGGCCTCTCATAGTTATTGATTTAAAAGACTGTTTCTTTTCAATACCCTTACAAGAAAAAGACAGAGAAAGATTTGCTTTCACAGTGCCTACTTATAATAATTCTCAACCGGTTAAAAGATTTCAATGGAGGGTTCTCCCACAGGGAATGTTGAATAGCCCAACTTTGTGCCAATATTTTGTAAAACAGCCATTAGAAGTGGTACGTAAAAAATTTCCTAAATCTATAATTTATCATTATATGGATGACATTTTATTAGCTGATTCAAATGCAGATACTTTAGAAAGAATGTTTGAAAAAGTAAAGAAAATTTTGCCTTGCTGGGGATTACAAATTGCTTTAGAAAAGGTACAAAGAGGAGATTCTATTAATTATTTAGGATATAAAATAGAACTTCAAAAAATTAGACCTCAAAAAGTGCAAATTAGGAGAGATCGACTACAGACTCTTAATGACTTTCAAAGATTATTTGGAGACATTTCTCATCTAAGAACTATTGTTGGGGTAAAAAATGATGAACTGAATAATTTGTTTAAAACCTTAGAAGGTGATAAGGACTTAAATAGTCCAAGAGAATTATCACCTGAAGCTGAGAAAGAATTGGCCTTGGTAGAAAAGAAAGTACATGAAGGGCACGTAGATCGTATTGATCCAAAGCTGGATTGCATTTTGGTTATTTTACCTTCTAGGCATTCCCCAACAGGAATATTAATGCAAAGGGAAGATATTATATTGGAATGGATATTTTTACCAAATAAACCAAATAAAAAATTAAAAACTTATGTGGAAAAAATCTCTGACTTGATTTGGAAAGGAAAATTGAGACTTCGTCAATTAGCAGGAATAGACCCAGCAGAAATTGTCGTACCTTTAACTAAGGAGGACATTGAAAAATTATGGATAGAAAATGAAGCTTGGCAAAAAGCTTGTAGTAATTTTTTGGGAGAAATTAACAGCAAATATCCCAAAAGCAATAGAATTGATCTTATAAAGAGAGCTGATTGGATCTTGCCTCAAATTGTGAGGAAAAAACCCATATCTGGAGTTCGTACATTTTATACAGATGCCAACAAACAAGGAAAGGCAGGTTACAAATCAGAAAATTTAAGTAAAGTGGTTCAAAGTCCTTATAATTCAGTTCAAAAATCAGAATTGTATGCTATTCTGTTGGTATTAATGGCTTTTTCAGAACCTCTCAATATAGTAACTGACTCTCAGTATGCTGAAAGAGTAGTATTACATATTGAGACTGCAGAATTTATCCACGATGCTTCAGAATTAACTTCATTATTTATTCAATTACAAGATACAATCAGAAAACGGAGTCATCCTTTATATATAACTCACATCCGATCCCATACTGGTCTGCCAGGCCCTCTAGCACAAGGCAATGATGAGATTGATAAATTATTGATAGGAAATGTGCTGGAGGCCTCAGAATTTCATAAAAAACATCATGTAAATAGTAAAGGTTTAAAAAAGGATTTTTCCATAACCTGGCAACAAGCCAAAGAAATAGTAAAGAAATGTCCTACTTGTTCCTTCTACAATCAAACACCATTACCAGCAGGATGTAACCCAAAGGGTACTCAGAGGAATGAATTCTGGCAGATGGACGTGTTTCACTTTGCAGAATTTGGAAAACTGAAATATGTACACCACACTATCGATACTTATTCAGGATTTCAATGGGCAACTGCTTTGAGTTCTGAAAAAGCTGATTCTGTAATCACTCATTTGCTAGAAGTTATGGCCATTATGGGTATACCTGCACAAATCAAAACTGATAATGCTCCATCATATGTCTCTGTTAAAATGAAACAGTTTTTTGCTTATTATAATATAAACCATGTTACAGGTATACCACATAATCCTACAGGTCAAGCAGTTATAGAAAGATCAAACAGAACTCTAAAGGATATGCTAAATAAACAAAAAGGAGTAACAAAAACCCCCAGAAATAGACTACATAATGCTCTATTAACTTTGAATTTTCTCAATGCCAATGAGAAAGGAACAACAGCTGCAGAGAGACATTGGATAATAGAAAAAACTACAGAATTAAATCAACCTATATACTTTAAGGATGTGCTGACCTCAGAATGGAAACCAGGGTATGTGTTACGTTGGGGACGAGGTTTTGCTTTTATTTCTACAGGAGAAGATAAGCTGTGGGTACCATCAAAATTGATAAAGGTTCGATTTGAACAAGAGAGACCTCTTAATTAGAGGAGGTGATAGTTCATCAACTATCGTAAACATCCAATTTAAACTAACTTACACCAGTAACACATGCCTTTTCATTTAATCAGATAACTTGTCAAAAAGGAACATCCCCAAAAAACCTTGGGGAAAGGTTTTTGTTTTTGTCTTTTAGGAGAATGAAGGTTAAGGAATTTGAAGAACACTGGACAAATGAGACAACTGAAGAAAAGGAACAAATCATCTATCCTAAGAAACAGAATGAAATGGCGTATGGGTATGTTATCTAAAAAAATTTTATGTCTTCCTAAATGTTTGTTTCTGCTTTTCTTTAAAGATTTAACACTATTTAACTTCTAATAGTCCCAGTTCAATTAAAATTTAAAGCTGACTTTGGAGTTGGAGAATGGCTCTCTCCTTCTTTAAACTCAAGCATGTTGTTAAAAGGAAAATGCAAACTCCCTGTATCATGCCAGAGGAAAAGAGCCATCTTCTGCTATGGGAAAGAAGAAAGCCAAGAGGTCAGAGCCAAGAGCCAAAACCTTACCCTTCCTCCTGCAGTGGTCCTACCTCTCCGAACCAGAGCTACCCCTGTGTTAAAGTCTTTATATAGAGTTCCTGTCCTGCCTTCTCATTGGTTGTAAACCCAACCACATGACCGCCTCCTCACAGCCTGTCTGTATAGGCCTCCAGGTTTTCCATGATTGGTATTAAGATTAAAGGCATGTGTATCCAATAATGGCTGTATCCCTGAACACACAGAGACTTACCCAGCTCTGCCTACTAAGTGCTGGAATTACAAGCGTACGCTACCACTGCCCTGCTTTCCTATGGCTTGCTAATAGCTCTGACCCCCGGGCAACTTTATTTATTAACATACAAATAACATTTTAATACAAATAAAATATCACCATATCGAGCAGATCTCCAAAGAGCAGGTGGCGGTGGCGTTGTTTGGGGAGCATGGCCGCCAGCCTCTCCTGAGTCAAAGCCCAGCCTGGCTTCGGAGGCTCTGTAGTCCACGGGCCCTTCATGCCTTTCTTGCCAGCTCCAGCTCCTGGTTCACTCTTTTTGGCCCGCTCCCGTGCACCTTTTACTCCCGGGGATGGCATGCTCCAGTCTGTGGAAGAAAGGGGACATCCAGCTACTTAGGGGGAACGCTATGGCTCTAGCTGTGTTTCTGTGAAACTTCTTGTAGCCACTTAACTCAGATCCCTAACTGGTAGCTGACCCTGTGCATATCTGCAGTAGGGTATGACTTTCTAATCCTCTCCAGTTTTAGGAGTATACCCAATTTAGGGGTATAACACCAGATGGACTGTCCTGCATGCCGCTGGTGCTCCACAGCCCACATCACTATGGTCATGGGTCATTCGGCGTCCCCTGACTCTGGAGCTCCATAGATTGGTCTGGTCCTGTGCCTCGATCCCTAGTCTTTGGTTGGGGTAAGGTTAAGGGCATGACCCCTTTATAAAGGGCAGAGGACCCCACCCTGTTAGTGTGTCTACATGTATCTGTATGTGTATGTGAATGTGTGGTATTGCAGGTATATGTGTGTTTGGATCTGTGTAAGGATGCACATATGTACACTGGGAAGCTCAGCCTCTGTTCTGGCCTATCTCCAGGGTAGAGATGTGGGGAGCAGAACCCAGGGAAGCCGGACAAAGGAATAACGGCTCAGAGTGAGAAAGGAAGCCAACCCTAGCAACCATTCCCAACCTAGCCGCAGCTCCTGAATTCCTGTGGGTGAGAGGTATAGACATGGTTGAGTGTCCTCCTCTAAATTTGTCTAACCCCTTGCCCACCTACCAGCTCAGCATCCAGGCCTCCCCACCCAAAGTCCTCACACCCTCATACTTTCTGCCTTTTCTGTGGGAAAACACGCTTCAGTTTTGAATCTCTGGGCTTGTTGATTATGTTGCTTAGCAACCTGGAGCCCCACCCTCCCAATCCGCAGTATAGTGCACTACTACATAAGTATTAAGGTACAGGGATTAGGGCCGTGTGTGTCTTGTGTCCTGTCCTAGGTCCTCTCCCATGGACCCTTTGAGTGTAACTGAAAGTTTTTCTCCTGTCCGATGGCCTCGAGGTCCTGCAGCCACTTATAAAATAATCATTCAGAGGCTTAATATTATTTACAAACTGTCTGGCCTATGGAAGGCTGTAGCTTGAGTTTTCCTGACTGGCCCACAGTCAGGACAAATCTCTGTCACCCGTCAGTCCCATAGCCACTCAGACCCGACCAAGTAAACACAGAGACTTATATTGGTTACAAACTGTATGGCCGTGGCAGGCTTCTTGCTAACTGTTCTTACAGCTTAAATTAATCCATTTCCATTAATCTATACCTTGCCACATGGCTCATGGCTTACCGGCATCTTTACATTGCTGTTTCTCATCATGGCGGCTGGCAGTGTGTCTCTGACTCAGCCTTCCACTTCCCAGCTCTATTCTCCTCCTTGTCCCTCCTATACTTCCTGCCTGGCCACGGGCCAATCAGTGATTTATTTATTGACCAATCAGCAACATATTTGACATACAGACCATCCCACAGCAGAAGGCCTTTTGCTAGCTAGCTCTTATATCTTAAATTAACCGATTTCTATTAATCTGTATGTTTTGCCATGTATCTTGTGACTTTACCGGTCTGCCGGCATGTTACTTCTCCTTTGGTAGCAGCTGGTGTCTCCCCAGACTCCACCATTCCCTTTCCTGTCTCTCTCCTTGGATTTCCTGCCTGCCTCTAAGCTGCCTTGCCATAGGCCAAAGCAGTTTATTTATTAACCAATGGGAACAACATATATTCATAGTTCTTGTTTGATAACTGTTTGTTGTATACAATTTTACTATATTAAAGTTAAAACCTTCCTTTTTGATTAGATAGAAAAGGGGAAGTGCTGGGGGATATCTTTCTGTATGCTGTGAATATATGTTGTTTTGCACCTTGTACAAAAGCCCATTTAAAATGGATTAGAGACCTTAATCTAAAACTGGAAACTTTCAGAAGAAAACATAGGTAATACCCTTCAAGATATTGGGGTAGGCAAGAACTTTTTAAATAGAACACCAACCGCATAAGAACTGACCTTAAGTATCAACAGATGGGACTACATGAAACTAGTCAGGTGGTGGTGGTACACTTTTGTAATCCCAGCATTCGGGAAGCAGAGGCAAGTGGATCTCTGAGTTTGAGGACAGCCTGGTCTACAAAACAAGTTTTAGGACAGCCAGAGCTATTACACAGAGAAAACCCTGTATTGAACAGCCCCCCGCCCCCCGCCCCACAAAGTTTCTGTACAGAAGAGGAAAAACAAATCAAAACAGCAGAGCAAATAGCCCACAGAGTGGAAGAAAATCAAGTGGTTGATATCCAGAATTTATAAACAATTACAGCTGGGCTGTGGTGGCTCATGTCTTTAATCCCACCAGAGTCAGGCTGGTCTCTGAGTCCAAGGCCAGTCTGGTCTACAGAGAGAGTTCTAGGACAGCCAGAGCTACACAAAACCCTGTCAAAAAACAAAAACAAAAACAAAAACAAACAAAGGTCAGAAATTAAACACTAAAGAAACAAAACTATCAATCAACAAATGGGCAAATGAACTGAATAGACAGTTTTTTTTTTAAAGAAACACAAATGTTTAATAACTACTTAGAAAGTGTTTAATATTCTTAGTAATCATTGAAATGCAAATTAAAGCTGCTCTGAGATACCACTTCACCCCAGTCAGAATGGCTATCTGACAACAAATATCGGAGGGGATGTGGAGAGAAAGGGACTCTTATTCAGTGTTGGTGAGAGGCAAGTTAATGCAGACATTGTGGAAATCAGTTTGGAGATTTCTTAAAAAACTGAAATTAGAACTGCTGTATGACTTGGCTATTTCCCCTCTGGGCAGAAAACTCCATCCCTACCATAGAGATACTGGCACTTCCATGTTTATTGCTGCTTTATTGACTATGTTAAAGAATTGGGTGGTGGTGGTGGCTCACATCTTTAATCCCAGCACATGGGAGGCAGAGGCAGGCAGATCTCAGTGAGATGGAGGCCAGCCTTGTCTACAAAGTGAGTTCAAGGACAGCCAGGACCATTACATGGGGAAATCCTGTCACAAACAAACAAACAAAGAATTGGAATCAAACTAATTGTGCATCAACAGATGAATGGATATTGAAAAATTGATATACATATATAAAATGGAATACTCTTCATCTTAAAGAAATGTAATTCCCACATATGCAGACAAAAACAGCTGTACACAAATATTCCCACAGAATTTGTGGGAAAAATCGATGGACTTGAATGTAAAATTAAGTGAGGTCCCCCAGTCTCAGAAAGAAAAGCCTCATGTAATTCAAGCCTCATGTAACAGCCCTAGCTGTCCTGGAACTCACTCTGTAGACCAGCCTGGCCTTGAACTTACAGAGATCTGCCTGCCTCTGCCTCCTGAATGCTGAAATTAAAGGTGTGCACCATCACACCTGGTGTAATTCTTTTCTTAATTCTATAATTTACTCATATTAATCACTTTGTTCATGCGATCATTCCACATAAATTAAGTCCATAATCTGTTAATGAGTGTGATATTGCCAGTGCCTGTGCTTAAGTCTCACTTTCATTTCTACATGGAGAGGTGATGGCTTTTGGAGTTTGGAATCTGAGTACCTCTGGTGGACCATCTTTCATTTGTAGGTAGTCCATCCTGGCTGACAGGTGGGTCCCTGTTACTTGCATATGGGCCTTTTATGGCTGAAATGTGAGTCTCAGCTAAGTTTCTGGACTTTCTTCAGGAAGTTATTAACTGTTCCCACTGCTTTTGGAAGCTTGCCCTGGCCTCTTGGTTGAAGGTCCACTTATGACTCTTTATCATTCAGTCCCCAAGCTTGCCTCCTCATCCCCACAGCTGAGTGGAATGAATATCCCTGTAGATGGATTTTTCTTTGGGCCACCAGCTCACAAATGACATGGAGATTTATTATGAAAGCTTGGCCTTAGATTATGCTTGTTCCTAACTAGTTCTCATAACTTAACTCACATTTTTTTTTTTGTTTTTTCGAGACAGGGTTTCTCTGTGTAGCTTTGCGCCTTTTCCTGGAACTCACTTGGTAGCCCAGGCTGGCCTCGAACTCACAGAGATCCGCCTGGCTCTGCCTCCCGAGTGCTGGGATTAAAGGCGTGCGCCACCACTGCCTGGCTCACATTTCTATATCTATGTTCTTTTACATGACTTGGTAACCTTTACTCTGTACTGACTATCTTGCTTCTTCTGAGCTTGGCTGATGACTCTGCCTTTCTTCTTCCCAGAGCTCTCTCTGTCCAGAAGTCCCTGTTCTATCTCCTGCCTAGCTATTGGTTGTTTAGCTTTTTATTAAACCAATCACAATGACATCTTTACACAGTATAATCAAATATCTTGCAACATTTCCCTCTTATGTTTAAATAAAAAGGAAAGGGTTTTAATTCTAACATAGTAAAACTATATACAATAAGAACAATTATTAAGTAAGAATTACATTTACAATGTTCAGTCCATTTTCATTTGGCAAATTCAGAGAAACAGTCCATTATTAATCCTATCTTGGTGAGTCCAAAGTTTTGTGCCTAAGTTACCTTCTATCACAACTAAGGAAAACTATAACTATCTAGTCTTCAATTCTATCAAAGATTCCAGAAGGATATAATATTACCTGAGTAAACAAGAAGTGCAGAGCAAGCAATGTCCAAAACTAAGAGAGGACAGAGACATCTGGCTGCCTGGATAGTCACCCAAGGTTCTTCTGTAACACTGGGGCATCCATCTTCGGCCTATGGGCCTAAAATATCTGACAGACTTTTCTGTGAAGCAGGAATTTTGAAAGACTGTCCTACCTTGTCTTGGCAATGTTTGGCAGTTGTCTTCTTTTGTGTCCTGCTTGTCCACTTTGGACAGCATCTGTCAGCAGTCGTGGCAAGGGCAGTTTCTTACCCAGTGGCTAACTTTTGCCCCAAAGAAAGCAAACTCCATATGAAGGTTCTTTGATGTCGATCCTCTTCTCTGAAGTAGATTGGTGCTGCCAGGAGCAGATGTGTCTCATTGTTATAAAAAGCCTTATGTTATTATGTTGAGTCTTGGGGTATCACAAATAATGAGGATCAGACCACCGAAGTCAGATAATCAGAAGCAAATTATTTCATCACCATGAGGTACCAGAACTTCTAACTAGTTAGGGTCAGAGGCAGGTCAGGCTCTGACTGTGACCTCAAACACAGGGTCCTTTTTAAAGCAAAAGCCACAAGTCAGGGGGCCAGGGTTGACATAAGAAAAAGAATGTTTACAATTTGACTGTATATTCTGGAAATTTACAACTTGTGATAACATTTTACAGCTAGTAGTATAATTTGTGATAACATCTTAACATCTAAACAACCTTCTACAAGCTTAACATCTAAACAACCTTCTACAAACAGGGGGTTTGTTGTTTGTAGAAGCAAGACTGTGGTTATCTTAACACAACTCAACATAGCTTGGGTCTTGTCTTAATTTTTAACCAACTGTTCTTCCTGTGACTGAGAATATAGGGCAAGGGTCAAGTGATAGAAGAAGCTGGATAGGTGGGCTAATGTTCAGATTTTCTCTGGGCCTTTCAACTAAAACATTTTAAATGCCATATTCTGTAGGTCTTTGAAGTATTTGAAGATCACCTATCTATCTAAAATATAGATATTTTATATCTGTTTGACCTTGAAAATTTACTTAACATGACTATAAGTTTGATTGTTATAGATGACTATTAACCTGTATTTCTTTTTGTCCTAAATAGCTTTTTGTTTTGTTTTGTTTTTGAGACAGCATTTCTCTGTGTAACAGCCTTAGGTGCCCTGTAACTAGTTCTATAGACCAGGCTGGACTTGAACTCACAGAGATCTGCCTGCTTCTGCCTCCTGAGTGTTGGGATTAAAGGTGTGTGCCACCACCGCCCAGCTCCTAAATAGCTTTTAAGTACTAAAACTTTACATTACATTTTTAAATGATTTGCATAGGTACAATATGTTAAACAAGAATAGAAACATAAATATACAAAAATCCATACCAATGTAAAATATTTGAGACTAGTGGTTGTTTAAAAGTAGACTCAACAATCCACCCTTTTTTAAAAAAAAGGTTTATTTATTTATTTTATATATATGAGTACTCTATCTGCATGTACCCCTTTATTCCAGAAGAGGGCATCAGATCCCATTATAGATGGTTATGCACCACTATGTGGTTGCTGGGAATTGACTCAGGACCTCTGGAAGAGCAGTCAGTGCTCTTAATTGCTGAGCTATCTCACCAGCCCCCAACAATCCACCCTTTTATCCCATCATTTCTATACTATATCCCCCCTTTTGCCCTTCAGAAATAGATCCCTGAATCTAATCTTTGTTCAGCTTTTTTCCTGACCATAACCAATAACAACTTGTAACCAACCCCCCAAATGATGACAAACATCCATAATCCACCAAATGACCAAAAACTACCCACCCCACCTCTTGGGAATGTGGGCATTGTGTTCTCTAGACTGCTTCCTATTGTCTGTGGGTGATGAACTCTTTTGGAGGACTCAGAGGAAACTGAGATAATGGTCAAGTCCTGGGAAGACTAGCCATAGCATTTGTTGTCCAGTATCTGTGCAATGGGAAAGTGCAGGGCTTATCTGCAGTCCTGGCTAGAATAGTCTGTGAGGCTGGATCATCTCAGCCAGCAGCTTTGAAGCTGTTTTGTATGCAGAACTCTGAGGAAACTACAGCAAAGGCATTCTGAGAGGCTAGATTACCTGGACTACCCCTTTCATTGGTGTCTGGTCCCCTTGTTCTGAAAACACACACACACACACACACAAACTTTCAAAGGTAACATACATATCATTAATACAAGTATGGACTGTGTGTTGTATACAAGCCAGCCAAAGATGATTTTTGTTTATGTTTGAGCAGGTAAAATATATGTTACCTGTCTATTAGTTTTTCTAGATTTATTTCTTTATGTCTGTAGTTTGTATTTTCAGGGAGTCTCCCCCTATCAAATCTGTTCGTCTTTAACCTAGAACAAATCCACAGCCTTTTGTTTTCTGTGGAAACAAAAGCATAACTTCTTTCCCAAAGCAATACATTTCCTGACTTCCATTTTAAAGTTAAGGCATTCCTAAAGTATCTGGGCTGGTTTAATTCAGCAGGTTCTTGCCCAATTCAGTGTTTCTCAGCAGCTGTCATTTTCTGTTCATTAGCATTCAAAAAATTCAAAATTAACAAAGCACCAAATAAGGTTCAAACTCCCTGTGTTCTATTTTCCATCCTTATGTGGCTTTTTTTTTTTTTTTTTGGTATTACTTTACTTTCTCTCTTTTTAAAAAAATATACACTGGTGTTTTGCCTGCATTTATGTCTGGGTGAGGGTATTGGGTCCACCTGGAACTGGAGTTACAGACAGCTGCGAACTGCCATGTGGGAATTAAACCTGGGTCCTCTGGAAGAGCAGTCAGTGCTCCTAACCACTGAGTTATCTTCCCAGCCCTTTCTTTACTCTCTTTTTAAAGACTTTATTATCAAATAGCTCCCAACAGAACCCTTTTCCAGTCCTCAAGCATTTGCATTCCAATGCTCCTAGGCTCTTCCTGATCCCTTCTTTCCTGTGCAGGTCTTTGGGGTTAGTGCTGGACTCTGACACCAACATGGAGCTTTTGAGGAGGAAGATTCTGGTCTTAGGGAGAGGCTCACCAGTGGGCCACCTCTTCCAAGCAGACTTCCTGGAAACACAATACTCAATTGGAAATACACTGTTACTGTGGATCCATTCTTTAAGACTGAATCCTGGACCTTCTCAGCCTCTCAGGACCTATGCTAGGAAGACATAAGGATGAGGGGTTGGCCAGTTCCCATGGTGGGGTGGGGTCGGGTCGCACAGGGAGCAGGAGAAAATACTGTTCTATAAGAAGGCACTATAACGTTTCCTCTGCGTTTACGGGGTTGGAAAACTCTGTGAACCAAAGTTCTTGAATAACACCTTCCAGTGAACCTTCTGCTAGGTGTATTAAGTGATGAGAACTTCAATGATTGTGGAGAGGTTGGAGTGTTACAGGTACAGAGCATAATTACAATTTCTCATGGGCTATCTTTAGCCTTCTTAATAGTCATTACTGATCACCTGTGTCTAGCCTAACATCATTGTGACTAACAGGTGAAACCTTTTGGAGAATATTAACAGACTACTAGATTCCACTGACCCAAAGGCTAAGCCTGCCATCAGATAGCATCTGAGGTCTACTTTCCCTACTTTGCTGTAACTGCCTACCTGATGTTTCTACCAGTTCATTTGAAAAGTCCCTTGATTTATGGGTTTTTTTGTTCTGTTACTATAAAATTTCACAAAACTGTTATTGGTTGGAACATGGAATTTGGGGTAGCCCAAATCTGTATTCCTGAGCCATGGTCACTCATATTTGGCTCCAGGATAAACTCTCTCTTATCCCATTTGGGGTGGGAGCTGTGTTTTTGCATATACAGTTATAGTACCCAAGTGTGGGATCCCAAGAGTGAATCACTTTTCATAGGAGAAGTCACCTGCCTTAGAGCCAGGAACTAGCATGGAAATTTTTGTGTCCAAACCATTTGACATTATTTCTTTAGGTAGATTTTGGTCCTGAGTGCTGGAATTAGAGGTGCACGCTGCCACTACAACTCCTGAGTTCTTTTTAAACCCACTGAGTCCATTCAGTGCTGCCAGTATGTGGGTGTGGGTATAGCATTGTCTACTGGCTACTATCAGGGGCTGCATCCCTGAAGAAAATGACTCTCCCCCCGCTAGCAATTGCCAGTCACTCTAGGTCAGCAGTTGAACAGCCCTTTCTTGGGGTTGCATACCAGATCTTTACAGTATGATTCATAACTACCAAAATTACCGTTATGAAGTAGCAATGAAATAATTTTATGGTTGGGGGTCACCACAACATAAGAAAATGTATTCAAAAGTCATAGTATTAGGAAGGTTGAGAACCGCTGTCTACATTATCCATTGTGTTTGTTTGCTTTGAAAGCATTTTGATTTTCAACCGCTCAGTTTCTGGTTTGCTTTCAGAACTCTGTTAATTTGCTAGCATTCAGTCTGCTTTTCCTTGGACACTCTTTCTATATCAATTTAAAGAAGGGAGGAAGTGTTTGAAGAAAAACATGTTTGGTACTCCTACTGGTTTTATGTTTGATAATTATGTTAATTGAACGTGCAAGTATTAATAAGAAGGGGGGTGATCTGAGTGTGGTGGCACATGCCTTTAATCTCAGCACTGGAGAGAAAGAAGCAGGCAGATATCTGTGAGTTTGAGACCAGCCTAATCTATATAGCAAGTTCCAGCCCAGCCAAGGCTACATACATATTAAAACTCTGTCTTAACAACAACAGAGAAGGCAACCTGACTTTATACTAACTAACTTTAATTTATTTTGTGCACTTAACTAGAAGTCCTAACAACAAAACAAAACATAAATGGACAGTGTTAATTCGAGAAATCCACAGAGTCTGCTTAAAGGGTGAAGGAATATATTGGGGGGAAAACTCACTATAGTGCTGGAAATTTAAATCATAGGGTCCTGGAAAGCTGAGGTACAGTCCAATGCTGTTCTGCTGCTGAGATGGTCCACACCATCCAGCCCACGAGAGAGAAGAGTGCAGCCTACGTGTGTCTCAGGTCTTAAGGGTAGCCTCAAGCTATGCCCCAGGGGCAGGTACTTCAAGGTCATAGGTAGGTAGGACAGTTACCTACTACATCTCTAGGGGCAGTGTTACAAGGTCATAGACAGAACAGCTATCCACTACATCTCTCCTTCTTGTCTAAATAAGAAAGTTCTAACCAAATACAAAACTATATATAATAGGAACGATTTTCAAGTATTGTCCAGGAGAGGGGAAAGGTAATAAACATAAACAAAAATAGAAATACAACCAGCAAGAACAACATCAAACAAGAGACACATGCTAAAATCCAGAAATGTCCTGAACATAGGTAAATGACATGTCACAGAGATTGCTCTAATAGCTCTTCTATCTTAAAGAATCTAACTTTATTATCTGAAATGTTCTTAGCTAAGATACATGAGAGGATTGTAAGTGTAACTATCTAGTCTTCAACCCCATCAAAGACCTGAGAAGGAAAATAATATTCCTGAGAAAACAGGAAGTGCAAACAAGCAGTTTCTGAAAAACTGCAGGAATAGACAGAGACAGCTGGCAGCCTAGACAGTCAGTGCATGAGACTCTTAATCTCAGGGTCCTGGGTTTGTGCCCCACGTTGGGCACCACATAATGCGAGAAATCCATGGAGTCTGCTTAAAGGGTGAAGGAATTTATGGGGGTGGGGAGAAACTTACTACAGCATGGGAGATTTACTTTGGATCCTGGAAAGCCGAAGTACAGTCCAACACTGTTCTGCCACTGAGATGGTCCGCACCATCCAGCCCACAAGTGAGAGGAGAGTGCAGCCTACAGAGCAGGTACTTCAAGGTCATAGGTAGGTAGGACAGTTACCTGCTACATGTCTAGGGGTGGTGTTACAAGGTCATGGACAGAACAGCTATCCACTACACAGTGTGCTTAATTGGAATTTAAAAATCATTAAATAAAAATAAATTACAAAATTGGCAATATACAAAAATTAATAGGACCTCTAAAAACTAATCTAAGTTAAATGGAAATGTTATAAGGCAAAGGCAGGCTGATCTGTATGAGTTTGAGGCCTTCCTGGTCCACATAGGAATTCTAGGCCAGTCAAGGCTACATAGTGAGACCTTGTCTCAAAAAAACAAAAAGAGCCGGGCAGTGGTGGTGCACGCCTTTAATCCCAGCACTCAGGAGGCAGAGTCAGGCGAATCTCTGTGAGTTCAAGGCCAACCTGGTCTACTGAGAGAGATCCAGGAAAGGCGCAAAGCTACGCAGAGAAACCCTGTCTCGGAAAAACTTTAAAAAAAAAAAAAAAAAAGAATTACTTTTAAAATAATTTTAGTTGTGATGTCAAAACTAAAGATAAGTTCTGAGGACAATTCCTTTCTGTCATCTACCCTTCTCTGACCCTGCCTCTTCCTCCTTGGTTTTCTAATAGGGCAAAATTTACATAAAAATTATTATGGGTAGAGAGAAAAGAATCTCATGTTATATTAAAAATTCCCAGCTGGGAGGTGGCGGCACACACCTTTAATCCCAGCTCTTGGGAGGCAGAGGCAGGTGGATCTCAGAGTTTGAGGCCAGCCTGGTCTACATAGTGAGTTCCAGGACTGCTACATAGTAAGACCCTGTCTAAAAAAATAAAAATATAAAAAAAATTCTGGGGACTGGAGAGATGGCTGAGAGTTTAAGATCATAAACTTCTCTTATGAGGAACTGAGTTTGGTTGCCAGCATCTAGGTTGAGTGATTTACAACTGCCTGTAACTCCAATTCTAGTGAAATCTGATGCCTCTGACTTTGAGAGTACCTGTACTCACATATACATACCTAAACACAAATATAAACATACACATAATTAAAAATAAACCTTAAAAATATCCCACTTGGGGGCTGGAGAGATGGCTCAGAGGTTAAGAGCACTGGCTGCTCTTTCAGAGGTTCTGAGTTCAATTCCCAGCAACCACATGGTGGCTCACAACCATCTATAATGAGATCTGATGCCCTCTTCTGGCATTCAGACATATATACAGGCAGAACACTGTGTACATAATAAACAAACAAACCAACAAATAAATCTTTAAAAAATATCCCATTTGTGGGGTTGGAGAGATGGTTCAGTGGTTAAGAGCACTGGTTGCTTTTCTAGAAGACTCAAGTTTGGTTCCCAGCATCCACATGGCAGCTCAAAGTGTCTGCAATTCCAGTTCTAGGGAATCCAATGCCCTCATTTGGCCTCTGTGGGCACCAGGCACACAGGGTACACAGACATACATGTAGGCAAAACACTCAAACTTAAAAAAGTCACATTTGTAAAAGCTACTTTCCTTTTGAAAGCTCATACTGACTCTTAGAAATATTTTCTTTCTCTGTCCCTCTTCTTAAATTTTAAAATATATTCTTTTTTTGGGGGGGGGGTTTCAAGATAGGGTTTCTCTGTGTAGCCTTGGCTGTCCTGGAACTTGCTCTGAAGTATATTCTATTTAGTTTTAAAAAATTATGCTTCCTTACCTGCTCTGTCTCTGTATCTCTTTGTGTCTGTCTGTTGCTCTCTCTGTCTCTGTCTTTCTCTGTATGCCACATGTATTTGGGTAACCCTGGATGCCAGAAGAGGGTGTTGGAATCCCTGGAGCTGAAGGTGCAGTCAGATATAAGCTGCTTGCCATGTGTGCTGGGACCTGGTCCTCTGCAAAAGCAGCAAATGCTCTTAAGTCCTGAACCATCTCCTCAGCCCCTCTGTTTTCTCTTTGAGCAGCTTTTTTTTCTCTTAACCCTCCTGCTTATGCTTATGTTTAAATATCTTTATTATATTGATTAGTCCTAAAAGTCTTTTCAGTGTCAAAGCCAGTGCTTCTGGTTTGATCTTAGTTAAGATCCCTAAGTCTAGGGAAACTCCTCAGGCTGCTAAAGCTGAGGCAATATAGACAATATAGAGTTATGTCACTTGTCTCCTCACCACTATCATTTTGGAAGCTCATGCTGAGATTCAACTTAAAGTATTGTTAGTGAATGTGCCAGACTATCAGTGACTGATCTGTCCTGATAAGTTGTGGTTTGTATATTGCTGCAAGCCATAATTACCCCTTTGCATTGTGCATTAGCATTTTCAAAAGCCCGAGATTCAATTATTATCTGTCTGGCTTCTGAATTTGGTATCATTCTATTTAATGCTGAAAACAGCCTTTGTAAGAAATCAGTGAAGGTTTCTTTTGGGCCCTGTATAACATTTGTAAATGACTCGATTTTCCTTCCTACTTCTTCAATTCTGTTCCAAGCATTCAAGGCTGACATTCAGCATAAAGCCATGGTGTGGTCATCATATAGAGATTGCCTTTCTACATTAGCATAATCTCCCTCTCCAAGAAGTTGATCTTGGGAGATTTCCATACCTCTAGCCCTACTTCATTGTTGTTCAATGGTCTTAGCCTCATCCTTCCACCAGATCATCCATTGTAACTGGGGACCAGCTTCTAAGATAGCTGTAACCAAATCTCTCCAGTCTTGAGGGATAATTCTATTATAAGTTGACCATGAGTTTAGCATCTGCTTCACAAACAGGGAATGAATACCATATAATACTATAGCTTCTTTGAATCTCCTCAAACCTAACATTTTCACAGGAGTCCAGTCAGCTCTTACACAGCCTTGAGCATTTGGCAGTTCCTATAAGGTTACTGGATAGATTAAGGTTGACTGTTTGAAAACCTTAGGCTGTTTTTCTGTAACTATCTAATGCGATGCTGAGATTGGCTCACCTTTAAATTCCTCTGTGTGGGTCTGAATTTCTCTATGATCTGTTTTAACAAGTTTTTCTAAAATTTTTATCTTGGCACTCATGTTAACCAACTTTTTAAAATGATAAAACAGAAACAATCAAAACAATATTTATAATTAACATTACATAAATTCCATCTACGTTAATTATCCTCTCATTTAGTTGTTCCATTTCCAGACTGTCAATTGTATTATCAAAGACCAAATTCCCTCCATTGTAAAATGTTTCCCATTTTTTAATGGGGGGGCCATGTGGCACGGGGACTCTTTTTTTAACTAATTTCTCCTTTTAAGAATTCCCAACTGTTTCACCAAATCTGCTGATAATGACAATTCAGATGTTAGGCTGACTGCTTCTGCATAGAACAGTAGAAGCCTGAGTGGGTTTCAAGGCAGCTATCTAGTATGGTAGCAGCCCAAGAGGGGAATCCAGGCAGAACCCACAACCCACCAGGAGAGAAGCCAAAGAGCCAGTCGTCTGCACAAAGAAATTGAGAAAGCAGCTAACTCCTATGGCTTTTGGGGCCCAAAAAAAACTAATGGAGTTTGTTGCAGAGAGGCTACAACAAAAACTTAGCCAGCGGGTTAGGGACTCTGGCCCATGTGGGTGGAGACTCCAGCTGTAGGTCCGGGACCTACAAGGCCACAGACAAATGACTTTTTTGTGAATTAGTACCCCACACATTGGATGCCAGATGTTGTTTGAATTTTAGATGGTCTTTGAATAAAAAACCAGAGCCGGATATCAGGGTGAAGGCTGAAAGATCAGAGAAGCAGAGCAGCCAGCCACTTGTTCTTACCTCTATGAAATCCTTGGTCTAAAAAGAGTGAGTTCCTGTTTCCTCACACCTTATACCGTTCTCTGCCCTGCTATATTACTTCCTGGGATTAAAGGCATGTGTGCTTCCCAGTACTGGGATTAAAGGTGTGTGCCACCACTGCCTGGCTCTGTTTCCAGTGTGGCCTTAAACTCACAGAGATCCAAATGGATCTCTGCCTCCCAAGTGATAGGAATAAGGGTGTATGCCACCACTGCCTGACCTCTATGTCTAATCTAGTGACTGGCTCTGTTCTCTGATTTTTCAGGCAAGTTTATTAGGGTACACAATATATCACCACAGTTGCATTTGTTTAACTCTGTGAAGCTGTGTTACTTTGCCTGTCTAAAACACCTGATTGGTCTAATAAAAAGCTGAATGACCAATAGCAAGGCATGAGAAAGGAAAAGTGGGACTGGCAGGCAGAGAGGATAAATAGGAGAAGAAATCTGGGAGGAGAGATCAAGGCGCAAGAAAAAAAAGGAGAGAAGGACATCGGAGGCCAGCCACCCAGCTACACAGCAAGCCACAGAGTAAGAAGTAAAGAAAGGTATACAGAAATAGAGAAAGATAAAAACCCAGAGGCAAAAGATAGATGGGATAATTTAAGTTAAGAAAAGCTGGCTAGAAACAGCCAAGCTAAGGCCGGATATTCATAAAAAAGAATAATCCTCCATGTGATTTATTTAGGACCTGGGTGGTGGGCCCCACAAAGAGTAAAGCGCCAAAAGAGTTATTAAAAAAACAACTACAAGCCGGCGGTGGTGGTTCATGCCTTTAATCCCAGCACTCCGGGAGGCAGAGGCAGGTCGATCTCTGTGAGTTCGAGGCCAGCCTGGTCTACAAAGTGAGTTCCAGGACAGGCTCCAAAGCTACACAGAGAAACAAAACAAACAAACAAAAAACCCCCCAAAAACAAAACCAAACAAAAACAAAACAAACAAACAAAAACACTACAGTTTGTTACCTTTACCAGTAACAAAAATGCTGGAGAGTCTAATGACGAAGTTGTTACCATTGTCATCTCTCAATGTGAACCACATCAAAAGGGCCTGGATCTTCCTCTCTGTTGATGATAACACCAATTCTTCCCAAGTTAGCATTCCCAGTCACCACACACAGGCTAGTAGTGTCAAATTTGATGAAGTCAGTTATCTTGCTTGTCTCCAAATCAGACTGAATGGTATCATTCAACTTGATGAGGGGGTCAAGGTAGCAAATGGTTTGAACATCATGGGTCACCAGATATGGAATTATTTTTGTGCCCACGAAGATCTTTCTTACTTTGAAAAACTTGCACTTTGCCTCCTCAAGTATAATATGATGAACAGCAAAGTGCCCCTTGGTGTCATAGATCAGACAGAAGTTCTCTCCAGTCTTGTCAATGCTCATGACATCTAAGAACCCAGTATGGTACGTTATATCAATCCTGACTTTGCCAACAATCTTAATGAAAACTAGGCAAAATTTTTTTACTTCCTCTCCTGTCAAGGGACATAAGTCTGTTCCTTAGGAAAATGATAAAAGGTAGAGATTCTTTCAGCTTGTGGGAACCAGTGGATGGACGAGGAGTAAACACGAAGGTCTGTTTATTCAGTATCCAATGTTTTGGAACTGTGATGTCTCTTGGGAGCATGAACCATGCCTGCGCTTGTTCCCTTTCTTTCCTGCCTGTCTTCTCTGCTTTCATCATATCATATCATATTTTTCTTATTATTATTATTTTGTTTTGTTTTTGAGACAGGGTCTTGTAAGCAGATTTTTCTGTCCCACTAGCCAACTCCCAAATAACCACACAGAGACTTATTAATTATGAAAGCTCAGCTGATAGCTTTGGCTTATTTCTAACTAGCTCTTATAACTTAAATTAACCCATTATTAATTTACTTTCTCCCTCGTGGCTCTAATACCTCATCTCCATAGTGCCCATACTGCTAGCTCTGCATCTCATGGTATCTCCTTTTTTCTTCCCAGCATCCTCTCTGTCCCTAATATCTTGCCTAGCTATTGGCTGTTCAGCTTTTCATTAAACCAATCACAGTGACATATCTTCACACATAAAGGAATATTCCACAACATTGTATGCAATCACATCCTACTTCTTTGCATTTAGTAAAGCTAATAGCATAGAAAAAAGGGGAACTCTGCTGGTTTCTTCCTCTACAATGCTCTGAGAAAAATTCTATAACTTTTTTTCTATGACTTCTATAACTTTTTCTTTCCAAGACAGGGTCTCTCTGTGTAGCCTTGGCTGTCCTGGAACTGGCTCTGTAGACCAGTCTGGCCTTGAACTCAGAGATCTGCCTGTCTCTGCCTCCCCAGTGCTGGGATTAAAGGCATATACCACCACTGCCAGGCTGACTTCTATGACTTTTAAGGTCAAAATAGATGAATTTAGACTCAATGCATTTCATTTCATGAGAGGTTAAAAACCCAACTGCTGTATGTGTCTGTGTTTTTAAACCTTGCACTAGATAGGATTACATTAGGTGGGTAGATGATGTGTTACTCAGGAATCTACAGTCTTTTATTTCCTTCCCTTTTTCTTTCCTTTAGATACACAGCAAGCATAGGAAATATAATTTAGCTTTACTATAAACTAAAAGAGTAAAAAGCTTTGGCCTAAAGTCACATTGAGGAAGATATTTCCATCTTGTCATCAGTAAAGGCAGCTCCCTACTCTGCTATCTAGCTTCAAATAGGAATCAGATATTGCCTAAGTATGTATGACTAGCTTTGCATTTTTACTTCATGCTTTTACTGGGTGTCTATTTGAGTCTTAAGCCTTATCAACAATCATATTAGCCTCTCTGTCTTTAACATGTAAGAATTAAGTTATGCTGTCTTTAAGATGTTAATTTTCTACCTTATTCTAAGAAGAGTCATAACATTAAAAATACAAAAAAATGCAGATTTGGGATTAGTAATTTTTTCATGCTTTTGGAAAAAATAATTAAGTTGCCTGTCTAAGTTCAACTGATGAATAATAAATCTAAATCAGAACTACAAAATCTTGGGTATTAAAATTTACCTTTATGGCTTTTTGGGTTCTGGCTCCAAGATGACAAAGAAGAAGAAAAAGGAGGAGAAGAGAAGGAGGAGGAGGAAGAGGAGGAGGGAAAGGAGAAGGAGGAGAGGAGGAGGAGGAGGTGGTGGGGGTGGAGGAGGAGAAGGAGGAGGAGGTGGTGGTGGTGGTGGAGGAGGAGAAGAAGAAGCAAGTTTGCTAAAGAAGAAGGAAGAGGAGAGGAGGAGGAGAAGACAGAGAAGGAGAAAAGGGAAGGAGGAGGAGGAGGAGGAGGAGGAGGAGGAGGAGGAGGAGGAGGAGGAAACAACAATAGTGTTGCCCAAAAGGGCTGCAGCCAGGGGAACTAGTCATCATATCAACTGTGCCTGGTATGTGCCAAGGACAAAGTCATTAAGAAGTTCATCACTGAGGGATAGATAGATGGCTCCAGTGTTTAAGGGCACTTATTGTTTTTGTAGATGGCCCAGGTTTGTTTCCAGCACCAAAAATGGCAACTCACAACTACCTGTAACTCCAGTTCAAGGGGATCTGATATTTTTTCCTGGTCTCCCTAGGCACCAGGTACACATCTGTCTATCCTTCTAAGTATAGTTTGCATGTTACATACATTCAGGCAAAACACTCATATACACAAAATAAAAATAAATAAATATTAAAAAGTTCAACATTCAGGACATATTAGAAGCTGCTGCCTTCAGGGACATTTCCAAAGCAAATATCATTTTTCTTTGACATATATGTGCTTTGCTTCCAAAGCTCTATAACAAACTTCATTGTTGCATTAATGTGTGAGATTTCATGAGCTGTGCCTTTCACAGCAAGGTGATCATGAATTGATCTCTTGAAGCTGGGATACCCCACCATGATTTACACTGCTGGTCAATGACCTCCATCAAAGCCCATGTAAAGAGTTGGCTTCATTAATCAGGTGGTTGTGCAGGCCTTTAATCCCAGCCCTTGGGAGGCAGAGGCAGGTGGATATTTGAGAGTTTGAGGCCAGCCTAGTCTACAGAGCAAGTTCCAGGACAGCTAAGGCTACACAGAGAAACCCTGTGTCTTAGGGCTTTCATTGCTGTGAAGATACACCATGACCATGGCAACTCTTATAAGGAAAACATTTAATTAGAGGGGGCTCAGTTACAGTTTCAGAGGTTCAGTCCACTATCATAATACCGGGGAGCATGGTGGCAGGCAGGCAGGTGTGGTGCTGGAGGTATAGCTGAGAGTCCTACATCTTGAAGGCAACAGCAAGTCAACTGAGACACTGGGCAGTATCCTGAGCATAGGAAACCTCAAAGCCTGCTCCTACAGTGATGCACTTCCTCCAACAAGGCCATACTCACTCCAACAAAGTCACACCTCTTAATAGCCACTCCCTATGAGATTATTCCCCCGATTATATTCAAACTACCACATTCCACTCCCTGGCCCCCATAAGCTTGTAACCATATCATAATGCAAAATGCATTTAGTCCAATTTCAAAAGTCTCCATAGTCTATCACAGTCTCAACAATGTTTTAAAGTCCAAAGTTCAAAGTCTCTTCTGAGATTCATGCAATCTCTTAATTGTAATCACCTGTAAAAATCAAAATAAAAAAGATCACATACTTCCAACATATAATGGCACAGCATATACATTACCATTCCAAAATGCAGAAAAGGGAGTATAGAGAGGAAATACTGGACCAAAGCAAAACTGAAAACCATCTGGGCAAACTCCAGACTCTGCCTCTTCATGTCTGATGTCAAAACACTCTTCAGATCTCCAATTCTGTTTAGCTTTGTTGATTGCAATATACTTTTTTCTCTTGGGTTGGTTCCACTTCCTATTAGCAACTTTCCTCAGCAGCTATCCCATGACTCTGGCATCTCTAACATCTTCAGTTCTCCAAGGTAATCCAGGTTTCAACTTCACAGCTTCATGAAATGGCCTCTCTAGGCTTCCATTCAGGGACACCCCTGACACATGCCTGGCCTCAGCACCTTTCTTTAGGCACAGAGGCAAATTATGTAACCCATTTCTTCTACTCTTAACTCTATTGCCAGAAATGCATGGCTGAAGCAGCCAAATTCTACTGTTCACTGGTGCTGGAACATGGCCTTCAATTACATCTTCACCAGCTTTCTGTCCTTCACTGCCTAAGCTTGGCTGTCCTGAAGCTGGATCTCTAGACCAGGCTACCCTCAAACTCAGAGATCTGCCAGCCTCTACCTTCCCAGTACTGGGATCAAAGGCATGCACCACCACACCTGGCTCTAATCTTTTCTTTAGTTCCTTTTCACAAGTTGGAAACTTAGCTGGGTGGGATCTTGCCTTGAGGTCACCACTCCTTTTACTCAATTTCTTAATCCACTTATCTTCTTGAACACCGGACTTAGCTCAATTCCACTTCCTCGTGCTCTTTTTCTCCTCAAAAATTACATTTTTTAATTTACCCTGCTCAGCTTGCTCCTTTTTGTTGTAAATCTTCATTAGAGAGACCACTAATAACCACATGACAAAATCTATACTAGACTGTTTTGAGATTTCCTCTGACAACAGAATTAATCCAAAACTCTTCACTTTAGCCTCAGGCAGACTCTTTGGACAAGGGCAAAAAGAAGCCACATTCTTCACCAAAATATCCTAAGAACAATCGCTAGTCAACATACTAAAATTCTTCTCTGAAACATCTTGAGTGATCCCCTAACAGTTCAAATAACTCTTCGCACCTCTGTTCCTATGCTTCTACTAGTGTGGTCCATTAAGTACTGCTTAAAGCATTCCACTGCTCTCATAACCCAAAGTACCAAAGTCAAATTCTTCTAAACACGTGGTCAGGCCTATCACAGAAATACCCTACTCCCTGGTACAAACTTCTGTCTTAGTTAGGGTTTTTGTTGTTGTGAAGAGACACCATGACCATGGCAACTCTTATAAGGAGAACATTTAATTGGGATGCTCTCTTACAGTTTCAGAGGTTCAGTCCATTATCATAATAGCAGGGTGCATGGCGGCATGCAGGCAGATATGGTGCTGGAGGAGTAGCTGAGAGCCCTACATCTTGCAGCTAACAAGAAGTCACCTGAGATATGGAGCAGTATCCTGAGCATAGGAAACCTCAAAGCCCACTCCCACAGTGACACATTTCCTCCACTAAGGCCATACTCACTCCAACAAAGCCACACCTCCTAATAGCCCCTCCCTATGATATTATGGGGACCAATTACATTCAAACTACCACACCCTGTCTCAAAAAACAAAACAAAACAAAAATACCAACCAACGAACCAAACAGACAAAGAGTTAGCTTCAGAAGGACAGAAAAACCATCCTCTTGAAAAAAAAAATAGAATGGAAAAAAAACACCTACTTTGGGCAGGATGTGTTGGATACACACCTTTAATCCCAGCACTTGGGAGGCAGAGGCAGGCAGATCTCTGTGAGTTTGAGGCTAGCCTGGTCTACATAGTAAGTTCCAGGATAGTCAGGGCTACACAGAGAGACTCTGTCTTAAAAAAAAAAAAAAAAAGGAAGATAGGATAGTTTCAGTAAAATACTTATTAAATGATTAACACAGTTACTAGATAAATAGTTGATTCAAAAGGAGTAAAGTCAGAATGACAAAACTTTATTCTGCTTTTTTGATGCTTCATAAACCCTAGTGAGAAATAAATTTTTTTCTTTAATAAAAGCCATTTTAAATTGCCTGCTATTATGATTTAAATCTTTAATAAATAATTAATTAAAATATATTAAGAAAACACAAGGCAGTTCTGGAGAGATGTCTTTGCCCTTAAAAATCACTGGCTGCTTCCAGAGAACCTAGGTTCAATTTTCTGCACCCACATGACCGCTCATAACTTGTTGTAACTCCAGTCCTGTGGAATCTGATGGGATTCAAGGGCACTGTACACATGAAGTGTACAGACATACAGGCAAAACACCCATACACATAAAAAAAAATAGAATTAAAACCTTAAAGGCTATTGAGGCTGGAGAGATGGCTCAGCAATTCAGAGCACTTACTGCTCTTCCAGAGGACTCAACTGTAACTTCAGTTCCAGGGGATCTGACATCTCTGGCCTCTGTGTCCCCACACCTCCCCACATCAGAGGATTACACACACACACACACACACACACACACACACACACACACACGCTGGGTGTGATAGTGCACATCTTTAATCCCGGCATTCAAGAGGCAGAGACAGATCACTGAGTCTACATAGCCAATTCCTGGTCAGCCATGGATACATAGTGAGATCCTGTATTAAAGCAAGCAGTCAGCCGGGCGGTGGTGGCGCACGCCTTTAATCCCAGCACTCGGGAGGCAGAGCCAGGCGGATCTCTGTGAGTTCGAGGCCAGCCTGGGCTACCAAGTGAGTTCCAGGAAAAGGCGCAAAGCTACACAGAGAAACCCTGTCTCGAAAAAACCAAAAAAAAAAAAAAAAAAAAAAAAAAAAAGCAAGCAGTCAAGTAACTCCCCCAACTCAAGACTATTAATATGTTTTATCTGTATCTGTAACTGTTAGATAGTTAAGATGTGTTTTAGATAAAGCTTCTAGTTTTAATTTGAAATATAATTATCTTATTGAAAAGAAGGTGTTTCTAAATTTATAATTATAACAATAGTTATAATAAGACATTAAAGAATCATCAAGTGAAGAAAAAGAGATATAAAGGTTATAGGTATGAAATGTATTTTTAGTAAAAGAAGACTAAAGAGAAGCACTGCCTTTGGATACGAAAGGATTTTGAATGGTAAGGTAAAGACTGTTCTAAAATGAAAGTAGACAAGAACAAAGAAGATTAAAGTATGTTGTAGAATAACTGTGAGAACTAAACTTAAAGAATTTGGACATGGCTACAACTTCGTTAAGAATGAAGTTATTAAAAATTTTCAAGGCAAAATTTCAATTCCCTGAGATAAAATTAATGCTGGATTCTCTGTTTACAACAATAAAAGTTTTTAATACTATTAATCTATTCTTTGTAAATTTTACCAAAACAAATGACAACAACAAACACTGGCTTAGGAGGCTAGAGAGATGGCTCGGTGGTTAAGAATGTGTAATGCTCTTGTAGAAGATCAGAGTTCAGATCCCAGAACCCACACTGAATGGCTGACAACTGCCTGTAAGTCCAGCTCCAGGAGGATCTGATGCTTCTGGCTTCTGTGGGTGCATGCACTCATGTGTACATACCCACCCCCAACATGTACACAAAATTAAAAATAAATAAAAATAACTGCCACCACCATCTGGCAAAATAAATCTTTTAAAAAAGAATTATTCCCATAGGGATTGATGGTTTGAATGAAAATGACCTCCGTAGGCTTCTATGTTTGAATACTTGGTCCTTGTTGGAGGAGTGTGTCACTGGAAAGTTTCAAAAGACTCATGCCATTCTCAACGTACCCTTTCTTCCTCCTACTTGAAAATCAAGAGTGAATTTCCAGCCGGACATGGTGGCACACACCTTTAATCCCAGCACTCAGGAGGCACAGGCAGGTGGATCTCTGTGAGTTCAAGGTCAGCCTGGTCTACAGAATGAATTCCAGGACAGCCAGGGCTGTTACACAGAGAAACCTTGTCTTGAAAAAAAAATGCAAAACAAACAAAAAAGTGAATTCTCAGCTGTTCCTCTTGCCATGCTTCTACTCTGCCGTCATGGACTCTAACCCTCTGAAACCATAAGCCCAATTAAACATTTTCTTTGGTAGTTGTCTTAGTCATAGTATTTTGAAATAGCAATAGAATAGTAATTCAGAGAGGGCATTCCTATAGTTGTGATTATTGAACTCATTTTAGTGGACAAATAGTTAAATCTATATATGAACTTTGGCCTATTAAATAAATAAGGAATACTAAAACATTCTCAGAGTTAACTAATGCTTTGGCCTTCATGGAACATCTACCCTATTCAGAGAACATTATCTCCTTATAAAGTAAATACTTGGTATCTGTTCTGTTTGGCTAATTTTATGTCCTCTTGACTTAAGCTAGACTCATCTGAGAGGAGGGAACCTCAATTCAGAAAATGTCCTTACTCGATTAGCCTGTGGGCAAGTCTGGTACATTTTCTTGCTTGATGACTGATGTGGGAGGGCCCAGATCAATATGGGCAGGGCCACCTGTGGGCTGCTGGTCCTGGGTTCTCTAAGAAGGCAGTTGAGCAAGCTGTAAGGATCAAGCCAGTAACCAACAGTCTTCCATGGCTTCTGCCTCCAGGTTCCTGCCCTGTTGGAGTTCCTGTTCTGACTTCCCTCATTGATGGGATGTGATGTGGAACTGTAAGCTGAAATAAACACTTTCCTTCCTAAGCTGCTTTTTTGGGTCATGATCTTTATCACAGCAATAGAAACCCTAAGACAATAATTAGTACCAGAAATGGAGTATCGATGTGACAGACCTGACCATGTTGTTTTGGGAGGTTTGTGTAAATACTTTGGAATTTTGGCTAGAAAAGCCATTGAGCGCTCAGAAATGTGCAGGCTGTTTTGTAGGAAGCTTGGAAGATGTTCCAATGTTGAGAGCAATGCAGACATTAGGGGCCTGCCTTGTGAAGTTTCAGAAGGAAGTTTGAGAGTTCATTAAAGACTACTGTGGCTGTTCTGTATTTTGAATTAAGACAGAGAAATCCTGTCTTGGGAAAATAAACAAAGAATCACTAAAATGAATCCTTTGCTTTACTAGAACAATTGATGCTGGTCAGCTGGAGTTGAAAAATCAGCTGTGCTTAAGAAGAGAACATTATTATTGAGGCAAAATCTTCTGGGAAGTCTTTCTTCAGAGTCAGCACACATAAGCTGTGTTCCAGAGGCAGCCAAGGTTGCATCTAATAAATGCTGAACTTGGTAATGTCTAAGTCTCTAAGGTAGAACTGGTTTTGAAGGCATGAATGGGTCATGGACAGCAGCTGACGCTTGGCACTGTGAAGATAGTGTGGTGGTTTGAAAGAAAATGTCCCCCAAAGGAGTGGCACTATTAGGAGGTATGGCCTTGTTGAAGTATGTATGACATTCTTGGAGGAAGTGTGTCACTGTGGGGGTGGGCTTTGAGGTCTCTTTTGTTCAAGCTTCCCTCAGTGTGACACTGAGACCACTTCCTGTTGCCTTCTCATCAAAATGTAGCCAACATCATGTCTGCCTGCATGCTGCCATGTCCTGCCATATCTATATAGTGAATTTCAGAATAGTCAGGACTACACAGTCATGTTCTGGACCTTGCCTTGGTGCTTCTGACACCCATGTACAGCCCTTGGTGGCTTCAACAGTGATCTGTGTACTTGAGTCATGCTGTTGTTTGTGTTGTCAGTAGTACTCTATGTTATATATCCCCTTGTTGTAGAATATTATTTTAAGATGTGTTACATTTGTTTATTCTGTGGAACATTTGTTTAATAATGCAAATGTTGCATTCTTTTATGTTGCATTTGTTTAACTCTGTGAAGCTGTGTTACTGTGCCTGTCTAAAACACCTGATAGTCTAATAAAGAGCTGAACAGCCAATATCGAGGCAGGAGAAAGGATAGTCAGGGCTGGCAGGCAGAGAGAAGAAATAGAAGGAGAAATCTGGGAGGAGAAGAAGAAGAGCAAGAGGGATCTAGGAGGATGCTAGGGGCCAGCCATCTAGCCATCCAGGCAGCCATGGAATAAGAGTGAAAGTAAGATACAGAAGTAAGAAAAAGAAAAAACCCAAATGTGGTGATATATTGTGTTTTCCAATATACGGTACACCCTAATAAAGCTTATCTGAGGATCAGAGGAAAAAGCCAGCCACTATACTAAACAAAGAAGTCAGGCAATGGTAGCACACACCTTTAATCCCAGCACTTGAGATCTCATGTCTTTGCTTGGGAAGGACACACGCCTTTAATCCTAGGAAGTAATATGGCAGGACACAGAAAGGTATATAAGGTGTGAGGAAACAGGAACTCATGCTCTTAAGGCGTGAGGACCAGGAACTAGATCCTTTTAAGCAGTTCAGCTGATATTCCCTTCTGAGTGAGGACTCAGAGGCTTTCAGTCTGAGGAAATAGGGTCAGCTGAGGAGTTGGCGAGGTGAGGTTGGCTGTGGCTTGTTCTGCTTCTCTGATCTTTCAGCATTCACCCCAATATCTGGCTCCAGTTTTTTTTTTATTAATAAGACCGTTTAGCAATTCGTGTTACACCCAGAGGCAAAAGCTAAATGGGGACAATTTAAGTTAAGAAAAACTGGCTAGAATCAAGCCAAGCTAAGGCAGGGCATTTAAAATTAAGAATAAGCCTCTGTGTATGATTTATTTGGGAGCTGGGGGCAGACCCCCCCAAAAAGAGCAAAAAGAGTAAGAGTGAAAAACAACCAACGACATTTTGGTGTTCCAGTGTGGGGCCATAGAAAGCTGAACAACATCTCTTGCTGACCCTGTTGTCTCACTTATGTTCTGTATTGTCCTGTTTCTTCCTTTCTAGAAAGTCCACTTATTCTTGATGAGTTTCTGTTTGGCCTCAAGATGCTAGAGCTATTTCCTCTGTACTACCAGTGCCCATTTTGGCTACCTCATCTGTCATATGACCAAATTATTCTTCCACCTGAGACAACATGTGATCATGTGGACTCTGAGCTACATTCTATTGGTACACACTTATAGATATATGCTGAGACCAGAGCTCAGTTTTACCTGACAGCATTGTAGCTGAGTCATAGTTGAGGCCATGAAGCTGAGCCAAGGACTCTTGGGACTGAGGACAGTGGCAGGGAAGGCTCCTTAGAATAGGCAGGATTGAAGCTAGTTTGGGTGTGAGATCCATGCAGTGGGGTAAGGCAAAGCACACAGGAGCCAACCCAAGACCATGAGAGGAAGGGACATTCTGTGGCTCTGTTCTGCCTACACTTACAATGCTTATAGCATCCTCTTTCCAAATCTGGAGCCTGGACTAGAAGGCAGGTGGAGGCTGTTAGGAAAAGAGCCTCTGTAGAGGTACAGAGACAGTTTGGTTGAGAACTCCGGGATTGTTTGGAGAAGATGCTTCAGGAGTTTCAGCCTGTCTGAGTTCCTACCTCTTCAGACTTTTGAGATCAGGGTGCCAGCTTTGTCTGGGATGGGAGGAAGGAGGGAGGAAAGAAGGAGGGAGGAAGGAAGAGAGAGAGAAACAGAGAGAGAGAGAGAGAGAGAGAGAGAGAGAGAGAGAGAGAGAGAGAGAGAGAGAGAGAGAGAGGGACAGAGACAGAGAGTGCATACCTGTGTGCTGCATATCTAAGTGCCTTAATCTGTACCTACCTGTTCATATTCTCTTTATATTTTTCTCTTTGTGCCTGCATGTACCTTGTAGGTTTGAATATGTGATCCTTTGTGTGCATCTCTGAGCACATATCACTTGTGTCTCTGTGTTTATACTGTGCCTGGCTGTGTATCTCTGTATGTGTTCTGTTAATTTGCAGGAATGTGTCCTTGTGTGTTTCTTTGAGTGTCCATGTGTTTCTGAGTCTCAGCTGCAGAGACAAGTCCTTGGAGACAGCTTGGGATGCTGAGTCCTGGGGCGTCTGTCTGCTTTGGCCTTTTCTGGTTGGACAGGTATCCTAGCAACACTTCTGTGAGTTGCCTAGCAACCAGGTCCCCATCCTTGGAGAAGGAGCAGGGTCTGGCTGTATGTGGGAGGTCTGGCTCTCATTCAGCCCAGACAGGAAAAACAACCCTTTGATTTGATGATGGCTAGAGACCCAGCATAGGGTCCCTAGCCTACATGACCTTGACTTATGGCTTTTATTTCAGTGAACTGTGACCCCTCTGCTGGCAAGGAACATGGTCCCTAGGAGCTTGCCAACTCTGTGTATACCAAAATCCATGTCTGGGGCTCAGCTGTGGTGTTGGCTCCAAGTGACCAGCAGATCTGGCTTCCTCTTATTCCTGCCATTTTGACAGGCAGCTTCAGACCTCAAAGGTGTGATGCTTTCATTTGTGTGAGGATAATATGGGTGGCAATGGCCACGTGTAGTGGGGGTTCATGAGCTCAATTTTGTCTTAGGCTTGGTGTACATTAGGTATAAGCAGCATCAGTAGATGCAGGGCAGTACTGGTTCCTCAGTCCAGACAATCTCATGTTTATTTGCAACAAGACCCTTACCTGGAGAACTAGTTGGGTCAGGATATTGCTGTCTATTGCTTTCCCACTAGACACCTGGCTGAGGACAGCTTTGGGCAAGAAAGCCAGCAAAATCTGGTCTGTGCTAGGCTGTACAAAACATTTTTGCTGGGTGGTAGTGGTGCACATCTTTACTCCCAGCACTTGGGAGGCAGAAACAGGTGGATCACTGAATTCAAGGCCAGCCTGGTCTACAGATCGAGTTCCAGGACAGGCAGGGCTACACGGAGAAACTCTGTCTCAGAAAACCAAAACAAAATAAACAAAAAACCCAAACTAAGCAAACAGCCCCCCCTCCAAAACAACCAACCAATCAACCAACACACACACACACACACACACACACACACACACACACACACACACACACACACACCAAAACAATATTTGCATGTGTTGGAGCCTCACATCTGCCTCTGGGTGAGCTTTCTCTTTGTACATCTCTGAGTGTGTCTTCATGTCTAAGGCTGTGTGTGTGTGTGTGTGTGTGTGTGTGTGTGTGTGTGTGTGTGTGTGTCTGAGTTCCTGTTCATGTCTCCATTTTTGTGTTTATGGATGTCCCTATTATGTGTCCCAGCTTCTGAGTGTGTCTGTCTTGGGTGGGTGGGTCTATCATTTCATATGTGTTCTTATCTTTTGCCTGTTCCTACCTGGTGTGGAGCCTAGGGGGTTCTGGTCTGGTGATCTTCCTTTTCTTGGCTCCCTTCTCCAACCTGCACAGCCCCTCCCTCTCTCAGCCGCAGCCTTCTGCCCTTCCCCCGCCTTCTGGCTGCCGCACTGGCTGCTGCGTCTAGTCAATATCTTATCTTCGGAGCAGGAGCTAGGAGCAAGAAGCCATTCACAGCCTGAGCAGACCCCATGCTGGAGTGAGAAACATTGCTCAGTCCACTGTGCTCCTGCCTCCCTGCTTTTCCGCTAAGCATTAGGGTCTGTTTTGGCCCAGCTTCTGAAGAGGTTGTGTGTACTGTTGGAGGTAAGAGGGACTCTAGTGAGAGCTACTGCTGCTGCTGCTGTGTGTGTTTGTGGGGGGGGAGATTCGGGGCTGGGGGTTGGGAGGAAGCTATGTGAAATGACTAAGCCCTAGGTATTTCTGGGTAAATCCCATGTCTTTTGTGCTCCAGTGTGCTTTCAGATGGTTTGGGCATTTTCGTATTCAGATGGCTGTGTGCCCCTGAGTCCCTGTGGGTGGACATGTATGCTTGTGTAGCTACCTCTACATAGCTTCTGTATGAGTCTGTAATCCTAATATGAAGTACTCTTGCGGCTACATGTGCTCCCATACCTCTGTGTGTGCTATCATGTGCGCATGTGTGTGCTTTTGTCCTTGTGTCCATGTGTGTGCCTAGTGTTTGTGGATGCCCATGGAGGTGTTCCATGTGCCTGTTAGGCTAGTTGTGCTGTATTCTAAGGCCTCTGTGGACTGTGTCTAGCACTGTGGTCACTTTTTCTGTGCCCTGTTCCAGGAACTATATTGAGTGACTTTGCAGGGTGACAGCATGGAGTCCCTCTTCCCTGCCCCATTCTGGGAAGTCTTGTATGGCAGCCACTTTCAAGGCAACATGTCTCTCCTAAATGAGACTGTACCCCACCACCTGCTGCTCAATGCTAGCCACAGCGCCTTCCTGCCCCTTGGACTCAAGGTCACCATCGTGGGGCTCTACTTGGCTGTGTGCATCGGGGGGCTGCTGGGGAACTGCCTCGTCATGTATGTCATCCTCAGGTAGGCTGGGCCCCACCAATCTGTGGAGAGGGAACCTGAGCCAGAAGGCTGTTGTGGATAAATCTGAGCAAGTATGGATTTTTCTACTTGCTCCATCAAATTTCTTTCCTCTCTATTTAGGGGGCAGGATCAACCTTGATGTTCAACTCCTGTTCTGCCCCCATGTGTTCCAGACTAGGTGTCACCACCTGGAGGCTTGGAGCTGCAGATAAGTTTGTGCCATGCTGTCTGTGTGAATGACCTCATGGGTACACAGGATCCTAGTGTTTCTCAAAGAGAGGCAGAGGGGCTGAAGCCCTTGTTCTTTGGCTCTTGGGATCTCTGTTCATAGTGAATGTTTTTGGCTGATCCCACCCTCTACTGGTGCTCAGAAATGGGAAAATTTGGAAGACAAAAAGAAGGCAGCAGTACTGGGTGGTTGAGGTAGAGTCGATAGTGAGGGGACATGGATGGGGGGAGTATGAGGTACAGTTCTGCGGACAAGAAAGCTACACAGGAGTGTGCAATGGGTAAATGTGTTGTGGCAATGACGGTCTCTGTTTTTTTCCAGCTGGGAGGGCATTGAGGGGGACTGGAGACAGCAGGTGAGGACTTGAATGCCAGGTTGGGGACACCAAATTCTTTGGGCATTGGAAAGACATGGGAGGTACTTTAATAGTAAATAACTATAGCAAGGTTCTTCACTGATATAAGATTCTTCCTCTTTCAAAAAGAGATGGCTCTGAAGAAAGAGATTATGGTCTCCTTGATGGTATCAGTGTTGGTGGAGGCAGGACAGAACAGTGCAGTGTCAATACCCTACCTCATTACCATCCTCTTAGTATTTCTGAACAAATTCTGTTCACCATGGGTCTTATTTTCTCTATTTGTTAAGTGGGAAATGTGGATTATATAGCCATATGTATGTGCATGTGCACACATGTGTGTATGTATGTGATATGTGATCAGACAGTGCAGTAGGAAAAGCCTTCCCAGTATTGACTTCCAGTAGAGGACTCTTGTGGGAAACTATTCTGTGACCCATGTGCCTCTTAATGGATAGAGGGTGTGTCTTTGGCAAGAAGTGCAGCAACCTGGGGCAGTTTATAAGCCTTGCCCACCCTTCTTGTCACCAGTACTTCTCTCTTACATTTCTCCTTTGTGTTTGGGACATTAAAACTCTTGGAACCATTTATGGCATTAGAGTAGACAAGAGAGGCTATTTTATCCACCAGCATCTCCAGAGAACCATTCTCAGCAACTGCTGTGGCCACACTGGCTCAGGAGACAGCACACACTATGTTTGAATTGGATGTACATCGGGAGCCAGAAAAAATCTGAGTCCCATTCTACACTTTAGCAGTTCTAAGCCCTTATGAAAGCTACTCAGCTCCTCTGAGCCTCAGTTTCCTTTCCCTCAGAGTAGGGATCAAAATAGCATTTTTGTAAGCCTCAAATGAAATAAAAATCTATGTAAGAGCTTGTCTCAGATATCTACCATTATTATTGACATTGCAATTTATTGTAATTAAGGTCTCTGGACTTAATAGCTAAGAAACAGAACTTAATCCCCGATTCCCTGATAGCAACTAAACTGACACAGACTACGTCATCTTTAGTGCTGCCACTGCCATACCACCATCATCACTGACATCATTTTCATCACCATCGCTGTCATCAGCATTATCCCTGTAACCACCCTTCTCTACCACTGTCATAAACATGAATCCATCCCATTAATATTTGTTACTTACAATGTTCCTAGCATGGTTCCAGGTGCTTGGAAACAAGCACACCTAATTAGTACCTCTTCTGTTCTTGTCACCATTTCCTGTTTCCTTTTTTAGAATTAAAAAATTAGTGCATTTATTTATGTGTATGTGTGTGTCTCTCTGGATGTGTAGGTCAGATGAGGGAGTTGGTTTTCTCCTTCCACCATGAATGTCCTGGAGATAGAGCTCAGGTCGTTAGAATTGGCAATAAGTGCCTTTACTGGCTGAGCCATCTGGCTGGCCCACCATTGCTAGACAACATTGTCACTTGAAAGACCTTTGATGAACTTTCCAGGCAGTGCCCTGAAAAACCTCTGAGAGGAGTGTTAAGAAAGATTCAGGAGAGAAGACAGTATTTCTCTCTTGATTTCTTCCACAAAGCTCACATTCAGATTAGATATGTACTCGATTGCTCCTCCATGCCCCAAATTTTCCAGGGTAGTTCTCTCTTTAATATTTGAAACCTTTCTGTAGATGTCAAAATCACATGAGGATCTTGTTAAAGTGTTTGTCCCAGGCTCAATGGACCTTGGGTGTAGTGCAGAATCTGCCATTTAACAAGCTTCCTCGGAGACTTTGAAGTTGAGAGATTCAAAGATGATGATCCTCATGGTGGTCCCTTTTGCCAAGTCCAGCCAAAGTGGCCAAGTGGAGCATTTCTTCTTCCTGTTCCCTACAGGCATACCAAGATGAAGACAGCTACCAACATTTATATATTTAATCTGGCACTGGCTGATACCCTGGTCTTGCTGACACTGCCCTTTCAGGGCACAGATATCCTATTGGGCTTCTGGCCATTTGGGAATGCACTGTGCAAGACTGTCATTGCTATTGACTACTACAACATGTTCACCAGCACTTTCACTCTGACTGCCATGAGTGTAGACCGCTATGTGGCCATCTGTCACCCTATCCGTGCCCTTGATGTTCGGACATCCAGCAAAGCCCAGGCTGTTAATGTGGCCATATGGGCCCTGGCCTCAGTGGTTGGTGTTCCTGTTGCCATCATGGGCTCAGCACAAGTGGAGGATGAAGGTCAGTAGGTGGTCCTCCTCTCTGACCAGTTCCCCATGGTTCTTGGTGGCCCTTCTGACCCCATTTCTCTCCTGCAGAGATCGAATGCCTGGTGGAAATCCCTGCCCCTCAGGACTATTGGGGCCCGGTATTTGCCATCTGCATCTTCCTCTTTTCCTTCATCATCCCTGTGCTGATCATCTCTGTCTGCTACAGCCTCATGATTCGGCGGCTCCGTGGTGTCCGTCTGCTTTCAGGCTCCCGAGAGAAGGACCGGAACCTGCGGCGTATCACACGGCTGGTGCTGGTGGTGGTGGCTGTGTTTGTGGGCTGCTGGACACCTGTGCAAGTCTTTGTGCTGGTCCAAGGACTGGGTGTTCAGCCAGGCAGTGAGGCTGCAGTCGCCATCCTGCGCTTCTGCACGGCCCTGGGCTATGTCAACAGCTGTCTCAACCCCATTCTCTATGCTTTCCTGGATGAGAACTTCAAGGCCTGCTTTAGAAAGTTCTGCTGTGCTTCAGCCTTGCATCGGGAGGTGCAGGTTTCTGATCGTGTGCGCAGCATTGCCAAGGATGTGGGCCTTGCTTGTAAGACTTCTCAGACAGTACCACGGCCGGCATGACTAGGCGTGGACCTGCCCATGGTGCCTGTCAGCCCACAGAGCCCATCTACACCCAACACGGAACTCACACAGGTCACTGCTCTCTAGGTTGACCCTGAACCTTGAGCATCCAGGGCCTGGAATGGCCTTTCTTTTGGCTCAGGATGCTTAATCCTAGAGGAAGACCTTGTAACAACACCATGGGACAGGTCCAAGCATCAAGGTAGCCTCTAAGGCCTCTGTCAAATTAGGCTCCCCCCTCCGGTGTAAGACCAGAGAGAACCAAAGGACACTGAATGGAAACATCCATAACACTGTGGACATGCCTGGTGAACCCACATAGGTATTCATGCTTCACTTGACTCTTCTCTGGCCTCTCCCTGCTGCCCTGGCTCTAGGTAGACTCAACCTGAGGTATTGCAGTGATCACATAGTCACATGTTTTATTATATTGCCCTCAGCCTTTAACTATTTCCATAGGACTGCTGAAAATACTTGGTGTTGCCTGGTGCTGCAGTGGGCAGTGCCCTAAGCTTGGAGCTGCCTTGGAGCATTTTCTGGTTCTGACTCCACTGATGCAGCCAGATTACCCGAGGTGAGTGGGCATCAGTGGGTTCTTGGATGGCTGTTTTCTGAAGATTCTCTCCATGCTGTACCATGAAGTCTGTGAAGGGGACTTCACTTGCCACTGCCACTGCCTATTCTGACTGTGGCTCCAACATAGGCCACCTTCTCAGCAAGAGGCCAATAGGGGACAATACCCAGAACTTCCCTATGGCCCTTTCCCTCCAAAACCACTGTGAACTCTTATACCACAGACTGCTTGACAAGCCCTGCAACCCTACTTCTAGGTGTGTGGGAGGTAATCAGGAGAAAGCTGCTGTGTGGCCTCTGTAGGCTGCTCACAACAAAGAGGCAGCATGTACTGGTCTTGGCTGCTTAGTAAGAGCAGAGCAGAAGAATATGCTCTGTTCTTATTCTCCACAGCCTCCCTAAGCTCTCTGGCAGTCTCTATTTTACTTGACATCGGAGGTCAGCAGTTGTACTGCTAGAAGCATACTTGTAGCTTGGGAAAGGTAGCAGTCAGGATGTGTTTTGTTCTGAACCTATAGCGATTACCTGCTTCATTTACAGGCCTTAAAGCATGTTTGAGTAAGTCCTGAGCTTGCTGCCAAATTGGAAGTTGGAATCAAATGAAGAGTTAGTGTGAAAGCTGAAGCCTAAAATGGCTCATTTGAGTCAATCTGCAAGGACCAAGGGATTTGGGGACATTGGAAGAAGAGTCTGTATCTTGGAGATCTATTTGATGGTTCAGAGAATAAGAGGCCTTGCAGATGTTCTTTTTGTGGATCAGTTACCAAAATACTAGCAACCTTGGATAGACTTTGGTCTTCCACTGAGATCTTGGTTAGGTGACTTCACACAATGTAGAACCTGGACTACTTCCTGATTCGGAGAGACTTGGCCTTAACAATCTTAATGAGGAGGCCAAGACTCTTTCTGTGACATTTGAGTGGGAACCATTAGCTATAGTGTTTTCTTGCCAAGGTTAAAAACTTTGTGAATTTGTACATCTTCATGTATTTAAGCATGCAACAAGTGTCATTTCCATGCATGTAGCCAGCCCTGCGCCTGCCTCTGGAGTAATGAAGGAGTGTCATAATAAACACTTACCCAGTGACCGATGCTGTCCATAGAATAAGTGTTGCTGACTCTAGCTACATGAGAGTAACTTGCTGGGAGTTCACATTCTTTGGGATGGACAGTAGGACCAGACGGATGGGTTCTTAAACCTGTTCTGCCCTTGGTAGAGGGTCTTTAAGAAGTCTCTTGACTTATGGGAGGGAAACTAGATCCTGGGTTGCAGAGGCTGCTGCCTTTCCTTCTCCCAAAATAGTGACTACTCTTTTCCCACCCTCAGGGGCAGATGCTTTTCTTCCTGGCTTACAAGCTTTTCTTTGCCTCAATTTGAACAGGATCCTATGTGCTAAAGCCCTTGCTTCCAGTACAGGGCTGGTGGATCAAGGTTTGGTTTTATTCAAGTTTTAATGACAGATGCTGTCAGCTTAGGCTTTTTTTGTTTGTTTGTTTTGTTTTCGTGACAGAGTTTCTCTGTGTAGTTTTGGTTCCTGTCCTAGATCTCACTCTGTAGACTAGGCTGGCCTCGAACTCACAGAGATCCGCCTGCTTCTGCCTCCCAAATGCTGGGATTAAAGCCACCACCACCCGGCTAGCTTGGGTTTTTTCAGTCTAGCAGTTTATAAGCAATGGACATGAATTCCTCACAGGATTGAAAGTTGCAGTCTATGAAGGTGTAGTGGGCTGAATTCTATGAGATTGTGTTTTCACTGTATCCTTACTTTATAGAAAGATGATTTCAGAACTGCACACATCCCATTAATAGTAATAGTAAGTTTGTGGGGTTCCAACCTCATGACCTACAGCTGAGTCACCTCTTAACATCATCACATTGGGGGACAGGACTTCAAAATGTGAGTGTGTGTGTGTGTGTGTGTGTAGGTAGGTAGGTAGGTACACAAATAGTTCTTTGCTGTTGGTTTTTTCCAGACAGGGTTTCTCTGTGTAGCAGTCCTAGCTGTCATAGAACTCATTTTGTAGGCCAAGCTGGCCTCAAACTCAGAGAGATCCACCTGCCTTTGCCTCCCAAGTGCTGAGATTTAAGATGTACACTACCATGCTCAGTTCACAAATAGTTCTTAATAAACAGACTGGTTTCAAATAGAAATTCAGCATCAAGGAAAAATTTCCCTCCCTGATGAAGTTATAGTTCCCAAGAGATTGTATGTTTCTGATGTGTGGGGTTCTGGGCTGCTGATCCTGGCCAGTGTTTTAAAGGAGTTTGGCCATCAGGGGAGATGAATGTGTCTCCCTGGTTCTCCAGGACTATGTACCTTCCCCATTCCCTCCCCATTCTGCCCAACCCAGTCTCACATCTGTTTCTGTTTACCGTTGAGCCTGATCAAGTCTAGTTTCTCTGAATCTGAGTTTCCTTTTCTGTGGAACTGCACAGTCTTCCTCTTGGAGTTAAAAGCCAGGGTTCATCAACTGCTTTGGACTCTTCCCACCAGAGGGCACTGTGGCCCCATTGTATGCCCAGCCAAGTTCCTTGACCAGGTGCAATTAAAAACAACAGTGAGATTTGGGTATAAAGTGGGGTTAGATTTTCCTTGGGACCAGGAGCCAGAGTGTCGGGGTTTGGCAGAGTAAGTCCCTTCCCAGACTCCCAAGGAGTCCATGGAGAAGAACAAAGCTAGTTCCAACAGATTCCTAGTGAGAAGCACCCTTGTTCTTACTGGCTAGCCCTGGGTAGCCACAGGGGAAGGAGGCGTTTCCCTTTGCTGGGCTGTGGGTGGGAACAAAGGTCTGTGTAAGTACCACTCACCAAATGATTTCACCACTAGAGCATTGAAGGGGACAAGGGTTTGGAGTCTTCAGAGAAAATCTGACTGGTACCTCCTCTTTTGTGAGATGCCCTGCGGTGGTCAGCTCTAGCAAACCAGAGTCAGCCGAGAGACTATCCCCAAGGGTGCCTTGCTCTTTCACAGCCTAGTCCACTCACCAATATGCTCTCCTCCTGTTCTTCACACCCACTCATCTGCTCACCCTGTTCCTCCTTCACATCGCCTGGCACACCTGGTTTTACCACTCTCTGTGGCCTGAACGTAGTTCTGGAAAGTGAGAGGGAGCCTCTGCTGCCTCTGTCAGTGGGGCTCTTGTCCTGAAGGCTTTTACACAGGAGCAGTGTGCGTTAATTAGGCTTTGCTGAAGTATGACTACATAGTGGAGACATAGGCTCAGGCCCAGCTTGACCTCAGCAGAGCTGTGGGTGTGGGTTGTAGTTTAAAAAGGGCCCACAAGCTGGGCGTTGGCGGCACATGACTTTAATCCCAGCACTTGGGAGGCAGAGGCAGGTGGATCTCTGTAAGTTTGAGGCCAGCCTGGACTACAGAGCAAGTTCCAGGACAGCCAGGACTGTTACACAGAGAAACCATGTCTTGGGAAAAAACTACTCCCCCAAAGAAAAACCAAACCAAACCAAGCAACCAACCAAACAAAAACACCCCCAAAACAAACCAAACCAAAAAACAAACACCCCCCCCCCCCAAAGTGCCCACAGCCCTCAGTGTAGGCTGTCCTCAACTATTTCTCTCAATATTCAGCATATATAAGGGACTGAGAGTGGCTTCTGAGACTAGGTCACACAAAGTGTTTGTCTAGTTTTCCTTTTGACTTTCAGGTCCCCTGATTCCTTGATGTGAGAACACTCCAGAAGCTTGTAGAGCATCCATATCTTGCCAGTAGTCATGGGAGCAGTTATGAATCATTACGAGTTGTGGGGCCCCTGTGGGTATCCTGCGAATGCAGGGAACCATGCTGGCAGATGCATCGGGCTGGGCAGATGCACACACCATGTGGAGTATGGCGGCAGTGGTGGCGGCCAGTGATACACAACCCAGACAATGCATCCACATGGAGAGTTTAATTATAATAGAGAGATAAAAAGGCAGAGAGACAGAAAGGAGGAGACACACAGAGAGAGACAGAGAGAGAGAGACAGAGAGAGAGGAAGGGAGACAGAGAGGAGAGAAGGGTTTGAGGATGCGCAGCAAGGGAGAGAGAGAGAGAGGGAGAGAGAGAGAGAGAGGAGTTTTCCTTTAGAATGGGGCTTTTATGTCAGGACACAGGGTGGTGCCAAGGGGGTGGGGTTTCAAGGGGCGGGTCAGAATATTAACAAGCAGGACTTCTTGAAAGAGACCCTAGCCATTGTCTAGCCTTCAGAGGACGTAGACCTCACCAGTGTTCTGCTTGAAGTCCCATGGGAGGTTGAGTCAAAGCCTTTGAATAAGCCACTTCCCAGTTTTGGATCCTTAGAAGCTAAACACTTTATTTCTTGATGTCTAAGTTTTTGTTGCACAGCATTAAGCCACAACAATAGGCAATAGGTCAGGGAGACATCAGGAGGATAACATTTAAGGGCTGACCAAAGGTATGGACAGCAAAGTTAGCTAGCACTATCTGGTTTAAGGGAAGGTCCAAGTGCTCTGGCAAGCTGAGGACATGGTGGGCAGGAGTATGGCACATGCCATGAGGGTGTCAGAGTCTTGGGCCACAGCAATATTTGGCCTTATTGCTGAAGTGCCTGTGTAACACGAATCTTAAAAGGTCTTATAACAAAAAACCCAGAGCCAAATATTGAGGTGAAAACTGAAAGATCAAAACAAGCCAGCCACAAGTTCTTACCTATAGGAAATCCTCAGTCTCAAGAAGAGAGAGTTCCTGTTTCCTCACGCCTTATATACCTTTCTGTGTCCTGCCATATTACTTCCTGGGATTAAAGGCATCCACTGCTTGGTTCTGTTTCTCTCATGTAGCCCAGTGTGGCCTTGAACTCACAGAGGTCCAGATGGATCTGTGCCTCCTGAGTGATAGGATTAAAGGTGTGTGCCACCACTGCCTGACATCTATGTTTAATTTAGTGGCTGGTTGTGTCCTCTGATCCCTAGATAAGCTTTATTGGGGTACATAATATATCACCATATGCCTGTGCTTTTATAATCTCTCAGTTCTACAAGGAGTCCTGTCCCAGGACACATAAAGAACTAGTGAAAGGGCTCTCTATCTGTCCATCCTCTTTGGGTGACCAGACTTTTGCTAGCTACTGGGACCAAAATACCTGATTCTGTCTCCCCAGGGATGTCCAGGAGACAGAGGTACAGAAAGGCAATGTCATGGTTGTTTGTATCTGTTTGTATGGAGAACACAGGGATAAGTGTGAAGAGGCAGAACATCTCCTGGCTGGATTAACCTCTGCTTTTGGAGGTGATAAATGGCAAGGATGCTCAGGCTTCCTGACATATATTCTCCTACAGCACAGAAATTCTTGCAGAAGTTGTCATCCAGGAAGGCATACAAGAAAGGATTGAGGCATGAGCTGGCATAGCTGAGCTAGTGATGGCATAGGAGATGCTAATCCATGTCTGTAGTCTGAGCCAGCAGAGGCCAGGCAAGTGAAGGGCACCTAGTGGAGAAGGAACACAGCCAACACATTGAGGACCAGGACAATTACTTCCTCTTGACCTTCCTCAGAACCTTAGCACCAGAGTGGAGCCTCATTGTATGAAGTCTGGGTAGTAGATCTACATGTAACAGGCAGATGATGCACTCAGGCACTGAAAAGCCCAGAACCAATTGTATAAATGTGGCTTGGCAGGAACCAGGCCTGCTCTGGCCTCAAGAAGAGCAGCCCACAACTGGGTGCCTGTAACTCATTGCTGTAGACATGGGCAAAGGAAAAGAAAGAGCAGACCCATGATGGTGACATCCAGCCAGATGCAAAGGTATGTGTAGGCAATCTGTAAGATCTCACAGTGACCAGTACCACAAAACAGTCCACACTCATCACAACCGGGAAGTAGATGCTAAAAGAGATGTTATAGTGGTTGAAGGTCAGCACCAGTTTGCAGAATGGCTCCCCAAAGGGTCAGTGCTGCAGCAGCTACTCAGAGATGTTGACTGGGAGCACCAGCACAGATCATGGAGCACACAGTTGGCAGGAGTGTAGCTAGAGTTTTCCTGCCTGGCCCACAGTCAGGACAAATCTCTCTCACCTGCCAGTCCCACAGCCTCAGACCCAACCAAGTAAATAGAGACTTATATTGGTTACAAACTGTATGGCCGTGGCAGGCTTCTTGCTAACTGTTCTTACAGCTTAAATTAATCCATTTCTATAAATCTATACCTTGCCACGTGGTTCGTGGCTTACTGGCATCTTCACATGCTGTTTGTCATCTTGGCGGCTGGCAGTGTCTCTCTCACTCAGCCTTCCACTTCCCAGCTTTATTCTCCTCCTTGTCCCGCTTATACTTCCTGCCTGACCACTGGCCAATCAGTTATTTATTTATTGACCAATCAGCAACACACTTGACATACAGAACATCCCACAGCACAGGAGCATGTGGAGCATAGGTAGTGGCTCAGAGAAGGTGGTATTGGGCTGGGTGTTATTGTCCTCGGACAAGTTGGTAGTGGGGAAGCAGTTAGTAGCTTCAGCTGTCGGAAGACTCTGGGCACTCAGCAACATGCATCATGCTAAGGCTTGGACACTGATATCTGGGCTGGGGCCTCCTGGACTGTGGAAAAGAAACAGCCACAAAGGCTAAAACAGTGGCCACCTCAAGTTCTCTGAGGCTATTCTATCCACCCCGGCCCTAGGCCCTGGTGGGGCACAGAGTTCTCCAACTTCCTAGATGTAGCCCCATTTCCAAGTTCTGCTCATGTGAGAGAAGCTGCACACTCTCCTGGGAGGCTAAGGGTTGGAGTGGCCCAGAGCAACCCCACCTACTATCTCCAATATACAATAAGTAGAAGCAAGGCTGTTACCTAGATGGAGATGCACCTTTTAGGTGCTTCTCTGGCCACTTTGGATCTAAAATGTCTTGCTTTCAGGAGTCAAGTACTCACTCTCCCTAGTGCTATGTAAAACCCTGCTTTCCCAGATATTCCATTGACCTGTCCTCTGTCCAATGCCTTGTAGCCAGAAGATGGTGGCCTTGGCAGGCTCTCAGTGTGTGGGCAGCTATAAGATGAAGGGAGAGGTATTAACCCTCTCAGCAGAGATTGCAATTAGTCTTGCCCAACTGGGAGGGTAGTTTCCAAAACCCACTTGCCTGTTAGTGTCCCAACCAGTCCTGGTTACAGTGTGAATGAGCAGGGAGAAGAGTAGAGAAAACTGGGGGAGTTGGGTCCTACTATCTGACTGAACCTCCTGGAAGCAGGTTTGTAGCTGGGGAATTTCTCTCCAGCTCCTGCCAAGTCCTGCCAGTCCCGGAGCCCACTTATAAAATAAACACACACACTCTTACATTATTTAAACTGCTTGGCCATTAGCTCAGGCCTATCATTGTCTAGCTCTTACTCTTATATTTAGCCCATTTTTTTTAGCCCATTTTTATTAATCTATACTTTGCCACATGGCTCATGGTTTATCGGTACCTTACATCTCCCTTGTCCTGGCGGCGGCTCCAGGCAATCAATCTCTTCCCTTCCTGTTTCCTCAATTCTCCTCTCTGTTAGTCCTGCCTATAATTCCTTTCTGGCTATTGGCCAATCAGTGTTTATTTATACAGAGCGATATCCACAGCACTTCCCCTTTTCTTCTTTTTCAAAAAGGAAGGTTTTAACTTTAGCATAGTAAAATTACAGATAACAAAACAATTACCAAGCAAGAATTACAGTTATAATATCTAGTCTATTTATAATAACTAGTTTATTTGGAAAAATTAAAGAAGATATCCTATCTTATATTTGTGAGTCTAAGGTTTTATTTCTAACTTATCTTTTATCATAACTAATGAAAATTGTAACTAGTCTTCAACTACATCAAAGACCTCAGAAGGATATAATATTACCTGAGAAATGGGAGAAGGATGCAAGCAGCTTTTGGGAGTCTTGCAGGGTAGAGACAGCTGGCAGCCTGGACAGTGATCCAAAGTTCTCTTGTAAAGTTGGGGCATCTGTCTTCAGTCCACAGGCCTAGAGTCTCTCGGTCACTTCTGTCTGTGTCTTGTAGAATGTCTGGCAGTTTCCTCTGCGAAGCAGGAATCTAAAGGACCATTTTGTCAAGCAAAGTTCAGTGGTCACCTTTTTATGGGTCTTGTATGTCCAGTCAATCAAGCAGCCCAGGTAAGAACAGTTTCTTGCCCAAATGGCTATTTTTGCCAAGGTGAAGATAAACTCCATACAGAGTGTCTTCAATGCCCATTCTCCTCTCTGAAGTAAATCAGTGCTGCCAGGAGCAGACATGTCTCATTGTCCAGAAAGTCTAAATTTTTAAAACATTTTAAATGCCATATTCTGTAGGTCTTTGAAGTGTTTGAAGATTACCTATCTATCTGAAATATATCTGTGTATACCTAGAAGACTTAACTAACATGGCTACAAATATGATTATCATAGATGACTAATTATTAATCTATTTCTTAATTATCCATTACAATTTTAAATGAGTTACATAAACATAATACCTCAAACAAGAATAGAAATATATATACAGTATAACAAAATTAAGTTTAAACTTGTATCAATAAACTAAAATCCATAGCAATATAAAACATTTTAAACAAGTTATTACTCTTTAAAAGTAGGTTCATTAATCTACCCTTTCATCCTATCATATCTATATCATATCTCCTTTTGTTCTTTAGAAAGACTTTGTATTATAATCAACCTGTTTTAAATAAAAATATTGGTTTTTCTCTGTCCCATACCAGAGGGCTCTTCTGATATGGGACAAAAGAATCTTTTAACCTTTTATTTTAGGAATGTGTCTGGGTTTAGAGGGGGAGTGAGCCAATTCCATCTCCAAAGCTAGCTTGAAGACTAGCAGTTATAGTTACAACTTAGTATATATATATATATATATATATATATATATATATATATATATATATATATATATACATACACATATACATATATATACATATATATGTATATATATTATCTTAGATAGAACATATTAAGTATTAGATTCAGATTCTTTAGCATAGGACACCGTTTGGAATGATCTCTGTAACATACCATTTACCTATGCTCTAGACTTCTCTGGATTTTAGTATGTGTTTCTTGCTTGATACTGTTCGCATTAATTGTAGTTCCATCTTATCTAGGTCATTATCCCTCATTACTCTTGGACAATATTTGATAACCATTCCTTTGTATATAGTCTTGTATTAAGTTAGAACCTTCTTATTTAGACAAAAAGGGGGAGATATAGTGGGTAGCCATTTCAGCTTTGGTCTGGAAGTTCCAACCCCCACTGAGGCTTTGGTAACTATCATGCCTACAAGGTGGGGCAAAGGGAGGGCCCTGAAACCCGAGATCGGGATTCGCGTGCTGTCTTCCTTCTTGGACCATGGACACTAGAGGTAGACCGAGGAGAATTCTCCAGAGAACACCGCCGGACTGAGCTGTGTCTTTCACAGAACCCGCAACGTACCTAACCCTTCATTTGTAAGTTACGCCATTAAATAAATCTCTCTTTTAACTAACGTGGAGTGGCCTTAATAATTTCACCAATACAGGTTCCCCTTTAGTGTGGTGGTAATTTGTTGTACTCTAATAAAGCTTGCCTGAAGATCAGAGGACAGAGCTAGCCACAGATTTAGCCACAGAGGCCAGGCAGTGGTGGCACACACCTTTAATCCTAGCACTTGAGAGGCAGAGCTCTGTCTAGATCTCTGTGAGTTCAAGGCTACACTGGGCTACATGAAATTGATCCAGTCTAGGAGAGAAACAGAGCCTGGCAGTGGTGGCACACACCTTTAATCTCAATATTTGGGAAGCACACATGCCATTAATCCCAGCACTGGGGAGCTTGAGATAGGAAGTGAAATGGCTGGACGGAGAAAGGCATATAAGGCGCGAGGAGACAGGAAATAGAATCTTTCAGCTGAGGACTCAGAGGCATTCAGTCAGAGGATTTGTGGAGTTGGCGAGGTGAGAATTGACTATGACTTGTTCCTTTGTCTCTCTAATCTTTCAGCATTTACCCCAATATCTGACTCTGGGTTTCTATTATAAGACCATTTAGGATTTGATCATCTCCCCAGTGCTGAACTATGGTGCCTGCTGTTGGTGGTCTGAGATTCTATCCCCATGTTTCCTGTGCCTACTTCCCCATCCCCTTCGTGTGTGTGTGTGTGTGTGTGTGTGTGTGTGTGTGTGTGTGTGTGTTTAGTGTATGTATTTAGAAACTTGCTGGTTGTCATTCACTCATTAAGTCCCAAGTGGGTAGCTAAGAGATGTGTTTTTGTTCACTTGTGTGCTTGTGTGTTGGGAAAGCACCTACAGGGACTTCTGGGTTCTGAGGTTATTTGTGCTTCTGCCTACAGGCACTAGAGACCTGTGTACCTTTATCTGTGTACATGGATCTTGATAGGATTCATGCCTACTTCTAGGCATGCACATGGTTTGTGAATTGCATGTATGTGTAGGCCCATGTCTGCCTGCAGGGGTTTTTGAGAGTATCTCTGCACTATATCTGAGGGAGTCTGTGTGTATCATTGTATGGCCCATAATATTGGACTGGAGGACTGCTTGCCCTCACATGAAGTAAAATGTTGACCACAGACAACCTAATTTCTATTTCTGTTCTCCAGCCATGAGAGGTCATGAAAAAAGTCACTTGCTCCTGTTGTGCCCAGATCGTGACCCCCAGAGAGACCACCAAAGACCAGCATGCCAGAATGCAAAAGCAAGGTTTAATTCTGGGATATCCAAAAGCAATACAAGTCTAGGCAGGGACTTCGTCCAATACATCCAACACAGTGGAGGCTGGAGGAAGTGCCCACCTGTCTGCAAGCTCAGCTTTTTTTTTTTTTGGTTTTTCGAGACAGGGTTTCTCTGTGTAGCTTTGCGCCTTTCCTGGAACTCGCTTTTTGGAGACCAGGCTGGCCTCGAACTCACAAAGATCCGCCTGCCTCTGCCTCCCGAGTGCTGGGATTAAAGGCGTGCGCCACCACCGCCCGGCCAAGCTCAGCTTTTAAAGGGAAAAATCACAAGGTTACATCATTTAGGGGTGCTAGTACGGGTACAGTTCTGATTGGCTCGCTTCTAGGGGCTTTCTAGAAATCATGGCTTAATCTTACTTCGAGTGGTTGCCTGCCACCATTTCTCATTGGCTGCCCTCAGGTGGGGGCATTTTTATGGTCAGTTACCCTGGAAACCAGGGAGAGGACATTCCATAGTCTGGCAGGCATTACCTCGTGACTACCTTGTGACTCTGTACTTTTACACTTCCTGGTTTCTGGAATCTGAACTGACTGGTTTCAGTAACTATTGACCTATTCCTAGAAGGAGAAATCTTAGGCCTTAGTTTTTGGGTGAAAGCATTTTGGTCTTATTTCTAAGATGGCTCATTTTGGTCTCACACTCCTACACTGACTGGATCCTGGCCTCTTCTCTGTGGCTCTCAGGGAAACTACAGGATACCAAGACCTTTTCTATACTCCTGTGGACTTTCATACTTTCTACCTAAGTGGGATGTCTGTGAGTGTTAGAGTTCTGGAGGTAGAGGTACCCTGACTTGTCCGGAAGTCAGGTGATACCTGTAGCTGGGGTGTGGTAGGTGATAGTCTCCCTGTGGGATATGGAACTCCTGCTCCTCTCCTAGAGAGAGCCATTACAGCTGAGCTTTGCTGCACCCTCCCTTAATGGGGCTTTCCAGCAGAGCTCTGCTTTTCTCTCTGACCCAAGATGTTGCTTCTTCTGCTTCACTCTGCTAAAGGGGAAACCCCTGCAGAAGTGTAGCAATCTCTTCTGGCTCCAGCAAAAAGTTGTTACTTTCTTTTGCTCAGTCTTGCTCAGCCCTCCTAAGGGAATGTCTCAGCAAGTTTTTTTCCTCAGTCCCCCTAAGGGACATCTATCTCAGCAAGGTTCTTTTGTTCTGTACTGATGAATGAAGATCTTAACCCAAGACTCTTTTAAGAAAGAGTTTTATTTGGGAAAGAGCTGGATGGTGGATGGAGTAAAAGAGTGAAAAAAACAACTACATTTTGGTGTACCAGGGTTAGGCTGGAATTTCCATAGGGCCTGAGAAAGCTTAAAAAACAAAACAAAACAAACAAAAAAGCAAAGATGGACACATGCTGTGGCATGGTCTGTATGTCAAATGTGTTGCTGATTGGTCAATGAATAAATCACTGATTGGTCAGTGGCCAGGCAGGAAGTATAGGCGGGACTAACAGAGAGGAGAATTGAGAGAACAGGAAGCTGGGTGAGGAAGACACTGCCAGCCATGATCAGGACAAGGAAGATGTAAAGTACCGGTAAGCCATAAGCCACGTGGCAAGGTATAGATTAATAGAAATGGATTAATTTAAGCTGTAAGAACAGTTAGCAAGAAGCCTGCCACGGCCATACAGTTTGTAACCAATATAAGTCTCTGTGTTTATTTGGTTGGGTCTAAATGGCTGTGGGACTGGCAGGTGAGAGAGATTTGTCCTGACTGTGGGCCAGGCAGGAAAACTCTAGCTACAGACACAGCTCCTTTAAGTTCTGCCATACAGCAGAACACTTAAACAGTCTCTTTCATTTTTAAATAGAAAAATTCATTGTTAAATAGAAACAAAAAACTAAGTAAAAACACCTGCCACAGTGAAGGGCACTGGCATTCCAGAGTTGGGAGATTGAATACAGTTCCCAGTCACATACCTCTGGGGCTTGGCTCTCATGAACCTACAAGTGGGCAGAGCCAGCTGTAGTTTAGTCGTTTAAAGTTTGCTCACATGGTCAAAAAAAGGTTGAAAGATTGCATTAAAAGAGGTCTAGATGGAAAAAAACCTCTAAACAAGTTCCAGTGTGCTTGACAGCGTGCATAGGCTTAAGAAAGAAATAAAAAGAGTGTGGTCAGTCATAGAAAGAAATAAATAGCTTAAAAATAATAAAGTACAGTTTATAAAGAGAGAGTAAAAGTAACATAAAAGAAAAAAGCCACATAAGATGGAAAATACACAGGGAGTCTGGATCCTGTATGTTTCTGTATTGACCTTGAATTTTTTGATTGTTGATGATCAAACGACAGTTGCTAAGAGACATGGGATTGAAAGAGGGACAGCTGGCTGGGCGGTGGTGGCACATGCCTTTAATCTCAGCAAAGGCAGAGCCAGGCGGATCTCTGTGAGTTCAAGGCCAGACTGGTCTACAGAGAGAGATCCAGGAAAAGGCACCAAAACTACACAGAAAAACCCTGTCTCAAAAACAAAACAAAACAAAAAACAAAAAAAGAAAGAAAAAAAAGAAAGAAAAAAAGGAAGAGGGACTGCTGAAATAAACCAGACTATATATTTTAGGAATGCCTTGATGTTAAAATGGAAGAAAAATAATGTATTTGTGAAATGGAACTTAAAAGATGGATTGCTTTGGAGTAGAGGTTTTATTTTTATTTCCACAGGAAATGAGAGGCTGTGGATTCCTTCAGGGTTGATATGGATCAGATTTGGTCAGGGGAGACCTCCAGAATCTTGACAGGTGATACTCTATCAATAAAGGTTATAGCTGGTCTCCCAGGACTTGGCCATTATTGCAGTTTTTCTCAGGGGCCCATAAAGATTCCTTTTTCCATGGACAATAGTGTTGGTTATTTGCCGCGCTCTTACCCTGCAGGGAAACGTCACGAAACGGAGCAGAATCCACTAACAAGAGTTTTATTAAGATAAGGGAGAGAGACAGTTGTGCACAGTCCTGTGGAAAAGACATGTGAGTAAAGATGGAGCCAGAAATCATGGCAGTGGCTTATAAAGGTTGGGCTGCACCTGCGCACACAGGCCCATGTGGCTATTCCACGCATGTGCGTAGATCACATGGTTGTGCTGCGCACTTTACACAACCACACAAAGCCACGGGGTCCTGGTCACGTGAGACGTTTTGACCTGGAAATGGCTAGGCAGAAGTGACTAGGTCCGCTGGGCATGAGCAACCACACCCAACCGTGGGGGCGTGTTGTGAATCCATATCATCCCCGACTCTTGTTTTTTTTTTTTTTTTTTTAAGAAAAAAAATGGTGGATGAGTGGGTATGGGGCATCGTTTCTCTCAAAGACTGTTTCCAGCTGAATGGTGGGTGTCGGTTGGCTCTTGGGGAAATGGGGAGGGTAGTTTTTGAAGTCCTGGAATGATGGTGGGAGTCCTGGGATGGAGTTCTGTCATCCCTTGTTCTGCAGCTGTCCATCCTTCATGGTGTGGCTGGGAACCTTTTGTCTGACAAGATACTGGTGACATAGGAAAAGCTTAGAGAGAAAAGAATCATTATTATTTTATTCTTTGGAGTTGACATTTATCTGAGGTAGATCTGGCCTGTCCAGATGGAGACATATTAAAAAGGTGACTGTGAGAAAATTAATGATTATTATGCTGTTTTAGTACTCTGCTTAATTTTTACCTGAGACAAGCTTTATTCAGGAAACACAGGTGATCAGTTGCTGAGTATTTAACAATGATAGACTGTTACGTTACATTACATTTTTCCTTACCGCCTGGATATTTTTGATGGTCCTTTTGCCCCCGGCTCTGTGTGGCCCTAGTTGGAAAAGGAAGGATACCTTATTACTCTGGAATTGGTGACAAGGCAATGGATCCTGATGTCCTCTGGAGCTTGAGAGAACAAGGCCCTGTTCGTTTTACTGAATATGAAGAGAGATTTTTCTGGGATGGAGGTGAGATAAAAGGTTTTAGATGAGACAGGTGGACCCAGGGAGGAAAGCCCTTAAGTTTAGCAGCTGTAGGAGTCACAAGAATTACCTTGAAGGGTCCCTGCCACTTAGGGGAAAGGGGTGAAGGGTGCTGGCCTGGAGGAAAGAGAAGAACCTGATCCCTGATGTGGATTGGAGGTGGACAATGACTGTCACATGGCTGAGGTAAAGAGTAGTCTGCGTAGCTCCATAGGATAGAACTTAGGTGACATAGCAGGGGGGTTAACAGGCTTTCTGGAACAGTTGGATAAAAGGGTTGGATAAAAGACCTGGTGTTAGGACTGGCCTTCCATACATTAGTTCAAATGGAGAAATTGAAAGAGGCTTTTTAGGAAGAGTCCTGAGCCTGAGAAGAGCTAGAGGCAATAATCTTACCCAGTCGAGGTGAAGTTCCTGTGACATCTTTGTAAGAATAGTACCGGTTAGTACGCTCTACCTTTCCTGAGGACTGAGAATGGTATGAGATATGAAAATGCCAAGGAATGTTAAGAGCCTTAGCTAGTGTCTGAGAAATCTGAGTGGTGAACTCTGGGCCATAGTCAGACTGAAGAGAAACAGGAACCCCAAACTGAGGAATAATTTCTCGGAGAAGGAGGTCTGCGACTGTCTGAGCCTGCTTATTAGAAACTGGGTATGCCTCCACCCAATTTGAAAATGAGTCCACCATCATGAGGAGATATTTAACATTACTGATGGTGGGCATATGGGTAAAATCGAGCTGCCAGTCAGTCCCTGGAAGGGAACCTCTAGCCTGGTGGGTGGGAAAAGGCTGACTCCTGTACTTGGTATTGGGATCTGTTTTTTGGAAGATCTCACAAGAGGCAGTAATAGTTCTTAAGAACTGTAAGTCCTCAGAGGTGGGCTGCAGGTGAGCTTTTACAAATTGAGACAAAGCAAGATTGTTAGGATGAAAGAGCTGGTGTAGATAGGAAAGAATTTGCCTAGTGTCCGGAGTTCCCTGTGAGGGTGTAAGCTGTGCTGTATGGATTCCCTGTGGTGGGTGAGGTGAGACTTGGCCCTGGAGGGCCACTGTCTTGGCTGCCTGGTCAGCCCAGTTGTTTCCCTTAGAGATAATGGATCTATCGGTCTAATGAGACCGGCAATGGACAATTCCTATAGCCTTAGGGAGGTAGGAAGCCTCCAGCATGGCCATTATTTGGCCTGAGTTAGATATGGATCCCCCTTTTGCTATGAGAAGGCCATGCTCCCTCCAAATAGCAGCGTGGGACAGGAGGATATGAAAAGCATATTTGGAGTCTGGTAAACATTTAGAGATTGTCCCTGTGCCAATTGGAAGGCATGAGTGAGAGCTATCAGCTCAGCATGTTGGTTAGTGGTGTGTGTGGGCAATGCCTGTGCCTGTATTATCTCAGTATCTGACACTATGGCATAACCCACTTTACGGGTCCTTTCATATAAAAAGGAGCTGCCATCTGTGTACCAGGTATAAGTAGCCTGAGGCAATGTGCCCTCCTGTATGTGTGAAGGGTGAGGTAACAGTTCCTGTAAGGTTTCAGTGCAGGAATGAGAAGGAGAATAGTCAGCATTAGGTTGAGGGAGGAGGCTTGAAATATTAAGAGGTGGACAGGTCCGGAAAGTAAGTGTGGCATCCTCTAGTAATGCCACCTGGAGAGAAAGAACCTGGGAAGGAGGTAAAGTTTGTAAGCCTTTATAAGTTAAGAGATGGGACAGGTTGTGGTGAGAGAAAACAGTAATAGATGACCCAAAGCTTAACTTCTTTCATTCCTGAATAAGGAGCTCTGCAGCTGCTAAGGCATGGATGCAAGGTGCCCAGTCCTGACTGGTAAGGTCTAGCTTCTTTGACAGATAGGCTACAGGAGCAAAGGAGGGTCCCAGCTGATGCCCTAGAGTTCCCAGGGCAAATCCCTCCTTCTCTGCAACATAGAGGGAGAAGGGACGGGTTAAGTCTGGAAGATGAAGCGCTGGGGCCTGAAGAAGAGCCTGTTGGAGCTTTTGGAAAGGTTTAGCGACAGGATGGAGGAGGGGCTCATGTGGCGAGCCCTGAGCTGCCTCATATAAGGGGCGAGCAAGGAGAGAAAAAGATGGAACTGAAGACCGTAGGAAGCCAGCTATTCCTAGGAAAGACAGAATCTCTTGCTTAGTAGAAGGGACTGTAAGAGACTGGATTAGACACTTTCTGTCTACAGTAATAGCCTTGTGGGTTGGAGTAATGGTTAGACCCAAATAGGTAACCTGGGGAGTTGACAGCTAAACTTTAGAAGGAGATACCCTGTAACCTTGGCTGGATAAGAAATTTAGGAGAGCAGAGGTGTTAGTTTGGCTAACCTGTAAGGATGGGCTACATAGTATAATATCATCTACATACTGTATTAGTTTAGAGCCAGGGAGAGACAGAGAAAGCAGGTCAGAGGCCAGAGCCTGACCAAATAGGTGTGGACTGTCTCTGAATCCCTGTGACAGAACAGTCCAGGTCAGCTGTGTGGACAGGTGAGTGTCAGGGTCAGTCCAGGTGAAAGCAAAGATATTTTGAGACTGAGGACTGAGAGGGTTAGAAAAGAAGGCATCTTTGAGATCTAGAACTGAGAAGTGAGAGGATCCTGAAGGGATAGTGGACAGGAGAGTATAAGGGTTAGGCACTACAGGATGGAGGGGGACCACTGCAGAGTTAATGAGCCAGAGGTCTTGAACCAGGCGGTAGGTTCCATTAGACTTTTTAATTGCAAGTATGGGAGTGTTAAAAGGTGAAGAGGTTAGGCGGAGCAGTTTTTTCCTGAAAAGGTCAGAAATGATAGGCTTAAGTCCTCTTAGGCTCTGGAGTGAGAGAGGGTACTGAGCTTGGGTGAAATATCTGGTAGGGTCCTGTAGCTGGATAGTGATAGGTTGATGATGCCTAGTGATAGAAAGGTTCTGGGTATCCCAGACTTTTGGGTCTACCTGAGGGGCTGGCAAGGGAAAAGAACTGTTAGAGTCAGTAGAGTGAGTGGCTAGGAGAAGAAGGAGGGGAGCTGCTGGCATGTCTGGGATGAGGCGAATGTGTGAAGCGAAAGAAATGGACGCTTCTACCTTAGCTAGAAGATCCCTTCCCATTAAAAGGTACTGGGCAGCTTGGCACCACTAAGAATGTGTGTGTGAGAGGGATGCCTCTGAAAATGCAATTAAGTGGTGGTATCTGATGAGGTAGATAAGGCTGTCCCCCAACCCCGACAATAGGGAGACGAGGAGAGGTAGGCCCCCAAAACTCTCTCAGGACAGAGTAGGTAGCTCAGGTGTCCAAAAGGAACGACATGGGGCGCCCATTTACTTTTATTACTACCCTAGGTTCCCTGTGTGAGATGGGAATTGCATGGGGCTGAAACCGGGCAGCGTCAGTCGTCACTGTAGGCCAAGCCTAGAAAGTCAGCCAGAGGGTGGTCTTTGTCTGGTGTTCCTGTGTCGCTTGGGACATTAGGACAGTCAGTTGACCAGTGACCCTTTTGGCAACATTTTGGACAAGGCCCTATCGGTGCCCTTCGTGGGGCGGTGGTGCAAGCCCGGGCCCTATGGCCTTCTTTCCTGCACTTGAAACGGGGACCAAATGGCTTTCGGGGAGCTGGTCGGATAGTGTTTGCCAGCATCTGGCAGTTCCTTTTCTGGGCCTTCTCATCTCTCCCATGGTACACCTTAAATGCTATCGCTAGCACATCTGCCTGTGGGGTCAGAGGGCCATTCTCTAAATGTTTAAGTTTAGTCCTAATGTCGGGGAAGCTCTGTGAGACAAAGTGGGTCATTAGGAGCTGCCTGCCCTCAGGGCTGTCCGGGTCTAAGTTAGTGAACTGAAGTAGAGCCTTGGTGAGGCGCTCCAAGAAGTGAGATGGATTTTCATCCTTATCTTGGATTATCACTTTTAGTTTTCCATAGTTTACTGGTTTTAGGGCAGCCTTACAGAGGCCTGTCAGGAGAGAGGTAATGAACCTATCTCTGGCTAGAGAGCCACCCTGGGTGTTATAGTCCCAGTGTGGTTCTTGGTCAGGAACTGCCTCAGCTCCTGGAGGGTGTGAGGGGTTAGTCTGGTGAACCTCATCTGCATGAGCCCTAGCCTGCTCCCATACCCGCCTGTGCTCCTCAGAAAGTAAGTTATTAGAAAGTATCATGTATATATCATGAAAGGTGAGACTATAAGATTGAGTTATATATTGAAACTGTTTAATAAAGGAAGCAGAATTAGAAGTATAAGAACCCAGCTTACTTTTTATCTGAGAGAGTTCTGCAAGAGAGAATGGAACATGGACCTTAATCAGTCCATCCACACCAGCCACCTCTCACAAAGGGAGAATGGTTGGCGGGTTTGAATGGCTGGAATCAGGCCCTTTAGCAATCCGAGAACAAGTGGCAGGAGGAGTGAAGGTTGGAGCCAGGGCAGGGCCTTTGGAAACGGCCACTGCTGAGGAAGAAATGGCCATTGCCGAGAAGAATCGGTTTTAGAGGAAAAGGAATCTGGAAGAGGAACTGAAGGAACAGACGCCCTAGGAGTAGGGGTGGGAGCCGGAGGTCGGATAGGTGGAGGTTCATTATCAGGATCTAGAGTCAGAGATTCTGGAGTCAGAGAATCCTCCGATTTAGGCATAGCTAGGAGCATATGAGCAGGAGAGAAGGAATCCAGAAGAGATGGTTTAGCACTGAGAAAGAAGAAAGCTATGATGTAGGGCAACTCTTTCCATTTGCCTGTTTGCTGGCAGAAATTAGATAACTCCTGTAAAATATCGGGATCTAAGGAGCTGCTCGGCGGCCATTTTTTGTTATTTTCTAAAGCATATTTGGGCCATCTCTTAGTACAGAGACGGATAAGCTTAGGAATCTTTAAATAAGGCATTAAGCTGAGAGGTTTTAAAGCCTCAAGAAGACAGCCTAAGGGATAGGTAGGACTGATGGGGCCTTATTTCCCATGTCTGCAGCAGAGAGGCAGAAAATAAAAAAATAAAAAAACAAATATGATCCAGAGCCAAGGCCCCAGGCGTCCCTAAGGCCAAGGATGGATCTTTACCAGGCACAGGCTGCCAGATGGCTCGTCAGCCGAAAAGTAGGGGCCTCCGCTGTGTGAAGCTAGGATTCCCCAGGAATCCGGAACAGTGTCTACCACTTCGTCAAGTCAGAAAAACGTGCTGCGTTCACACAGCCTCAGGGAGATGGTTAGAAATTTAAGCCTGTGATAGGGGCCGACTGTAGCCAATAAAGACCGTGGTCGGGGGTTCCCCCAGTTTCAAGAATACTCAGTCATTCTCACAGATTCAGGAAACCGTTTACGCTGGCTGAAAAGTGGGGGGGCTCACCAATTGAAGCATCGGTGTTGCATGGAGATTAGTGCAGCCAGGCAAATGGACAGTGGTCTGTCACGGACAGAGCAGAGTCCCTGATTTCCAGGTTTCCAGGTACAGAGCACCTGAAAGTGCCTGCTTCATCACGGCACCAGATGTTGGTTATTTGGCGGCGCTCTTACCCTGCAGGGAAACGTCACGAAACACGACATAATCCACTAACAAGGGTTTTATTAAGATAAGGGAGAGAGACAGTTGTGCACAGTCCTGTGGAAAAGACATGTGAGTAAAGATGGAGCCAGAAATCATGGCAGCGGCTTATAAAGGCTGGGCTGCACCTGCGCACACAGGCCCATGTGGCTATTCCACGCATGTGCATAGATCACATGGTTGTGCTGCGCACTTTACACAACCACACAAAGCCACGGGGTCCTGGTCACGCAAGACGTTTTGACCTGGAAATGGCTAGGCAGAAGTGACTAGGTCCCCTGGGCATGTGCAACCATGCCCAACCGTGGGGGTGTGTTGTGAATCCATATCAAATAGGAAGCAATCTGTAGAACATGACACCCATATTTCCAAGAGAATGGGGTGGGTGGTCTTCAGTTATTTGGTGGGTTATGGATGTTTGTTATCATTTAGGGGAATATGGGAATATAGGATAAAAAGACAACTATTAATCTCTAATATTTTGCATTGGCATGGATTTTGGTATATTGATACAAATTTAAAACTATTTTTGTTATACTGAAAGTATGTTTCTACTCTTGTTTGGTGTATTGTGCTTGTGCAGTTCATATGTTTTCAAGGTTAAACAGGTATATTTTTTACAGATAGATGGTTTTCAAACACTTCAAAGACCTACAGAACATAGCATTTAAGATGTTTAATAACCTAAAGTCTTTCATGACAATGAGACACATCTGTTCCTGGCAACACCAATTTACTTCATAAAAGGATGATGGGCATTGAAGAAACTCCACATGGAGTTTGCTTTCAATGTGGTAAGTGTAGTGGTATGTTTTTCTGGTCCTGCCCAGCCCCATGGGCCTGAAGCCACTTATAAAATAATCACTCAGAGGCTTAATATTATTTACAAACTGTTTGGCTTATGGCAGGCTTCTTGCTAGCTAGCTCTTTCATCTTAAATTAACCCATTCTATTAATCTATGCTTTGCCATGTGGCCTTGGTGTTACTGGTCTGCCAGCATCCTTTTGCTCCCTGGGCAGTGGCTAGGCGTTTCTCCATACTCTCCTTTCATCTCTCTGTATCTCTGCTTGGATTTCCTGCCTGCCTTGCCATAGGCCAAAACAGCTTTATTTATTAGCCAATGGGAGCAACACATATTCACAGCATATAGAAAGACATCCCACAGCAGGCAAGGGTAGCCATTTGGGCAAGAAACTGCTTTGCCTTGACTACTTGACAGTGTACTGTATAAACTGGACATGCAGGACCCACAGGAAAGTGACTGATGAACTTTGCCAAACAAGGCAGGACAGTCCTTCAAATTCCCTCCTTCACTGAAAAGTCTGCTAGATATTCTAGGCCTGTAGGCTGAAGATGGATGCTCCAATGTTGCAGATGATTGTCCAGACAGCCAGATGTCTCTGTTGTTAGGTAATGCTAATTCCTTCTGGGGTCTTTGATGGAGTTAAATAATAAGAGTCATAGTTTTCTTTAGTTATGACAGAAAGTAAATTAGGTATAATGTGGGATGACTCATCCCTAACAGGCTTGAGGGCCAGCCGGCCCAAACAAATAAAAAAGATACTTTCTGAGAACCAGCCTGGGTCTGCCTAATGACCTTAGCAACAGCAGCTGAAACATGATCTGGAGATGACCTGGACCAATGATAGGCAGCCATGTCACACCAGCAGATGCATATTCATCAGACCTCCCCTCGAGGGTGGGGTGGAGGGTATATAAGGCTTTCCTCTTCCTGAATAAACTGAGTTTGTTGTTTTGACATTCTCCTGGAGTCTGTGTGGTTTGACTCTAAACCTACTTGGTCCCCTCCCCCAAAGGGAACAACAGCACAGGACCCTGCCACAGTATAAAATTTTGGATTCATTCATAATGGAGTATTTTCTCTGAATTTGCTAAATACAAATGGACTGAGTATTGTAAATGTAATTCTTACTTGATAACTGTTTTTGTTGTATACAGTTTTACTATGTTAAAGTTAAAACCTTTCATTTCTATGTAGACAAAAAGGGGGAAATGTTATGGAACATTAATTGAAATAATTTTATGTTTATAAATAATATATGTTTATGCTGTGGAACTTTTGTTTAATGATGCAAAGATGTGTTGCATTCTTTTATGTTACATTTGTTTAACTCTGTGTTACTTTGCCTGTCTAAAATACCTGATGGTCTAATAAAGAGTTGAACAGCCAATAGCGAGGCAGGAGAAAGGATAGGCAGGGCTGGCAGGCAGAGAGAATAAATAAAGGAGAAATCTGGGATTAGAAGATCAAGGAACAAGAAAAGAAGGAGAGAGGACACCAGGGACCAGCCACCCAGCTACACAGCAAGCCATGGAGTACGAAGTGAAGAAAATTATATGGAGAAAGATAAAAGCCCAGTGGCAAAAGGTAGACAAGATAATAAGTTAAGAAAAGCTTGCTAGAAATAAGCCAAGCTAAGGCCAGGCATTCATAAGAAAGAATAAGCCTCTGTGTAATTATTTGGGAGCTGGGTGGCAGGCCTCCCAAAAGAGCCAGAGTGAGAACAGTGAGCCATAGTTGCTCTCTCAAGTCTTTTTGTTCCACGTTTTTTCTGGAACTGAGACCACATTCAGGAATATCAGGTGGGAGCAGTCATAGAAACTTCCTTGTGGATACTGCACTCAAAGGTGGAGCAGCACTGCTTAGTAGTCTGTAGGTATTTCTAAGGGAGTGCTTCACCTTAAAGAGACAGAGGACACCCCCCCCCCCAGCTGGAGGTCACCAGACATGGTCAACAACCATGAGGAAAATCTTTATAAAGCTGAATTTAATGAGTTGGGGGTGATTTTGGGATAAAGCAGAGGTATTGGGTATGTTCAGATCTCTGGGAAACCAGAGATGTTACAAGTTCAGGCCTGTGTCAGACTTGACTGATCCCAGACTTTTCCTCTGACAAAAGGGGGTGGCCAGGCCTTCTGTCACCTAGCTTGTGTCCTCAGCCTTCCTCCCTGTCATTTTGCCAGCATAGAGCTGGCCAGTGCCCTCTGTTGTCATCATTACTGGCAAGGGCAGAGGTCCTTCACATCCCTCCTTACTCAGCTTTACACACATTAAATACTAGCAAACTGTTCATTCCCCACCTTTCTCCAGAGCTTGTTGTTCAAGGCAAGTCTTCTCTCTAGTCCAAGAGGGGAGTGGTCTGATATCAGAATGCATTCCTGAGAGTATAGAACCCTCTCTCAGCTTTTCACTTAGCCAACTGTTCACCTCTCTAGTAGGCCCAGTATAAAAATCCCTTCCAGACCTTTGTCTTGCTGAACCTGGCTTGGGGAGTGCCCTGGCTCCTCACTAAGCCTGTCACCTTTGAAGTGGGGAAAAATGGAGGGACAAGCATGGTCCTGGGGGGCGATGATCGGAGGGGATGGGACTGGGAATGATGTGGATAGGGGAACTGAGGGTTATCAAATGTAGGAGCTAAGCTGCCACACCCCCTTAGACTGAGGCTACTGTGGGTGCCAGTCATCCTGCCACAGGTCCACATGTGTGGAGACCCCATATGCCTCCTTTCCCCTCTAAAAGCACTTCACCTGTGCCCTCTGCAGCCTGGCAGCTGTCTGTATAGCACTCACACTCAGGCTAAGGGAGCTGCTTTGTTCTGCTTCTGGGTGGAGCATTGTTGCAGAGGAGAGCTTTGCTTCATGAAAGGATTTTCACATTTAGAAATGAATTTGATCTTTCCAGCCTGTTAGGTGTGAGGGGAGGGGCCATGGAGGGAGCCAGGTGTCAGCTGTACAGGGTGGGGTGGGGGGAATGCCCTGTGGTGGGGACCAAGCTTGCTGGAAGTGCTGGGGCAGGGTTGGGAGGATGGAGAGGATGGAGTGGGAGGGTGTGTTGTGTGTCAGGAGTCTGGATACTGTAGGCCTGCATTTGGGCTTCATGTGTGACTGTTTGTGTGTTTGTCTCCAGGATCAGAAGAACTGGTCACATTATCTTCCAAGGACAGGGGGAAGAGGAGGATGTGCCACCAGCCTGCTTGTGTGAACTAGGAACAGATGTAGCAGCTAGCAACAGGAAAGCTCAGTTCTAGAACTTTATTCTTATTGTCATTTTCTGTAGATATGGCAGTCAACCTCCATCTACTGTTACCTGGTGCCTGGAGGTCCTACTACTCCCTACCTCTACTGAAAGAAACTGATAAATATTGGATCCCTGGTTACTGGGTATCCTCTGCTGATGCAATAGGCCAGTCAAGCTGAATTAATAAGTCCAGGTTTAATAAACAGAGCAAAGTAACTCCTGGTTGACTTTTGGAAAGGCAGGAGAGAAAAATCGCAGGCAGGGCTGGCAACCAGTTCTTAAATACCATGTAGGCGTGGCTTGAGCAGCCCTGGGGGAGGGGCTGACCTTTGGCGGGCTTTCTGAGGGGCGGGGTCTGGAGAGAGCAGCTCCAGGGGAGGGGCTGCCAATTGGCATGCTGAGGGTGAGGCTTGGAACCCCGTCCCCAGAGCTGGAGATCCCCCAACACAAACCAAGACAGAAATTGATGGAGGAGATAGTTTTATCTTTTGGGCTTGGGGAAATGGAGTAGAGACCTTATGTCCCACAGAAAAGTATTCCTAATTTTTGAAGATCATATGGTCTCAGGGGTTTCTATGAGGCAGTAGGTAGAAAATTCCCTTACTTAAAAAAGTAAGTTTGTTTGCCTGTGGAAGTTCCCTGAAGGGCTGAGACTTGCTCTGACTTTTCTCTCAAGTTTTTCACTCCCCAGAGACATCTTACATACCTATTAACATACTAATAGGTAGGAAAGTTATCCCTAGGAAATTAGAGCACCAAGTGTGAAGGATTAGTTTGCAAATGAATAACTAACCCAGATAAGTGAGTGGGAAGGGGCAGTGTTCACTTTGCATATCAATACTCAGCTAAGGAAAACTATTGCTTCCTTATATGCATCTTTCTTTTATAAATTTATTTTTATTTTCTCTATAATTTTTAGTCTGTTCTGTTACAGTACAGGTATATTTGAGCACAAGTACGTACATGTGGCCTGTTTTTCTAAGTAGGTAAATAGAGACTTCACTCCAGGCATACACAAGCAACTCAGAGTTAGCTTCACTACAAAAATAGAGCTGCCATTTTCTTAAGAAGGCTTCCTTAAGGAAACTGAGAAAGATTATTTATAAAGCTGGGGAGCAGGGTGGCCCTTTTGTGTAGAGAGGTTCTGGGCTGTCCACAGTCTCTACTCAGCCAGAACCCAGCTGCCAAGGAAGAGGCTGGGTCCCCAGTGTGTTTGACACTACGTGCTAGTGGACATAGTGAGCTCAGGGCCAGGGGAGCTGGGTTATTTGGGTAGGGAGTTCTGCTAGTCCTTGGGTCCTGGCTGTTCAATTTGTAGGAATAAAGCTGTAAACAGAGTTAACAGCTGGCTGCCCCTGAGTGTGGAGACAGATAGGAACAAAATTATGTGGCACTGTCTGTCAAGAAAGAGTTTCTTGGGGATGGAGAGATGGTTCAGCGGTTAAGAGCACTGGCTGCTCTTCCAGAGGACCCAGGTTAAATTCCCAGCAACCACATGGCAGCTCACAACTGTCTGTAACTCCAGTTCCAGGGGATCTGATACCCTCACACCAATGCATATAAAATAAAAAATAAAAGAAAAAGAAATGAGTTTCCTATGTATACAGAGGTTAAGAGCCCCTTGGGGAACTCTGGGAGGAGATGCTCCTGTCAGAGCTTCAGGTCAGAAGTTCTTTGGGGCAGGAGTGGGGAGCAGGGGTCTTTTCAGGATCCTTTTTAAGGGATTGAATGTGACAGGGACACCAGAAGTTGGGGTGACTGAAAGGATAAAAAAAAGAAAGGCGAAGTGGGTACCTTTCAATGGGCCCTGCCAAGGTCTGCCACTAAGCAGACACACCACATGCAACAGTTAGTGCAAGAGGTTTATTGGGGGAGGGGGAGTAAAAGAGTGAAAGGCCATGTTGGAGGGGGACCTGAGAGAGGCATGCAGACAGAGACAGAGAGAATAGGGAAGAGACAAGAGGAAGAAGAGAGGCAAGAGAAGCAAGAGAGGTAAGAGCGTGCTGTGTCTGGTGAGCACTTTTAAGGGGTACACATGTCGCACAGCTGACGTGGAAAGGTATCTGGTGACAGGTAACTTAACTTTGGTGGCAGAAGCAGGCTGCTGCCATAGCAGAAACTGAAAGGATGAAGGGCGCTGGTGGGTGACACTGGTTAGAGTTAGAAAAAGCTTTATTAGAAAGAAACCAGGCCTGGCGAGAAAGGAAGATGACGGGAACAGAGAGAGAAGGTGGAGACTGCGTGACCACGTGCAACTGCGCTCACTGATAATGTAAGATGTTAGACACAGGACCCTGAGCTGCGCATGTACAGAATCCTAACAGAATCTAACCGTGAAACTAGTCCTGAGTCATGAGGCTGTGGGCAGCTTCAAGTTCAACAAGAAGGAGGCAAGGGTCTCAGGCCACCTGAGTTGGTGGACCATGAGGCCTCTCCCTGGTTTCCAGGTCTCCCCTATCAAAGCTGGGGAGTAAATAAAGCTGATGATTGTGTGCTCTCCATCTCCATGTGTGCTTGTGTAGGCAGCCAGTCCCTGCTCTTAATCTGGCTGTTAAGCTTCCAGTGTGACTTAGTGCTAACTCAAAGGAGTATATTGCTCCCCCTGGGCCTTAGCACTTACATCCCCTGCTACGACTGTTTAATGCAATTAATGTAAGTGCTTACAGTCTTCCCATCCTCCCCTAACTAAAGAGGCTTCTAAAGAGGAAAGGTGGAAGGGAATGAGTATAGCAGGTCCAGGGGGCAATCTTCCAGTGGGGGTATCTCTTCCCCATCCTCGCCCAGAGCCAAGATAGACATCAGGGAATGGTCAGAGAATGGTGGCAGTTCTCACCTTCTCACTGAGGAGAGTTTCACTGAAGAATGGCCACTGCACCCAGCCTAAGGGAATGTCCCTGGGGATCTTTATGTACACTAACGGCTAGTCAGCATAGCTGGTGTACATCAGGTGTAGAGATGGAGGGTTGCATCGTATTTCTAGCTGGGGGCAGTTGTGATCATGAGCTGTGCACAGCACTGGCAAGGTGGTCAGGGAATAGCTGGTTATCTTCAAGTCTCCGGCTTCACTAAGAGTACCCGCGCATGTGGACAAGCAGGTGGGTACTGCAAGAAATAAATTCAGTCACAAAGAAAGAAATCATTACTTTAAAGTGTCTGGACAAAGCAAAACTTTATTCTTGATCAAGAGGGTATGCTTGGAAGACTGAACACACCAAAACAGGAAGTGTTATTTATTTGCGGTGCTATTTACCAGACTTGAGGAAACATAAGGTACAATGAAACCCACTATAAGAGTTTTATTAGGAAAGGGAAAGGTGGAACATGAAAATAGGCCTACCGGAAAGAGAGGTGTGGAAGAGAGGATGGGGGAGTGGTGGAGTCTGCTTTTATAGGTCACCTTGCACATGCGTATATGAGTTTACATAGCTATGCCACGCATGTGCATAGATTAGGTGATCATGCTGTGCGCAGATGTAAAGCCCTGAAGTGACTAAGCATTTTGCCTGACTGCTGGACAGCACATGTGCGGTAATGTAGCTGGGAGGTGACTAGGAATAATAATAGGAAGTACACCTGGTTTTTATTCTAACTTAGGTGGTGACTGTGTTTTTTTTCTTATTGGTTGGGATCTGACCATATAGTCTTAATTGGTTGGCTAGTCTTACAAGAATTGACACACAGGAAGCTAAGGAAGGGAAAATGGGTCACTAAGAGGAAAAAAGTCATTGCTCCAGGCCATCAAATTCCTGGAATGCAGCAGGGGGCCTTTGTGTAAATAAAGGTTTTACTGAGTGTGTGTGTATGTGTGTGTGTGTATGGGGGTGGTAGGAGGGATGATGGGAGAGTGGAGGGTTAAAACATTTGCATAAAATTCTTTCAAGGTGGAGAATATAAAAAAGATTTGAGGGGTTGGGGATTTAACTCAGTGGTAGAGTGCTTGCCTAGCAAGCTCAAGGCCCTGGGTTCAGTCCTCAGCTCTGGAAAAAATATTTGAATTCTTTGTCTTAAACACAAGTTTTATAGTATTAGATAGAAAAGACTCATGTTTAATATTTCTTACAAAACTCTCCTCTTATTTTTAAACATTTTTTTCCCTTCAAAATCATTAAGATGTTGGTTCTTTTTTTTTTTTTTTTTTTTTTCTGTCTTATCCTGGAGTAAGAAACTATAATAGTGAGGAAGTACCTGTTTAGTAATAATTGATTCGGTAAGCATAGTTAAGCCCAAGTACAAAGAATTAATTATTCTATCTATTTCATTAGTATGGTTTAAGGTGAACTCATCTGCCTAGTGGTGGTCTCTTGACCAGGAGATTGACATTGGAATGTTAAATCTGCACTCAGACCCAGAGATTCTATTCTCTTGACCAAGAATTTTTTTCTTAACAGGACTTCATTACTACTTTAACAGTCTTCCCAAAGAGGTAACCCGAGAAACATGCAGAACCATCAGTAAATCAGGCCCTAGTCGCCTCCTCAGTCAACCAATCCTAAGGCACACCCCATGAGGCTATAGGTGCATGCTTGGCAGCAGATGGCATTGTAATGGGAGTAGAAACTATAGGTATTTGTACAACTTCCTCATGTAACTTACTTGTACCTTTAGTACCTGCTTGGGTCCTATCACATATATGCCACTTCCGTTTGATAATAGATTGCTGCTGTGCACATCCTACTTTATAATTTGGTGGGTCAGATAATACCCAGCTCATGATGGACAGCTCAGGTTGCATAGTAACTTGGTGGCCCATTGTCAAACATTCAGTTTCCACTAAGGCCCAGTAGCAGGCCAACAACTGTCTTTCAAAGGAAGAACAGTTGTCTGTAGATGATGGTAAAGCCTTGCTCCAAAACCCCAAAGGTCTCTTCTGTGATTTACCTATAGGAGCCTGCCAAAGGCTCCAAATAGCATCCATATCTACCACTGACACTTCAAGTACCATTGGGTCTGTTGAATAATATGATCCAAGTGGTAGAGTGCTGTAGATTATGCTCATTGTTAATAAAAAACTGATTGGTTGATAGCAGCAAAAAGAGATTGGGTAAGACAGCCTGATGCAGAGAGAATGCTGGGAGGAAGAAGGGTGGAGTCAGGAGAGTCAGGGGAGATGCCATCCATCCATCAGGTAAGCAGGATGTATAGAAAATGAGGTAACAAGTTATGAGCCATGAGGCAAAGCATAAATAGAAGTATGGGTTAATTTAAGTATGCGTTAGTGATTAGCAAGCCTGAGCTATCAGCTGAGCATTTATAATTCATATTCACCTCTGAGTCAGTTATTTGGGACCTGGTAGTAGGGACAGGAAATGTGCATTTACAGTAGAGCAACCTGCACAGCAGCCTGGATCTCTTGAACAGTGTTATTCTGTTCTATGCTAGCATCTTTCTGAATATCTTGATATATGGATCAGAGTAACACTCCCAAGTGAGGAAGGTGCTGTCTCCAAAATCCAAATAGGTCCACTAAACGTTGTATTTTTTTACATGGTGATGGGAGGGGTCAAGTGCAATAACTTACCCTTCACTTTAGAAGGAATATCTCTGCGTGCTCCACACCACTGGACTCTTAAGAATCACTGAGGTGGAAGGCCCTTGAATTTTGGTTGGATTTATTTCCCATCTTCTGATGCACATATGTGTTATCAATGAGTCCAAAGTGGTTGCTACTTCCTGCTCACTTAATCCAATAATATAACATCAATATTGTACAGCAATGTGATATTTTGTGGAAGAGACAGATGATCAAGATCCTTTCTAACTAAGTTATGACACAGGGCTGAAGAATTAATATATCTGTGAGGTAAAACTGTAAAGGTATACTGCTAGTTTTGCCAATTGAAAGCAAATTGCCTCTGGTGATCCTTATGGACAGATACTGAGAAAAAGATATTTGCTAGATCAATAGCTGTAAATTATGTAATGAGAGATGTGTTAATCTGCTAAAGGAAGGACACCACATCTGGTACAGCAGCTGCAATTGGAGTCACTACTTAATTGAGTTTTTGATAGTCAATTGTCATTCTCCATGGTCCATCTGTCTTCTGCACTGGCCACATAGGAGAGTTAAAGGGAGATGAGGTGGGAACCACCACCCCTGCATCTTCCAAGTCCTTGATGGTGGCACTAATTTCTGAAATTCCTCTAGAGGTACAATACTGTTTTGATTCACTGTTTTCCTTGGGGAAGGCAACTCTAAAGACTTCCATTTAACCTTTTCAATCATAATAACCCTCACTCCACAGGTCGGGGAACCAATGTGAGAATTCTGTTAATTTCTAAGTGTATCTACTCCAATTATACATTCTGAGACTGGGGAAATAACCACAGGATGAGTTTGGGGACCCACTGAACCTACTGTGAGTCAGACTTCAGTCAAAAATCCATTAATCATCAACCTCCATAACCCTACTTTAACTGGAGTGCCACAATGTTTCTTGAGATCTCCCAGAATCAGTGTCAGTACAGAACCAGTATCCAATAGACCCCAGAAAGTCTGATTCTTTCCTTTCCTCCAATGTACAGTTACCCTTATAAGACGCTATAAGTCCTTCTGGGGAGAAGGACTGGAGAAAGGCTAATAGGCTAATTTAATACCTAAATTTAGGCTAACTTAATACCTAAACTTTTAGATATTTTATCAAGGTCCTTCCTCAGGGGAACCTGGCCATCCCTTCATTCAAGGGGTTCTGGGTCTGCAAACTAGCTCAAGTCTGGAAATTGGTTCATGGTCTGAGATTCCCTTTTGCCACAATCCAATGGAGACTTTCTTTAATTTGTTTGAGAATTTCCCCACTTACACAGAGCAAATAAAAATGCAATAGGTTTCTTATCTATTTCATGCCTGGAAACACCACAATTGACTAGCCAATACCAAAGGTCCGTATGAGTCATGCCACCATAAAATTCACTTTGTCTATGCTGACCATTATGGGTCAGGCCACTATGGACATTACTTTTTCTATGCTTCTCATTATGATAACTATAATTGCCTTTCCTTTGGTGATTCAGTGCTGCCACCTGGCCCCTGCTATCTCAGGGCCCAATTAAATTCGCTGCATTTAATTCATCCAACTGAGTAGCAGCAGCTCTAAGGTCTGGCACAAGGAAAAGGGTGACAAGAAAGCTCTTCAAATTTGCTGGTGCCTTTCTCACCATTTTGTATCTTTTTTTAAAAAAATTTTTATTTTATAATTTAATTTAATTTTACATATCAGCCACAGATTCCCTTGTCCTTCCCCCTCCCACCATTTTGTATCTTACAGGATTAGTAAAGAGTGTATCTTCTGGGCCTTCTCATTGTGGAAGACAAGGTTTTACACACAGCATCCACTCTCTAGCATTGCAATTTCTCTGAGCCTTAAAATCCTTTTACCAACTCTAAGCAAAGGGATATCAGTCATCTCCCACTCTTTTTCAATAGGCCATTGTGGGGAACCCACCCCCACTTTTTCCCCCAGGGTACTCTTGAGCAGGTTGAAGTGAGAAATATTTAGATAGAAATATAGAGAGGAGAGAGACAAATAGAAACACAGGAGAGCTTTGGGAGGGCCTGAGTCAAAACCCACCAACCTCTTCTGCCTCTGTTGAAGGGCTTTTAAGGGAATGCCAAGGGGTGGAGCAAAAGACCTCCCCCTTGTTAGATCAAAGCATACCGCATGGCACAGGCAAACACCTGGTAACCACGCATGTGGTCAGTCCATCCCCTTATGCAGCCCTGCTGTGTAAAGCAAGCTCAGATCTCACTAGGAAACTCCTGTGGACTCCAACAGGCCATCATTCAACAAATGCTTCAGCTAACCATTCAAGAAAACTTTTGATACCTTTTTAAAAACTGTGTGAGCTTCCATATTAAATCTAGAGTCTTCACTCAGAGGGCCTATATCAATCAGCTCAGCCTGATCCAGTTTTATGTTCCTTCAATCATTATCCCACACCCTTAAAATCCATTCCCACACATATTTCCCAGACTTCTGCTTGAATTAATTAGCAACTGATTAAGCTCTTTAGTATTGTAGCACACCTCCTTGTGGACTACACTTCTTATCTCTCCTCTAGGAGCCTGCTTAGCCTTAAGTCTAGTTATTTGGTCTAAAGGCAGCTATTGGCAGGTCCCGAGGGACATCAGTATTGTCTTGCCTGGCATTTTCTTCAGAGAAAGCCACTGCTGGTTTAGCAAACAATGAAAGATTAATTTCCTCTGTCAAAGGCAAAAAAGGCAAAATTTCAGGGGGTGGGGGTGCAAATTCATCTTCTGCAGAGGGTAGAGAGATTACTTCCTCAGGTGAGATAAGCCATTGAGAATCTAAGGGTTCAAAGTTCTCAGTTCCAACAAGGTCCTTCCCACAAATTCCCATCCCAAGTTACAGGAGTCCATTCTTTACCAATTAATGCCCTTACTTTAATTGCTAATGCTCTCTGAGGGTGGAACTTAAATTTTTTTCTGTAATTCAGCCAATCTTATAATGAGGGCTTCAGTTTGATTTTCCACATCTTGAGTTCTGTGGCTGATGGAGAGAAGATTCTCTTCCAGGGTACCCTTAGAAACCTTTAGACTGTTTATGGGCACATGGAGCCAGTCAATTTCCCCCCTCAACTTAATATTTTTATTAATTATTTGGTAATTTCATACAATGCACCCAGTCACACTCTCTTCCCATTCCTCCCAGGTTCATCCTTCCACCCTTGCCCCGCCCCCCCAATCAAGTTTAATTTGTGTTGTCCATATACTCATTGTAGTGACATATTATTGTGTACCCTAAGAAACTTGCCTGGGGATTGAAGGACAGAGCCGGGCACTAGATTATTGTGTACCCTAAAACTTGCCTGGGGATTGAAGGACAGAGCCGGGCAATAGATTAGACGTTGAGGTCAGACAGTGGTGGCATACACCTTTAATCACAGTACTGGGAAGCACACATCTTTAATCCCAGGAAGTGATGTCTGGGCATAGAAAGGTATATAAGGCGTGAGGAAACAGGAACTCACTCTCTTTAGACTGATTTCATAGAGATAAGAACTAGTGGCTGGCTGCTCTGCTTCTCTGATCTTTCAGCTGTCATGCTAATATCTGGCTCCGGGTTTTTTTTTTTTTTTTTTTTTTTTTTATTAAAAGACCATGTAAGATTTGAACAACAGAGCATGGTCAAACTCCCAAGGACCAGCCCCTTAAAGAAATTTGCCTCCTGCCTCCCACTACTCCCACTTGAAGCCATCAACTGTGAAGACCTACACTTTAGAATCTTTACGACAGTTTTGTTTTTTTTTTTTCCCTTTTTTTTCTTGGAGCTGAGGACTGAACCCAGGGCCTTGTGCTTGCTAGGTAAGTGCTCTACCACTGAGCTAAATCCCCAACCCCTTGTTTTTGTTTTTCAAGACAGGATTGCATATGCAGCCCTGGTTGTAACACAAATCCTAAGTGGTCTTATAATAAAAAACCCTGGAGCCAGATATTGGGGTAAATACTGAAAGATCAGAGAGACAAAGGAACAAGCCACTAGAAAAACTTCTCACCACTACCGAATCCTCAGGCTGAATGGAAGGCAAGATCTTATCTCCACAAATCCTCTGACTGAAAACTTGAGTCCTCAGCTGAAAGGGGCTTTAGTTCCTGTCTCCTCATGCCTTATATGCCTTTCTCCACCAAGCCATAGCATTTCCTTCCTAGTGCTGGGATTAATGGCATGTGTGCTTCCCAAATACTGGTAGCAAAGATATGAGATCTCAAGTGCTGGGATTAAAGGTGTGTGCCACTACTGCCTGGTTCTGTTTCTCTCCTAGACTGAATCAATCTCATGTAGTCCAGGGTGGCTTTGAACTCACAGAGATCCAGATGGAGCTTTGCCTCCCGAGTGCTAGGATTAAAGGTATGTGCCACCACTGCCTGGCCTTTATGTTTAATTTAGTGGCTGGTTCTGTCCTCTGATCCTCAGGCAAGCTTGATGATATACACAATATATCACCACACCTGGCTGTCCTAGAACTTGCTCTATGGACCCGGCTGGCCTCAAATTCACAGCACTGATCATGGACATCAACATGAGCTAGTCAGTTTTGCCACTAAGTTCATTGCTGTCCTTCACCATATTCTGAGATGCTAGAAGTAGTTAATTTTATCACAGAACTCATTCTTTTCCTTTGTCAATTTATCCAGAGATGCTAGGAGCAACCAACCAGCATTATCATTTTCCTTATTTTTCCACAAATTATCAAAAGTTTTATATACAGAATCACCAAATTCATTGCCTCTCAAAATTGGTGAGTCAGGATAATTAAATGCATTTGCCTCCTTTAGTTTGTAAAATCGTTCAAACTATGGGTTTTCGAGTACTTTCTGAGCTTCCAGGAGAGGCTTCAGTAACTGTAGGTGTTGGTAAATTGGAAAGTCTATTCCAAATACTTAAAAATTCATCCCCATACTTCAGTTGCTCTAGAACCACTTCTGGTACCAAAATCTATATTAGTCAGGGTTTTCTAGAGGAACAGAACTTATACAATGAGTGTATATATGGGATTTATTAGCATGCCTTTTAGGCTGTGGTCCAGCTAGTTTAACCACGGTTGTCGACCAATGGAAGGTCCAAGAATCCAGTAGTTGTTCAGTCCATGAAGCTGATGTCTCAGCTGGTCTTCAGTATATACTGAAATCAGGAAGAAGTAGGCTCTACAGCCAGTGAAGGAACTTAGTGAGAGCAAGAGCAAGTAGGAAAGGAGAGAGTAAGCTTTCTTTTTCCATGTCCTTTATATAGACTGCTAGTAGACGGTGTGATCCAGATTAAAAGTGTATCTTACTACCTCAAAAGATCTGGATTGCTAGGCAGTGGTGACTCATGCCTTTAATCTTAGCACTTGAAAGGCAGAGGCAGGTTCTCTGAATTTGAGGTCAGCCTTGTCTACTACAGAGTGAGTTCCAGGACAGCCAGGGCTATACAGAGAAACCCTGTCTTGAAAACCAAACCAAACCAAAACAAAACAAAAAAACCTCACAGGTGTGTCCAGCCATTTGTGATTTAGTTAATTACAGATATAGTAAAGTTGACAACCAAGAATAGCCATCACATCACCCATCTATTCATCCACTCAACTATCTATCTATCTATCTATCTATCTATCTATCTATCTATCTATCTATCTATCATCTATTTATCTAATCTATCAATCCACCAACCACGCATCACATGTACCTACCATTTACCATCTATCCATCTACCCATTTATTTAACCCATTGGTGTTTATCCCATGTCTTTAGATAAAATTCAACATAAAAGAACACCAAAACATGTATGTGTATGTGCTTGTGTATGTATGCTGCAAGCATGTCTGGTGCCTGTAGAGGCCAGAAGAGGGTGCCAGATCTATTGTAATTGGAGTTAATGGCCTGTTGTAAGCTGCCATTTGGCTGCTGGGAACTGAATCTTGGTCTTTTGCACGAGAGGCTAGTGTTCTTAACTATTGAGCCACCTATCCAGCCTTTAATTTTAAATTTATGATTATGTGTATGTATGTGTTTGTGTGTGGATTTGTGTATATAAATGCAGTGCCCACTGAGGCCGAGAGAAGACATTGGACCCCTGGAATTAGAGTTACAGGAAGTTCTGAGCCACTTAACATGGGTGCTGGGAATTGAACACTGGTTCTTTGCAAAAACAGCCCTAACCCTTAAGCACTGAGCCACTTTTCGAGCCCTGATCATTTTTTTTAACTTAAAAAAATTAATTATTTGAGGATTTTATACTATGTATTTTTATTATTTTTCCTTCTTCCCTAACTCCTCCCAGATCCACTCCCTCTTCCAGTGAACTTTGTGTCTTCATTTTTCCTATTAAATCCACTGAGCCTAATTTGTTCTACTCAAGTACTCTTAGGTGTGTGGCCATCCACTGGAGCATGGTCTACCTAACAGGGCCACACCATCAAAGAAAAAGGACTCTCCCTCTACCAGCAGCCATCGATTGCTTATAGCTCAGTTGCTTATAGATCATCAGGTAAGGTGGAAATTTGTTAGGTAGAAGGTAATCTCACCCTCTTCTATGTGCTAGGATTTTTATCTGGATTGAGTTTTTGAAGGTCTTGTGCATGCTGTTACAATAGCTGTGAGTTCACATGTACAACTACCCTGTTGTGTTCAGAAAATGCTCTGTTATAATATCTACCACTTCTGGTTCTTACAATTTTTCTGCCCCCTCTCACTGTAAGGGAATGGTATTGGCTCAGGACCCCTAAAGCCAGGTACTCAGCACAAAGATTTATTTGTTTTAGAGGGACAAAGGACAAGGAATTAGAGACAAAGGCAGGGGATAGAGGATAAGGGAGAAGGGGAACGGGTCAAAAGACTGCCTTTGGATAGAGAAGAGACAGACGTGGCTGATAGGCAAATGCTGATTTACAAAGGTAAAACAGGAAACCTGTGCTAAGATGAGGTGTTTAATTTTAATTGGGCATGTTAATTAGGTTTTTTTTTTTTTTGCTGGACTTCAATACTTTGATAGTTGGACCTTGGATATCAGCCCCAGGAGAACATGGCCAAATAAGGAATAGACCTTGGTGGCTAGCTTTATGAATGTAATCTAATGGATTTTAACAAGGCAGAGGGGATGAGGGAGAAGGGAAAAGCCTGCCAGAGCCATGTTTGCCATGCTCAGCCTGGCTAGAGTCCTGAAGCCTTCGGGGGAAGGGGGTACAACATAGCCCATTTTAGGGCTTAGCATTCCATCTTCTTCTCTACACATTGACTAATTGTGGATCTCTGTGTTAATTGCCATCTATGACAAAAAGAAGCTTCTCTGATGAGGTTTTAAGAGATGCACTAATCTAGGCAGAGCCAGGCGGATCTCTGTGAGTTCGAGGCCAGCCTGGGCTACCAAGTGAGTTCCAGGAAAGGTGCAAAGCTACACAGAGAAACCCTGTCTCGAAAACAAAACAAAACAAAACAAAACAAAAAAAAAAAAGAGATGCACTAATCTATTGGTATAACAATAAGCCATTGCAAATATGGAACACTTTACAAATCTGTGTGTTGTCCTTGTGTTGTGTAATAGTTTTTTGGAGATTGAAACATTCCATCCTTCCAGAAGTTTCTTAAACAGGAAGGTAAACAACTCAAAATAGCTTCAGGAAGTCCCTGAAACTGGCCAGATTTGCTAGGCCTCTCTCTGCCAGAGTAATCTATAAAAGCTGAGAGTCTTTCTCAGAGGAAGGGAAGCCAATCTGCAAAGAAGACTCTGAGACTGTCAAACCAGCTGCCTAGAGGAGGCTCAGACCAACTGAGCCAACTGGAAAGGACACTCTCAAACCTGTTGAGCAGCCTGCAGTGTGCTCCAGATTCCCAGCTTTTCTGAGCTGTCACCCATGCTGGGGTGGGTATTGGTGATGTAGTTGTCTTTGAATCATTGCTGCTCCTGTAAGTAACTCCCAACCTATACTCCTGTAAATAATCCCAATAAAACTCATTAGTTCACCAAATTGGACTTTGTTGGAATCTGTATTTTGGTCTGTTGTGGGTTCTATATTTGGGGTGAGTGATGTGTGCATTGCATCTTCCAGGAAAAGTTTTCATACAACACTTTGCTATCTTCTTTGTATCATTTCAATTTTAGCACATATGCTGCTGAAGTAAGCACAACATTGCTGATCTTATCAGGATATACATTTTTGAAAAAATGCCAGATTCCCAAATGTTTGTTTTTGATGCCCTGCTTGAATGTTTTCTAAACTCTTTATTAGAAACTAGAACTCTTTATTAGGACTAGATGATAGGAGGGAGATGTATGCCAATAAGAGGCTTGGCAAAAGTTCCTCAGCCAACAAGCAGGACATGGACAGTACAGATGTGGTATGCAAGAGGGCTTGATATCCATCATCCTGAGACCATGGTAGGGAGCCTTAGAAAACTTGGATGTTATTATTGGGTCTATATGGGTACAAGAAAGGGCATGTTTGCTTACTCAAGACAGGCTCAGTGTTATGACACTAGGGCAGGAGGAATCTTAGTACCGGAAATGAGTACTTCTGGAGACCAGTTGAATTTGGGAATATTATGTACAGGAGCTAGAGAACAGTTGGTAGTAAGATAGCCAGCCCTTCTGTGGGATAAGATGACCTGATGTTTATCTGATGCTGTAGTCACCACCTGGTTTATCTGGACGGAGAACTTCTAGGATTCTCATTCTGGCAACATGCTGGGTGCCTATGCTACGTGTCTCTTTTCCCAGTGAGGCCTAAAAGGCCAGCAGCTGCCCTATGTGTCCAGGTCAAAATGGAAACTACCTTCCAAATCCCAACCCAGGAAGCTGAGTGAGGATAGAACAGTATATAGAAGCCATGATTTCCCTTTCTAGCCTGGTTCCAATCTTCCTGAAATGAGGGCATTTTGCACTGTCTGTAACACAACATCATTGCATTTTCATAGTTTGTTTTCTCAGCCTCAGTTGAATTCTTGGAAGCAGAGAAAGTACGTTTGTTCTATCATCTATCTTGGTGTGATAAGTCCTTTAAAATCTACTAAAGCCTAAATCTCTGCTTGAAGCAGCTCCTGAATGAACCCGGATTCAGAATTAATTAAAGTGTTGTTTTACATGTTGAAAACTTTGCTTAAGAAGAAATTAAAAGGTAATTTTCTTCTTCTTCTTCTTCTTCTTCTTCTTCTTCTTCTTCTTCTTCTTCTTCTTCTTCTTCTTCTTCTTGTTTTTTTTCAAGACATGGTTTCTCTTGGTAGTTTTGGTGCCTGTCCTGAATCTTGCTCTGTAGACCAGGTTGGCCTTGAACTCACAGAGATTCGCCTGGCTCTGCATCCTGATTGCTGGGATTAAAGGCATGCGCTACCACCACCTTGGGGTAATTTGCTTCTTATTACCACTATTCTTAGGCTCCATGAGCACTGTGCCTGCAGACCCTCCAACATGGTGTTGGGGCCTGTCTTGAATCCATGGCTGGGCATAGAAACTGTCCAGATGAGGAGGTAGTAGCTGCCCACCCCCCACTCCTGATACTGTCCCTATCTAGGGCACTACAGAAGATACTAGGCAGAGGGGAGAAAGATGAACCTGTGCTTATAAAGTACAGTTTTATAAGAGTCAGAAAATACTACAAGAGGAAGAGGGAAATCAAGATAGATGTGGGTAGAGGACTATCAGTTGGTTGTGGTAAGGTGACATTGGATTGAGAGCAGGCAGAAAAGTGGAGGCAGTGAGGGAGGGGTTTGGCTTAGCTTGGGAAGAATTGAGCTTCCTCTTATTCTGGAGTCAGCTGAGCCCTATTCTTGGGGTTTCACTTATAACAGTTATCTATGGTTAAAAACAGACTGAAGGAGCTGGGTGCAGATCTAAAATTGTAGTTATTTGGGAAATGAAGGCAGAAAATGGAAAGTTTTAAAAGCTGTTTGGGTTACAGAGTGAATTTAAAGCCAGCCTGGACAACTTAGTGAGACTTTTTCAGAATAAGAATAAAAAGAGGGTTTGGGATAGAGCTCAGTCGTAGAGTACTTAGCTACCATGCACAAGACCCCATGTTCAATCCCCAGTGCCACAAAACAAAACAAAAATATAAAAAGCCATTTCACCTTGCCATAACTGAGATCTGATCCGAGAGTCCTGTGTCCTCTTTCCTCTCCATTCTTTGTACCTCAATACTTCTTTGTAGTGGGTAGCCATTCCAGCTTTGATCTGGAAGTTCCATCCCCCATTGAGACTTTGGCAACTGTCACACCTACAAGGCGGGGCCAAGGGAGGCGCCTGGAGACCCGAGATCTGGATGGGCCAGCACTCTCTCTCGGTTCCAGGACCCTGGACGGTGGAGGTGGGCCAAGCAGAGCTCCAGAGAACACCGCTGGACTGTGATACACCTTCCCCAGAACCCGTGACCTACCTATCCCTTAATTTGTAAGTTCCGCCATTAAATAAATCTCCTTGCTGGGGAAAGTAAGTCAGTGTGGGTGGGATTTGAGAGCGTAAAGACTTGTGCCATTTTGAGTTTGTGTTCTCTGCTTCCTGTTTGTGATTCAAGATATGAGCCCTCAGCTCTCAGCTCCCAGCTCCAGTTGCCATACCTGCCTACTGCCATGTTTCCCCTCCATAATGACATTAGACTCTTATTCCTTTGGAACCATAAGCCCCAAATAAACCCTTTCTTCTGTAAGTTGACTTGGTCATGGTGTTTTACCACAGCATTAGAAAAGTAAAAATAAACACAGGCTATGACAATGTGTTGTTGGTTGTTTTTATTTTACCCTTTACTCTTTTGGGGGGCCTGCTACCCAGATCCCAAATAAATCACACACAGAGGCTTATTCTTAATTATGAATGCCTGGCCTTAGCTTGGCTTGTTTCCAGCCAGCTTTTCTTAACTTAAATTATCCCATCTACCTTTTGCCTCTGAGCTTTTATCTTTATCCTATATATCTTTCTTTATAGCTTACTTTTTGGCTTACTGTGTAGCTGGGTGGCTGGCCCTTTCTTTTCTTGCTCCTTGCTCCTTTCTCCCCAGATTTCTCCTATTTATTCTCTCTGCCTGCCAGTCCCACCTATCCTTTCTCCTGCCTTGCTATTGGCCGTTCAGCTCTTTATTAGACCATCAGGTGTTTTAGACAGGCAAAGTAACACAGCTTCACAGAGTTAAACAAATGCAACATAAAAGAATGTAACACATCTTTGCATCATTAAACACATGTTCCACAGCATCTTAAAATAATATTCTACTACAATAATGTGACAACCATCTCAAGTTCTGGAAGATTTGGTTTGAATACCCAGTATTAGGAGACCGAATGTGCTTAGGATGACAAAAAAATGAGGACCTTTTTAGGTTTGAGTGTTTGAATTACAAAATTGAACCTATGACAGTGAGACTGTAGGATTGCTTTAGATTTGCAAGTGTGTCTAGCTTAAAGCCCACAGACCATATGCAATTGAGAATAGCTAGGAATGTGGCCCAACATAAAATTTTAAACTTACTTAGAACATTATGCAATTTTTTTTTGTGATTTTTTTTTATAATTTGTGTGTTCTCAAGGGTGAACTGTATAGATGATAGCATTGCATTGCAGTATCAAAAGTTTGGATGTACCTTCTAGAATGACCATACTATCATAGATGGGTTTTTATACAGATTGTAGCTAGAGTTTTCCTGCCTGGCCCACAGTCAGGACAAATCTCTCTCATCTGCCAGTCCCACAGTCGCTCAGACCCAACCAAGTAAACACAGAGACTTATATTGGTTACAAACTGTATGGCCATGGCAGGCTTCTTGCTAACTGTTCTTACAGCTTAAATTAATCCATTTTCATTAATCTATACCTTGCCACATGGCTCATGGCTTCCCGGCATCTTCACATGCTGTTTGTCATCATGGCGGCTGGCAGTGTCTCTCTCACTCAGCCTTCCACTTCCCAGCTTTATTCTCCTCCTTGTCCCGCCTATACTTCCTGCCTGGCCACTGGCCAATCAGTGATTTATTTATTGACCAATCAGCAACACACTTGACATACAGACCATCCCACAGCACTTCCCCTTTGCTTTTCTTTCTTTTTTTTTTTTCAAAAAGGAAGGTTTTAACCTTAACAAAGTAAAATTACATATAATTTGGGAATTTGGGCGTAGCTTCTCTTACTACTTCCTGCTGGAGGGGGGTGCTGTATCTTATGGGGACACAAAGAAAATTTTAGGATTATGGAATAGTCCATGAGGGTGTATCGTCTGAGCCAGTTGCCTTCAAACCATTCTGGATGTTGGATCATCTGGGCCATGGTGTCATCGGAGACCTTTCAGGGGGTCTTGGCTGGTCAAACCTGATGTATCTTAATCTTGAACAAATCCTCTGGCTTTCTGTGAAAACAAAAGAAACTCTTTTCCAAAGCAACATATCCTTATATCCAAATTTTGAAGTCAAGGTATCTTTAAAATATACATTTTGGCATAACTCAACAGTTTTTACAATCAAATGTTTTTCTGCAGTTAAAAATCCCAAAGACAACACAATCCAGATTCTCTGTGTAATACTCATCTTTACGTGGCTTATTTTTTATATTAATTTTACTGTCTCTTTAAAGACTTTATTTTTTAAAACTATGTATTTGTTTATATAACTGTATATATCACCTTTTTTGTCTCTTTCAAGCCTACGTATATTTTACACACATCGTAAACTATTACATCTGAATCTGTCTTATTGTGAATCTATTGCTTCAAACTGCAGCAGCTGTGGCTGCTGGCTCCACCCACCTCAGCTTCCCAACATGGCGGTGGTTTACCGACAGCTCTGGGAGCTATCATGGGTCTATGTTTTTATCCAAGCAGCGTGTAGCCCAGAAACTTCTTTTTTTGTTTTGTACTAGCAAAGGCTAAATCCACCATGCAGCTTAATGTGCCACTTGCAGAGGCCTCATTCCCGCCATACTGCAGGTCGAGCATGCACACCAGAAACCCACAAGGAGCTCAAACCAGCAGCTGCCGCTCATTTGAGAGAGACAATTAGGAACTGTTTTTAGCTCCGTTTTAGAATCTTTTTTCTCAGTTTTTAGGTGGAAACTCTTGCCACCACGTTGGACGCCATTTGTAGCTAGAGTTTTCCTGCCTGGCCCACAGTCAGGACAAATCTCTCTCATTTGCCAGTCCCACAGTCGCTCAGACCCAACCAAGTAAACACAGAGACTTATATTGGTTACAAACTGTATGGCCGTGGCAGGCTTCTTGCTCTAACTGTTCTTTCAGCTTAAATTAATCCATTTTCATTAATCTATACCTTGCCACGTGGCTCATGGCTTCCCGGCATCTTCACATGCTGTTTGTCATCATGGCGGCTGGCAGTGTCTCTCTCACTCAGCCTTCCACTTCCCAGCTTTATTCTCCTCCTTGTCCCGCCTATACTTCCTGCCTGGCCACTGGCCAATCAGTGATTATTTATTGACCAATCAGCAACACACTTGACATACAGACCATCCCACAGCAACAGATGGCTGGGGAAAATGAGCTGTTGTTTGGAAGAACAGTGATAAAAAGAAATGAATGAATGGAAGGCTGGAGAGATGGCTCAACAGTTAAGAGCACTGTTGCTTTTGCAGAGGACCCAGGTTTGATTTCCAGCATCCATATAGTGGCTAATAACTGCCTGTAACTCCTGTTTCAGAGTATGTGATGCCCTCTAAAGGCTATTGCTTGCACATGGTGCATGTGAACTCACAAAAATAATTTTAAAAAGCTTAAAAATAAATAAATGAATGAATGAATAGATATATGCATATATTTATATTTAAAAAAGTAGATCTCAGTGCTCTTCAGTAGGAAAGCAGAAATGTGGTTAAAACATAACATACTAGAGCTCTAGCAGGGTTGTGTAGGAGTGGGATGGTGGCTCCTGACTCCATCTCCCTAGTGAAGCAATTCAGTCTCACCTGAGGCCAAGTGTGTCCAGTTGAATCAAAGGAGCACTTCTGTGAATCCTCAGACTCAGAGAGGACAGGCACCTGGGCAACACCATAGGCATACTTGTTTGGGGAAGGCATCAGAGGCTATATGTGATGCAAGAGCATTCAGAGCCTTAGCCCAGGCTTCAAGGCTTCATTACTGAGTCAGGGCAGTGCTGGTGATCTAAAGACAATGGACACAGAGAAGACACTGAATCATGCATCAGAGACGTTTCTTAATTAAGCAACACCAGAGGCTACTCAGTCATAGAGAGTCACTCCCTAGGCTCAACCGGTTCACAACAAACAGTTAAACTTTTATTATGGCACAGCTGCTAATTGCACTGCAAACACTTTTCATCAAACAATTACTGTTTACTAGTTTGCCAATCAGCTCATTATCAAGCTACCTCTCTCATTTCTGCTTCCCTACTGTTTTGACTCCCCTGCAGCTGTCCTCCAGAATTGGCCCAGGATGCACCTAGGATGCCCTGTTGGACCTTCCTAACCAATACTCTTCTCTGGTCCTCAAGTCTTACAGTCCTGGGTATCTTTGCCTCCCTTTCCCTATACTCTCTATCCCCATTCTCCAGCTTGTTTGTGTCTTCCCATCCATTGCTCTACAAGAAGGGAATTTCACAAGACAAGTGTGACCTCAAGGTCATATCTGTTTACACCTTCATTCACTGTTCACTTCTCTCCAATGTCCTTGTAGCCGACTGGCTTCAGGGTATGCTGCTCTTAGCCATGGCAACACCATTTTGTGAGGCTTCCTCATTTTAGTTAATGTGGCCTTTAATCCCATCACTCTAGGGGTAGAGGCTGGTGGATCTCTGAGTTTGAGGCCAGCCTGGTCTACAGAGCAAGTTCAAGAATATCCAAGCTTAGGCAGTGAAACCATCAAAAATAGAGGTTAGTGAAGATGTAATTGAAAGATCTCTGAGTTCTAGGCCAGCCTAGTCTATAGATTGAGATTCAGGACAGAAAGCTTAGGTAGTGAAGGAAACCATGGAAAACAGAAAGCTGGTGAAGATGTAATTGAATGAGGGAGCTATGTTCCAGCTCCAGTAAGCAGCAGAACTTGTCAGCTTTGGCCACATGGTTCTGGAGTTAAGGATAGAAGAAAGAGGCTGTGGAATTTTCCTCTGAGACTGAGGAAAGCCAATGAGGCCAGGCACGTGTGAGGGGTGTCCCTAATGGAGGCCTAGAGAGGCCATTGTATGAAGCTGTGAAGGTGAAGCCTGGATTACCTTGGAGACCCCAAGATGTTGGAGATGCCAGAGTCGTGGGATACCTGCTGATGAAAACTGCTAACAGGAAGTAGAACCAGCCCAAGAGAGAGAAGTGTGTTGCAGTCAACAAAGCTGAACAGAGTTGGCAATCTGAAGAGCGTTTTGACATCAGACATGAAGATACAGAGTTTGTAGTTTGCCCAGTTGGTTTTTGGTCTTGCTTTGGTTCAGTATTTCTTCACTATACTCCCTTCCCTGCATTTTGGAATGGTAATGTATATCCTGTGCCATTATATGTTGGAAGTATGTGATTTTCTTTTTGATTTTATAGGGGATTACAGTTAAGGGATAGCATGAATCTCAGAAGAGACTTTAACTTTAGGCTTTTAAATAAGTTTGAGACTGTTATAGACTATGGGTCTTTAGAAGTTGGATTGAATGCTTTTTTGCATTATCATATGACTACAAGTCTTTGGGGGCCAGAGAGTGGAATATGGTGGTTTGAAAGAAAATGGCCCCCAAAGGGAGTGGCACAATTAGGAGGTATGGTCTTGCTGGAGTAGGTGTGGTCTTGTTGGAGTAGGTGTGGTCTTGTTGAAGGAAGTGTGTCACTGTGGGGGTAGGCTTTGAAGCCTCATATATGCTCAAACCATGCCCAATGAGTCAGACCACTTCCTGTTGCCTGTGAGTTAAGATGTAAGGACTCTCAACTCCAGCCATGTCTGCCTGCATGCTGCCTTGCTTCCCTCCATGACAATAATGGACTAAACCTCTGAACTGTAAGGAAGCCACCACAATTAAATGTTTTCCTTTACAAGAGTTGCTGTGGTCATGGTGTCTCTTCACAGCAATATGATCCTAAGACAGTTAAACAATGATAATTGCTGAAACTAAAGTAATTTGTTTTCCAGAACTAGAGTAGCTCATTTTTCTAGATTCTTGCCTTCCTGCCCTACTGATTCCCAGTAATAGCTGACCATGAGAGATGTTTATTGATCACCTGACAATGATATTTAGTGGCAGTGTGTAAATGAACACACATGTGTATGCATGTATGCGTTTATGTTAGTGTACATAGCTATGTATGTACATGTGTATGCAAATAAATGGTACACAAAGATATGAACAGGCGATATATGTATATGTAGGTGTTCATTCATGTGTACCCATGTGTATATGCATTGCACAGTGTTGCATTATATGTACATATATGTACACATGCTTGTGTATACTATAAATATATTGTATATTAATTGTGCATATGTATGCATGAGTATGTGTTGTTCACTCACATATTTGTATATGTATGATATGTTGGCATGGATATGTACATATGTAAATTTACACATATGCAGATGTGATTGAATGTGTGTGGTGTGTGGTGGTATTGTGTTCCCCAAAATATTGTGTACCTTAATAAATTTATCTGGGATCAGAGAACAGAAAAGCCACAAGATACTTAGGTTAGAAAATGTTAGCACACGCCTTTAATCCTAGCATTCCAGAGACAGAAATCCCTCTGGATCTCTGTGAGTTCAAGGCTGCATTGGAAACAGCCAGGCATGGTGACTCACGCCTTTAATCCCAGAAAGCAGCCTTTAATCCCAGGGAGTGGTGGTAGAAAGCAGAAAGGTTTATAAGGCGTGAGGACCAGAAACTAGAAGCATTTGGCTGGTTAAGCGTTCAGGCTTTCGAGCAGCAATTCAGCTAAGACCCATTCTGGATGAGGACTTAGAGGCCTCCAGTCTGAGGAGACAAGACCAGCTGAGGATCCGGCAAGGTGAGATAGCTGTGGCTTGTTCTGATTGTCTGACCTTCCAGCGTTCACCCCAATAACTGGCCTCAGGTTTGATTTTATTAGTAAGAACTTTTAAGATTCATGCTACAGTGGTGTATATTTATGCATGTATGTAGGTGAACATATCCATGTGCCTACAAATATTTGAATGTGTATATGCAGGTGTGAGAGTATGGGAGTGGTAATGTAAATACATGTATACAGACACATACACGTATATACTTGTCTGTACATATGAATGATATGTGTTAGTGGAACACATGAGATATATATGCCATACATGTGTGTGAGTAGTTGAGTATGTGTATACAATAGATTCACATAGATTGTGTCTGATGGGGTTTTCTGCTAGCTCTGGTGGAGGGCTGCTGGGAGACGGCATTAGAACCTGCTAGCTGAGGCTTCCCTTCAAGTGAAAGGGTTAGCTTGGTGTGAGCTCTGTTGTAGCATGAATCTTAAAGAGTCTTATTAATAAAATCAAACCTGAGCCAGGTATTGGGGTGAACTGGAAGATCAGAGAATCAGAAAACAAGCCACAGTTACCTCACCTTGCTGGATCCTCAGCTGGTCTTGTTTCCTCAGACTGGAGGCCTCTGAGTCCTCATCCAAAATGGGTCTCAGCTGAACTGCTGCTCGAAAGCCTGAACACTTAACCAGCCAAATGCTTAACCATCCAAATGCTTAACCAGCCAAATGCTTAACTAGCCAAATGCTTAACCAGCCAAATGCTTCTAGTTTCTGGTCTTCACGCCTCATATATCTTTCCTTTCTACCATCACTTCCTGGGATTAAAGGCATGAGTCACCATGCTTGGCTGCATCCTTTAACACATGGATTTCTGCCTCTGGAATGCTAGGATTAGGTGTGAGTGCCCACATTTTCTAGCCTAAGTATCTAGTGGCTTTTCTGTTCTCTGACCCCAGATAAGTTTATTAGGGTACACAATATTTCGGGAAACACAATACCACCACACTCTGTTCATACAATTGAATACTTAGCTTGGAGACACACTGGTTTATAGTTGGCTACATATGTTTACACTTGTGTGTGCAGATGCATATATACACATGTGTTGAACATGTGTGGCCTGCTCTGTGGGTGATTGTTGGCAATGATTTGGGGGTATATTTGAGTGTTAGAGTAGACACTGGAGCATTAAAGTATGATGACAAAGCAGGTGCCCAGGTGTCTGAGCTCAAATAAAACATTGCCTAGGTTTTTATTTGTGTAGATGGGAAGGTAAAAACCCTTCTCTGTCCTGTAGGTCCCTTAGGTGTAGTAGGAATCTTAGAAGTTCTTATTAATAAAATCAAACCTGTGAGCCAGGTATTGGGGTGAAGCTAGAAGATCAGAGATACAGAACAAGCCACAGCTACCTCAGCTTGCCGGATCCTCAGCTGGTCTTGTCTCCTCAGACTGCAGGGCTCTGTGTCCTCATATCCGAATGGCTGTCAGCTGAACTGTGCTGCTAGAAGCCTGAAAGCTTAACCAGGCCAAATGCTTCTAGTTTCTGGTTCTCACGCCGTATATACCTTTCTGCCTTCTACCACCACTCCCTGGGATTAAAGGCTCGCTTTCTGGGATTAAAGGCGTGTGTCACCATGCCTGGCTATTTCCAATGTGGCCTTGAACTCACAGAGATCCAGAGAGATTTCTGTCTCTGGAATGCTAGGATTAAAGACATGAGTGCCACCATTTTCTAGCCTCTGTATCTAGTGGCTGTCTGTTCTCTGACCCCAGATAAGTTTATTAAGGTACACAATATTTTGGGGAACACAATACCACCACATTTCCTCTCTTTTTGTCTAAAATTAAAAAAGGCTTATAACTAATACAAGAAAAACTGTCCAATAAGTATATACAATATATACAGTCAAAAATTACATTAATGTTGTCTAGTCCATTAACATTTGACAGATTCAGATAAAAACTCCATTATATATATTAACAATGTCCAGTCCAGTAACATCTGATAAACTTAGACCAAAAAATTTTCATTACTTATCTTATTTAAAGCAAGTAGTTCCTTTTTAAAAGTAGGTTCCATAATCTCCCTTTTTATCTTATCATACCCATACTTAGGGATGGTGAGAGCCTCAGATCTTGGCTCTGAGCTCTCTGATAATGAATATGTAGTTTTCTGGAGTTCTCTACAGGCATCCTCAGCACAAGGAAATTTTTTGGCACTTGCTATAGGCAGTATCTCAAAATGTTTCTTGGAGGCTGAGAATCCAGCCACAATGCAGCTTGAGCATAGGTAGAGGATGCATTTGTATGAGTATAAGAAGAAGACCACCCTTCCTGGTCATCCTACTGACCCCCTAACCTTTAAAGTCAGGCATTTGTTAGATCCTTTCTGATAGACTGGAAGTGTCCCACATCAGGTCTGGGAGCTTGTGGGTGGGAGACACTGGGTATCATGGAATTAATGCTAGAAAGCCTCTGAGGCTTTGGATCTATGCCAGGCTGGGGCTGATCAGTTCTGTCCCCTGAGGCCCTGTGGCAGCTTAAAGGGCCTGACAATACAGATGCCCATCACAGGATTGTGTAAGGCTAGTGTCCAACAGGAACCTCATTTGGTGGTGGCTTCCCAGGAGCTGGATCTTTTGGGCTACAGAAGCAGGATGGGTTCTCTCTTGGACTAAGTCTAGTGTTCTGGACAATTGGCATGTGGGAGAGAAGGGGACTTCCAGACACTACAGCATCTGTATTAAGAGAGGGTTTGGAGGTTTGCCCACTGAATGGATGACCAAAACCCCATGACATACTTCTGTTTGCAGATGACTCATCCCTTCTCTCAAGGTCCAGGGAAGGATCTGGCCTAGGCCTCCATTGTGGATCTCCTGGTTGGTAGGAAACAGACAGGTTATAATTACACTGAAATTTGGCAGGTACACAAGGACTGTGGCACCTGCACCACTTCTTGGCCTCTTGTCAGTGCTGGGTCTGGTACAGTGGGGCTGAGTTTTGTGGGATATATTTGAGACCAGAGGACTTGAAACCTGTAGACCAAGAGCCCAGTAAGGGGAAGTGTGGGGCCTGATGTGGACTCCATTTGTGCAAGAGAGGGTACCATCTCACTCCACATATCAGTTTTATGGTGTCTCAGCCAATGTTTGGATGGTTCCAGCTTTGTCCCTTCTTGTTATCTCCACTAGTCTCAACCCTAATCTGGCAGGGGGCTTGACTGGTCCTGGGTCAGGTCACAGCTACTCAAGTTGAGGTCCTAGGTGGCTGAGGGATTCCTGTAGCATGAATCTTAAATGGCCTTATTAATAAAAACAAACCTGGAGCCAGTTATTGGGGTGAACGCTGGAAGATCAGAGAAGCAGAACAAGCCACAGCTTCCTCACCTTGCTGATTCCTCAGCTGATCCTGTTTCCTCGGACTGGATGCCTCTTAGCTGAACTGATGCTCAAAAGCCTAAAAGCTTAACCAGCTCTAGTTCCTGGTCCTTATGCTTTATATACCTTTCTGCTTTCTGCCATCACTCCCTGGGATTAAAGGCTCACTTCCTGGGATTAAAGGCGTGAGTCACCATGCCTGGCTGTTTCCAGTGTGGCTTTAAACTCACAGAGATCCAGATGGATCTCTGTCTTAGGAATGCTAGGATTAAAGGTGTGTGTGCCACCATTTTCTGGCCTCTATATCTAGTGGCTGTTCTGTTCTCTGACCCCAGATAAGTTTATTAGGGTGCATGATATATTGGGGAACACATTATCACCACAGATTCCACTCTGTCTTGGTTTCTGATTGGGTTAGGGGATAGGCAACTGAAATCCTCCCTTTTGTTTAGTTCAATTTGTATAATTTTAAAGCAATTAGAGAGGAGTGGTCAACAGGAAAAAGCTACATACACCAATGTCCCCATCTCCCCACTTCTACCTTTCCAAGGCTGGGTTCCCCTCCTCCATCCTGGCAGCTGCTGTGGGCATTTCCCCCTTGTCCATCCCATTTCTACTCACTCTGTTCTCCACTCTACCCCCACCCTGGAATTTCAAAAGCCTCATCTTCTCTAAGGGTTCCATGGGGGCAGTTCAGGGAGGGCACCCAAAGACAGGGTTCTGGGACTAGGAGAATTGAGAGGGACCAGAGATGTGTTCCAGCTTTCACCTGAGGCTTGAACCTAGGTTAGCTCAGAGGAGGAAGTAAGAGGTAGATGTTGGCTTTAAGTCCTAGTGAGGGTACCAAGTACAAGTTTATAGTGCTGAATAGTGCATAGCCTAACCCTTGGTTCTATGGTCTCCAGGGATTGCAGCTTAACCCTGGTACACATAGTGTGAGGACCTGTTCTGAGCATGTCTGAGAAAGTATGTTGAGATCTAGCTTCTGTTGCCCACCCTCAGGCCTCTGAGTCTACTTTTGCACTGCACCATCTGCAGCCTGAGAGTGAGAAATGGCTCTTGTAGGACTGAAAACCCCTAGGCCCTTCCATTAGTGTCCTTTGGGTAGTTCCATAGGAAATATTTCTGGTAGTTTCTCACAAAGGCACTAGGGCAGGTGCAGTTGATTCTGCAGAGAAGCTCTTTTTGAGGGACCCTGTCTTCTGAATTGCCCTTCTTCATTCCCCAAGACTCTCAAAGAAGATTTATTTTCTGAGTCTCTTTGGGGACACTCCCACAATGTGAAGCCTCCTTTGTTTATGAGGAGCTTAGTGGTCCTTTTAACATCCTTCCTTCTGGACTTGTCTACAGTGTCTGAGGCCATGAGAGAGGCCGTTCCTACGTCGCCACTCATTTGTTCCCATGTTGGACAGATGGTATCTTAGGGTTACTTTTGCTGTGATGAAACACCATGACCAAAAGCAACTTGTGGATGAAAAGATTTATTTGGCTTACATAACCTGAGCCACAGTCCTTTGAGGAAAGACAGGAGCTGAAACTGGGCAGGAACCTGGAAAAAGGAACTGTTGCAGAGGCCATGGAGGATTACTGTTTACTGGCTCACTCTTCATAGCTTTATAAACCTGATTTCTTTGTTTCTTCTTTCTTTTTCTTTTTCATATCCTTTTCTCATACAATATATCGTGAGTGCAGTTTTCCCTCCCTCTACTCCTTCCAGTCCCCACCTCCACCTCCCCTCTTCCCCAGATCCACTCCTGTTTCCCTTCAGAAAAGAGCAGGCCTCCCATATATATCAACCAAGTACATCATAACAAACCCTCATATCAGGGCTGGGCGAGGCAACCCAGTAGGAGGAAAAGGGTACCAAGAGCAAGTGAAGGAGTCAAAGACACCTGTGCTCCCATTGTTAGGAGTCCCACAAAAATACCAAGCTAACAACCATAATATATTTACAGAGGACCTAGTGTAGACCCATACCGGCTCCGTGATTGCTGCTTCAGTCTCTGTGAATCCCTATGAGCTCTGCTTAGTTGATTCTGTGGGCCATGTTCTCCTGGTGTCCTTGACCCTTCTGTCTCCTACAATTCTCCCAGGGTTCCCAGTGCTCCGAGGGGAGGGACCTGATGAAGATTTCCAATTTGGGGATCTCTTTCCGCCCAATGTTTGGCTACGGGTCTCTGCATCTGCTCCCATCAGCTGCCAGAGGAAGCTTCTCGGATGATGATTGTAGCCTGCTTTCTTATAGAGCCCAGGACCACCAGTCCATGGGTAGCACCATTCACAATGGGCTGGTACCTTCTCCTTTAATTACTAATTAAGAAAATGCCCTACGGATCTCCCTACCGTCCTATCTTATGGAGACATTTTTCTCAGTTTAGGTTCCTTCCTCTCAGATGACTCTAGCACCTGTGCCAACTCAGTAGCTTCATATTGCAGAAAAAAGGTGGAAAGCCATCACACAGAGGCAGAGGCTTGGATCACGATTTGCAAAACAGCACCAGAACCTGGAGCTGAGAGACACTATGAGGCACAAGGGGCACACATCCGGGGTGCCCTGAAAGGGCTCTTGCAGAAAGGATGTTTGAATTGAGACCTTTCTTGAGAGAGCAGAATAATGATTGTGGCTCTGGCCATCATATGCAAAGGCCTGTGGAAGCAAGGACTCCAAACACTCTAGTCTAGAGGCAGGATTTGTCTGCCTTTTTGTTTTGTTTTGAGACAGGCTTTCTCTGTGTAGCTCTGACTGTCCTGGAACTCTGTAGATCAAGCTGGCTCTAAACTCAGAGATTTGCCTGCCTCTCCTTCCCCAGTGCTGGGATTAAAGTTGTGTGCTACCACCTCCCCACTTAGACTTTATCTTCTTTAAGGAAGCTCTCATGACTGGAGGAGGGAGACTTATGGCAGTTTGATAATTCCAGGCTTGAGAAGAAGGTGATCATCAAGTTTGGTGGGCTCCATGGTGGTTGCTGATGGATGGGTGTATTTGCTAAAGAGGACTGCTGGTCAGGGCTTGCCTAAGGGGCTCTCTTGTGCATAAAAGGTACTAGACTTGAAGCTCCTAAGCATCCTTAGCCTGTCCATCCATGGGGGAAGGAACAGTGCATACATACTTAGCAGTATGTATGTGTTGCACACTTGCACACAGATGTGAAGACAGACACATGCCCATCAACAGCTCCATCAGGAAATCTGCCTCTGCAGTTGGGAATGGGTTGGAATTAGTCTGGTGATGTCTGTCTTTCTCTCCACCTGTGGGTTCTTCCTGTGAAGCTGTGGAGTTTAGTGTATAAGGGTACACTATCTGGAGACAGAAAGCCTGGGGCCCAATTATGTTCTTCTCTGACAACAGCTATCTCATCATTGGCCTGGGTTTAGCTCCAGTTTGTTGGAGTGATAAAGAGATAGTGATATCCTGGGTATATGCAGAGTGGAAGCTGCTGTATGGTGACTGTTCTAGTTTCCTTTCTGTTACTGTGATAGAAAACTCTGACCAAAAAGCACTTAGGAAAGGAAAAGATTTATTTGGTTTATACTTCAAAGTCACATTCCACCATTGTGGGAAGTTAGGACAGAACTCAAAAAGGAGCTTGAAACAGAAACCATGGAGGAAGGCTGCTTGCCAACTCCCTTACAGGCTCAAGCTTTCTTATGTAGCCCTGACTACTTTCACATGGAATGATGCCACCTATAGTAGGCTAGGACTGCCAGCATCAATTAACAATCAGGACAATCTCTTAAAGACATGCCTACAGACCAACCTGATAAAGACAGTTATTCAACTGAGACTTTTTCTCCAGGTGACTCTAGACTGTGCCAAGTTGACAGTTAATGCTAACTAGGGCAGAGTCCATGTAGTATTATTCTTATAAGGCCTGGTATGGGTTTGGGTCTTTGGGGCTTGAGAATGGGGTGGGGGGGCTCAGTGGGTGTGTGTGTGTGTGTGTGTGCAAGCATGCATGCATGTGTACATGCATGTGTGTGTGTGTGTGTGCCAGTTAGATATTTTGTTACTATGATAAAATTACAATAAAAACAACTTAAGGAGGAAAGGTTTATTTTGGATCATGGTTTCATAGGTTTTAGTTCATGCTTGGCTGGATCTGGTTCCTGTAGGCCTGACATTGAGCTAAATTTTCATGATGGAGAGCATGTGGTAAACAGAGCAACTCATGTTATGACAGATAGGAAGGAGCCAGGAACAAGGCATGCTTTTTACAGGCATGCCTCCAGGGACCTACTTTTCTCAACTGGGTCTCACATTCCACAGTTCCATCTTGATTCCACAATCTATTCAGCTTTTAAATTCATTCACTAATTAATTTGTTAATTAAGGCAGAACTCTCATGATCTCATTTCCCCAAAGCCTGATCTCTGAACACTGTGTGTATCAAGGACCTAGCTTTCAGTATAGGAGCACACTTCATATCTGAGCCCCATCAGCAATAGGTCATCCTCTGAGGTTGGTAGTGTTGGGCTCAGGCTCTTACAGGATTTGACTGTGGTATCCTTTCAAGGTCACAATCCATTGCTGCCCTCTCCAGAGCCAGGCCTCTAGAGGGCTGAGTCACACAGAATTGGCTATGTCTAGGATGCTTCTATGAGGCCTGTGGTCATGAGGTCAAGTGACTGGGCAGGGTAGGATCAGGGTGATGGTAGAGAGCCAGACATGGTCCAAGTGAGCCCAGAATGTTTACTTTTGCATTACCATTGAGAATGAACTCTGCTGACCTATTGTGATTTATGGAACCCCACCCTGCTTGGATAAGTCCCTGGGAACTGCCAATTAGAGACCTTGGGTTGGCTAATTCCTGGTAGGGGCAGCTCTGTCTTCTTAGTCAGTTGGAGTCTCCAGGAGAAGGGGTAGGGTTCTTGCTCAAGTCTATGTGTTCACTCCAGAGCTTGCAGCCACCAGCTTTAGTATCCCACACACAGATGAGCAAGGTTGTGATTGCCTTGTGTCCTAAGAAGCTCAGAGAGGGCTAAATGACACATCTTAGGCTTCTAGGATGAGAGTGTTATGGCGATATTTCATTTGTACTGAAATGTGATTTTATTTGTATGTTAATAAAGTTGCCTGGGGGTCAGAGATAATAGCAAGCCATAGCAGAAGCCAGGCGGTGGTGGTGCACACCTTTAATCCCAATCACATGACAGACAGATCTCTGTGTGTTCAAGGATACAGCCAGCATGGAGACACATGCCTTTAATCTCAATACCAACCAGAGAAGACCTGGAGGTCTGTATAGACAGGCAGTGATGAGGAGGTCATGTGGTTGGGTTTACAACCAATGAGAAAGCAGAACAGAAAGTCAATAAAAAGACAGATACACAGGAAGTAGGTCTCTTTCTGAGGGGAAGGGCGACAGCGGCAGCGAAGGGTAAGAAAGGTTTTTTAGTATCAGCTCTTAGCTACTGCTCTGACCTCTTGGGCTTTTAACTCTGCATTTGGCTCTGTGTTTCTTATTTAATAAGACTGTTACATCTACATTTGGTGCCCAACGTGGCAAGAATTCATTAAAAACCACTTGGCTGGGCTTGGCTTGGTGGCCCGCCCCGCTCCCCCCTCAGCAGGCCTGGCTCCCTGCCTGGGCCTAGCTCGGCCTAGGCCCCAGGCCCAACTGACTGTAGCTACAAGCGGTTACCCGCAGCTGGTGCTATGAACAAGTCAGGCCTTTCAGAGCTACTGGTCAGCTACACTCGACTGTAATTGCAACAGCTACACAGAAACTCCAATGCACATGGTCAGAGCTTAAGGAAGCCAGAGCCCAGGCTCTACTCGACTCAAGCAGGAACATGTGGCTGGATTTAAGTTTTTAGCCAGAACTTGTGGCTATGCTTTCTTGCTCTCTCTCTCTCTCTCTCTCTCTCTCTCTCTCTCTCTCTCTCTCTCTCTCTCTGGATTCACACCTCAGATGCTAGGTAGCTGTTTTGAAATTCCCTCAGATTTCTACTGTTCTATGCAGACTTGATAAGTCAATTAAGATATCAGATATTTTAAAGAAAAACTATTTAAAGAATTTTTTTCCACATTTAAAAAAATGGGTATTATGTGTACATTGGAACAAAATTGGTCTTTGTTTGATAAAATTTTAGGCAGTCTGAAAATGGAACAACTATATGAGAAAATTAATATTGATGGGATTATGTACATTATTACTTTCCTTATCCTTATTTTACTATTTAAAAAGATAGTCAATTTAAGTGCCAGGATAAAAACTTTAGAAAAACCTGCTAAACCTGTTAAAATGAATTATAGAGAAATTCAGATTCAGACAGAAGAAATTAACAGTGAAATTGTTTCAGGATTGGATTATAAGGTTACAGAAAGAAACCCTGTTTTCACACAATCACCCTTAATCTATCCAGTAACCATACAGCAGCTACCTGGTCAAGTGAATGCACAAAATATTTGGACTCCAATTGAAATGCTAGATTTATGAAGGTTTAAGGAGGCAATAGTATCTTATGGCATGCATTCCCCATTTGTAAAGCAAATGTTAAACTCCTGGTCAACTTATAATAAGATTATACCACAGGACTGGTGAGAGCTGGTAAATGCTGTTCTGGAACCCGGGGCACAACTGCAGTGGCAAATGTGGTTCAAAGAGGGAGCTAAAAACATAGAAAACCAATGGAGGGCTAAAGGTATACAAATCTTCCAGGATCAGCTTGTTGGAGAAGGCCAATATGCTGTAATACAAACACAATGTTTATATGATACCCAAACCCTAATTCTATGTCAAACGGCAGCCTTGAATGCATGGGACAGAGTTGAGGAACCAGGAAAGAAAATGAGTCATTTACAAAGGTTATACAGGGCCCAAAAGAATCCTTCACAGATTTCTTACAAAGATTGACTTCAGCAGTAAAGATAATGGTCCCAAATTCAGAAGCTAGCAAGATAATAATCGAATCTTTGGCTTTTGAGAATGCAAATGCAGCATGCAAAAGAATAATCAGGCTGTTAAAGGCAAGATCTGCACCCTTAGAAGATTGGATTAGAGACACGTTTAATGTTGAGGCTCATGACCATGATGATATGTGGATAGGAGAATCAATTTTAAGAGGTGTGAAGAATGTCAAATGGAAAGCAAGGACATTTGAAAAGGGACTGTAAACAGGGCATTCCTAGAAACACTGTTTCTCCAAGGAACAATGACAACAGAATGTCCCTTCCTTCTGGAGTATGCAGAAGGTGTGGTAAGGGAAAACACTGGACCAACGAATGTAGATCAACAAGGGACAGGCAAGGTAATCCTTTGCCTCAGTCTTCAGGAAACTCCCACAGGGGCCTCAGGCAGGCTCCCACAGCAAATCCAGTTCAGACCTTTCCTGGAGTCATAGAGGAAACCCCTACTCAGAGCAAATAAATAACCAAATGCCTATTGGAATAAGCCAGGCTGCTCAGGGTAATGAAACAGCTGAGACAGAGAGAACAGAAAATTCAGGAGAAAACATAAAGAAAATTTTTTGGCAAACTTCTATAAATGAACAAAGACCAAAATTAACAATAAGAATAAATGGTGTTTTGTTGTCTGGGCTGGTAGACACAGGTGCTGACATGACCATAATTGCACCAGAATTTTGGCATCCAACTTGGCCTCTTCAAGAGGTAAATGTTCAGCTGTTAGGAATTGGAGCATTATCTCAAGTGAAACAGAGTGCAAGATGGCTCGATTGTATAGGTCCAGAAGGACAGAGAGGAAAATTAAAACCATATGTGGCTAACATAGCTATGAACCTGTGGGGTTGAGACCTGTTGCAACAATGGAATACTGATTAACATCCCTCCAACCTCAGAAACAAATCATAAACTAGCATATGTTTCTGATAGAAATATTAGAAGGTATTATTCTAATGAGTGGTCACCAGCCATCCATATTATACAAGAACAGGGCACAACAACTGATGATCTTCCAAAGACCCCAATAGCTCTACCTTTAAAATGGTTAACAGACAAGCATGTATGGGTTCACCAATGGCCTTTAACAACAGAGAAACTCCAGGTTTTAGAAGAGCTGGTAGAAGAACAGTTAAATGCTCAGCATATTGAGGAATCAACCAGTCCTTGGAATTCTCCTATATTTGTTATTAAAAAGAAATCTGGTAAATGGAGAATGGTAACAGACCTTAGAGCAATAAACAAAGTAATTCAGTCAATGGGCTCTCTACAATCTGGAATTCCTTTGCCTACTCTGTTACCTAAACGATGGCCTCTCATAGTTATTGATTTAAAAGACTTCTTCTTTTCAATACCCTTACAAGAAAAAGACAGAGAAAGATTTGCTTTCACAGTGCCTACTTATAATAATCCTCAACCGGTTAAGAGATATCAATGGAGGGTCCTCCCACAGGGAATGTTGAATAGCCCAACCCTGTGCCAATATTTTGTACAACAGCCATTGGAAGTGATATGTAAAAAATTTCCTAAATCTATAATTTATCATTATATGGATGATATTTTACTAGCCAACTCAAATGTAGATACTTTAGAAAGAATGTTTGAAGAAGTAAAGAAAATTTTGCCTTGCTGGGGATTACAAATTGCTCCTGAAAAGATACAAAGAGGAGATTCTATTAATTATTTAGGATATAAAATAGGGCTACAAAAAATTAGACTCCAAAATGTGCAAATTAGGAGAGATCGATTACAGACTCTTAATGACTTTCAAAGATTATTTGGAGACATTTCTCATCTACGAACTATTGTTGGGGTAAAAAATGATGAACTGCATAATTTGTTCAAAACCTTAGAAAGTGACAAGGACTTAAATAGTCCAAGAGAATTATCACCTGAAGCTGAGAAAGAATTGGCCTTGGTAGAAAAGAAAGTACATGAAGGGCATGTGGATTGTATTGATCCAAAGCTGGATTGCATTTTGGTTATTTTACCCTCTAGGCATTCTCCTACAGGAATATTAATGCAGAGGGAAGATATTATATTGAAATGGATATTTTTTACCAAATAAACCCAATAAAAAATTAAAAATTTATGTGGAAAAAATCTCTGACTTGATTTTGAAAGGAAAATTGAGACTTTGTCAATTAGCAGGAATAGACCCAGCAGAAATTGTCCTACCTTTAACTAAGGAGGATATTGAAAAATTATGGACAGAAAGTGAACCTTGGCAAAGAGCTTGCAGTAATTTTTTTTGGGAGAAATTAACAGCAAATATTCCAAAAGCCATAGAATTGATCTTATAAAGAGAGCTGATTGGATTTTTCCTTGAATTGTATGGGAAAAACCCATATCTGGAGTTTGGACATTTTATATAGATGCAAACAGACAAGGAAAGGCAGGTTACAAATCAGAAAATTTAAGTAAAGTGGTTCAAAGTCCTTATAATTCCGTTCAAAAATCGGAAATGTATGCTATTCTGTTGGTATTAATGGATTTTTCAGAACCTCTCAACATAGTTACTGACTCTCAGTATACTGAAAGAGTGGTATTACATATTGAGACTGCAGAATTTATCCCTGATGCTTCAGAATTAACTTCACTATTTATTCAGTTACAAGATACAATCAGGAAAAGGGGTCATCCTTTATATATAACTCACATCTGATCCCATATGGGTCTGCCAGGCCCTCTAGCACAAGGTAATGATGAGATTGATAAATTATTGATAGGAAATGTGCTGGAGGCCTCAGAATTTCATAAAAAACATCATGTCAATAGTAAAGGTTTACAAAAGGATTTTCCATAACCTAGCAACAAGCCAAGGAAATTGTAAGGAAATGTCCTACTTGTTCCTATTACAATCAGACGCCATTACCAGCAGGTTGTAACCCAAAGGATACTCAGAGGAATGAAATCTGTCAGATGGATGTGTTTCACTTTGCAGAATTTGGAAAATTGAAATATGTACACCATGCCATTGATACTCATTCAGGATTTCAATGGGCAAATGCTTTGAAATGCTTTGAAAAAGCTGATTCTGTAATCACTCATTTGCCAGAAGTTATGGCCATCATGGGTATACCTGTACAAATTAAAACTGACAATGCTCCAGCATATGTCTCTGTTAAAATGAAACAGTTTTTTGCTTATTACCGTATAAAGCACATTACAGGTATACCTCATAATCCTATAGGCCAAGCAGTTACAGAAAGATCAAACAGAACTCTAAAGGATATGCTAAATAAACAAAAAGGAGTAATAAAACCCCCCAGAAATAGACTGCATAATGTTCTATTAACTTTGAATTTTCTCAATGCTAACAAGAAAGGAACAACAGCTGCAGAGAGACATTGGATAATAGAAAGAACTACAGAATTAAATCAGCCTATATACTTTAAGGATGTGCTGACCTCAGAATGGAAACCAGGATATGTGTTATGTTGCAGACGAGGTTTTGCTTTTGTTTCTACAGGAGAAGATAAGCTGTGGATACCATCAAAACTGATAAAGGTTTGATTTGAACAGGAGAGACCTCTTAATTAGAGGAGGTGATAGTTCATCAACCAACATGACCATCCAATTTAAACTAACTTATACCATTAACACATGCCTTTTCATTTTAATCAGATAAAACTTGCTGAAAGAGAACCTCCCCAAAATTAGTCTTGGGGAAAGGTTTTTGTTTTTGTCTTTTAGGAGAGTGAAGGCTAAGGAATCTGAAGAACACTGGACAAATGAGACAACTGAAGAAAAAGGACAAATCATCTGTCCCAAGAAAAAGAGTAAAATGGCCTATTGGTATATCATCTACAAAATTTCATAAGTCTTCCTAAATGTTTGTTTTTGCTCTTCTCTAAAGACATTTAACACTATTGGTCTTCTGTAGTCCCAGTTCAATTAGAATTTAAAGCTGGCTTTGGAGTTGGAGAATGGCTCTCTCCTTCTTTAAACTCAAGCATATTGTTAAAAGGAAAATGCAAACACCCTGTATCATGCCAGAAGAAAGAGCCATCTTCTGATATGGGACAGGAGAAAAACCATATTAATTAAGGGACTATTCTATTACTACTAATCTCAATTCTTTGATTCTATTCTGATTCTTTAAACTTTTCTTAAAGTATGAATTTTATATCAAAATTTACAAGGTTAATATATATATATATATATATATGTATATATACACTTTAAACTTTGTTAAGATAGTAATGGTCATATAGAATACTAATTCTAGAAAAGAAAGGCTTCAATTAGCTGCCTATACATGTCTTTGTATTTGAGCATCTTATCAATTTTCTGCAGGAAATCACAGCCAGGCCTAACATCAACTGAAGTCTCCAGAAAGAAGATGGGGCCCCACAACAACAACAATTCCATGTGTACAATAACAATACCACTAAGCTGACAAACATCATCTACAGATCAGCTTTGGACAACAAACTGCTCAGAGCAATTTTGAGATGGCTAGCTGAGATGATCCAGTTTCAAAGACTACTTGAATAAGGACTTGAGATAAGCCCTGAACTTTGACATTATGCTCAAACTGGACAACAAAGGATACAACTACCTTTTCTAGAATTTGACAATTAACCCAAAGTTTTTCTTTTCAGAATAAAGAACCCTCGCCCATATCCAGCAAGAAGCAATTTTAAGAATATGACGCCCACATTCCCAAAGAGGTGGTATGGGGCGGGTGGTTTTTTGGTCTTTTAATGGGTTTTGGGTCTGGGATAATTTTCATTGTTTAGGAGGGTTGGTTACAAGTTGTTGTTAAGGGTTAGGAAAAGGGCTAAGCAAAGGAGATTAGATTTAAGGTTCTTGTAAAAAAAAAAAGAAAAAAAAGAGACAATTACTAGTTTTAAATACTTTACATTGGATTGGATTTTTTTATATTGTATACAAATTATATATATTGAGATTGATATTATTAGAAAATGCCATACATATATTTCTAATCTTGTTCAAGATATTGTACTTATACCGTTCATTTAACAATGTAATGCAATTTGCTGATCCTTGAATGTTGTTATTGCCAACTATTAGGATATAAAGAAATGAAAATTAATAGTTAGACATTAAAATCCTGAATCATGACATGACTAGTGGAATTCAGGTGTTTCTGGTACATGGACTGCTCTCACCAAATGTGAGGTCGAACTGTTGACCTTGTATACATCCTACTTCACAAATGAGTCTGTCAGATACGCTAAGCCTATAGGCTGAAGATGATGCCCCAACACTGTGGAGAAACCTCAGGTGACTGTCCAGGCAGCTGGCTGTTTCTGTCAACTCACATTTTTTTTTTTGGAAGCTGCTTGCATATAGTTCCTGTTTTTAGTTTTTATTAGGTAATATTATTTCCTTCTTGGGTCTCTGAGGGAGTCTTCAACTATAACTAACTAATATAGTTGAAGATTAGATAGTTATAGTTATAGTTTTCCTTGTTAAAGAATTTTAGAAAAGAAACTCACTAAAGAGGTGTAAATGCATAAATTTGAAAGATGTTATAAGATAGTTGTTAGTAATATAAGTTAGGATAGAAAGTGAATCAGGTACATTTTGGACTTACCAAAATGGGATAGATAATGGAATTATTTTCTCTGAATTTGTCAAATGAAAATGGGCTAGACATTGTTTGGGTATTTATTGCTTGTATATATAATATATAGTTATTGTACTTTTGTATATAGTTTTTCTTATATTAGTTATAACTTTTTTCCTTTTTTCTTTTTATTAAAATAGAAAAGGAGAAATATGGTGATATTTCATTTGTACTGAAATGTTATTTGTATGTTAATAAATAAAGTTGCCTGGGGTCAGAGATAATAGCAAGCCATAGCAGAAGCCAGGCGGTGGTGGTGCACACCTTTAATCCCAATCACATGACAGACAGATCTCTGTGTGTTCAAGGATACAGCCAGCATGGAGACACATGCCTTTAATCTCAAAACCAACCATAGAAGACCTGGAGGTCTGTATAGACAGGCAGTGATGAGGAGGTCATGTGGTTGGGTTTACAACCAATGAGAAAGCAGAACAGAAAGTCAATAAAAAGACAGATACACAGGAAGTAGGTCTCTTTCTGAGGGGAAGGGCGACAGCGGCAGCGAAGGGTAAGAAAGGTTTTTTAGTATCAGCTCTTAGCTACTGCTCTGACCTCTTGGGCTTTTAACTCTGCATTTGGCTCTGTGTTTCTTATTTAATAAGACTGTTACATCTACAGAGTGTCCTAAGACAGTTCCTGCTTCTGAAGACATGGTCATGGGGTGATGTTTTTGCCATTTCAATCAGATTCTGACTTAGATAGTGATGACTCTCAGAATGGGGTCCAAGCACCTTGGTTGGGGATAGGAAGTAAGTAGGGGATCCTGCATCTCATCATGTGTATCCTTTTTGATGGCACTAAGGTGCCATTAACTCACATAACAAATGTGGGTGAAAACTCCACAGAAGTAGGGTGCTCTAAGTCTCATTGTCAGACAGATCCATGTTCTGTTATTCCAGAAGACTAAGATCCTCAAGGGGAACACTGATGAACAAAATGCAGGGTGCAGGGGACATGCTCTTTTCCTGGTGGGGTGATTCTATGTTCCTCATGGAACTCATAGGCAGAAGCTAGTGACAAAATGATTGGCACAGTGGACCTATCCTCCCCACCCCCATACTGGAATGGGGCGGGGACAGGTGTCAGAGACATTTCGTGGCAAGGCCATATATAAATGCTTGAAAATCTCCTGAAACTTGATCTTGATTTGTGGAAAAGATCTAAGAATAGAGCCATTGTCTGGTGTATACAGAGGAAAGCAGACTGGACGTCAGGCTCTGGAGAATGTGAAGGAAAGTTCTGTGGGCAAGATAGAGTGGTTTGAGCTTGAGATTTGCTGTTAGGAGACAGCAGGCTTCTCTGCAGTCATCCATAGGTATTCCAAGAGCTCCCAGGGACCTGTGTTAGTGGAAGAAAACTAAACACAAACACCAAGTGGTACTCTTTTGAGGGTGTTGTATACTATGGAAAGAGGGCTGGGTCTGATGGCGCAGGGACAAATGGAACTTGAAACAGGTCAGTGAGAGCCCATCTTGTGTATGGGAGTGTCAAGTGTCTGGTAAGATGTGGCTAATAGCAGCTGGCCTGGCAGAGAGTGTGGTGGGTTGTAAGGTCCTTAAAGTCACAGATGACTGAGGAGGCCATGAGCTCTAGCCAGAAATGCAGAGGTCTTTTTCCCCTCCCTGAATGAAGTGTGGGGGTTGGGGGTGAGGAAAAAGAGTCCTGTCCCGCTTTTCTTCCCAGCTCCAGTCTGAGGCGTGAAGTTTGTAAACTATTTCCTTAATTTGGAGCCTAATGTAAATTCTGGTATGGCTTGTGATTTAGCTTCTTTCTAGTCTCAGAGAGGCCCTGTATGGGGGGTGGGGGTGGGGGAGTAGACATTTGTCTTAGTTAGGGTTTTATTGTTGTGAAGAGACACCATGACCACAGCAAATTCTTACAAAGGAAAACATTTAATTGGGGCTGGCTTACAATTCAGAGATTTAGTCGGTTGTCACCATGGCAGGAAGCATGGTGGCACGTAGGCAGACATAGTGCTAGAAAAGGAGCTGAGAGTTCTACATCTGGATCGGCAGGCAGCAGGAAGTGAATGCCACACTGGGTGTGCCTTGAGCATCTGATAACTCAAAGCCCATCTCCAGTGACCACTTCCTTCAAAAAGGCCTACTCCAGCAAAGCCTCACCTTCTAATAGTGCCACTCCTTATGAGCCTATGGGGCCATTTTCATTTAAACTACCACAATATCATTCAGGGCTCTTGGTGTATGTGTGGTGGGGTCAGATAGTGAGGGTCGTGCAAGATTCTTGGCTTGAGGCTCTTAATGAACCACATTCTAACATGGCTCCTTCAGTTAGTTTCCAGCATATGAAATGCACTATTCTATTACTGTATACACTCACCAGGCTCAGCCTCCTGCAGCAAGCTCAGGACTCTGGTGTGTGTGTTGTATGGAATCCTTTCTTTGGTCTGTTAGTGACCTCTTTATGGGGTTAATAAATGTCTTTGTTTCTCTAGGGAAACTCTAATGCTGTGTATATATGTATGTATGTGTGTTGCAGAATATTATTTTAACTATGTAAATGTGTGTTACATTTGTTTATGCTGCAGAATATTACTTTAACTGTGTAAAGATATATATAAAAGATATATATATATATACTTTTTATAAAGATATGTTACAAATATGATGCATTTGTTTAACTATGTAAAGATGTATTGACACTGTTTCACCTTGCCTGCCTAAGGTACCTGATTGGCCTAATAAAAAGCTGAATGGCCAATAGCTAGGTAGAGGAGGGATAGGTGAGGCTGACAGGGAGAAAGAATAAATAGGAGGAGAAATCTAGGCTTGAGAGAAGAACAGAATGAGGGACACGCCTAGGGCAAGATGCCAGGTAGCCACCAGCCAGTCAGGCACAATAAGTAGTGAAAGTAAGTTATACAAAAAGAAAAGGTAAAAAGCCCTGAGGCAAAAGGTAGATAAAGAGAAACAGGTTAATTGAAGTTAAAAGAACTAGCCAGAAACAAGTCTAAGCTAGGCAGAGCATTCAGAACTAATAATGAGTCTCTGTGTCATGATTTGGGAGTTGGTTGGTGGCCCAAAAGAAAATATGTGTGATAAGTATATATGTTTACCACATGTATATGTATGTATGTATGTATGTATGTATATATGTATATATATGCATATACTTATTTGGGTAGATATATGTATGTAAGTGTATATATGATATGTATCTATGTATGAGTATGTAGTATGCATGTGTGATAGTTTGAATAAGAATGGCCCCCATAGGCTTATATATTTGAATGCTTAGTTACCAGGGAGCGGCACTATTTGAAAGAATTAGAAATATTAGGAAGTGTGGCCTTGTTGGAGTAGATGTGGCCTTGTTAGAGGTAGTGTGTCAGTGGGGTGTGCTTTGAGGTTTCAAAAGCTCAAGCCAGGACCAGTATCACACTCTCTCTCTGCCTGCAGATCAGGATGTAGCTCTCAACTACTTCCCAGCACCATGCCTGCCATGATGATAATGGACTAAACCTATGAAACTGTAAACAAGCCTCCAGTTAAATACTTTCTTGTATAAGAGATGCCTTGTTCATGGAGTCTCTTCAGAGCAATAGAACAGTGATTTAAGACAGCATGTATATGTATTGATCTCTACATGGTATGTATACATGTCTTTCTTTGCATAGTGTGTATCATGTATATATGTGTGTATACATGTATGTACATATGTATTTGAGTCTGTGTACATATATAGTTGTGAATGGATGGAAATACATGTATACATAGGCGTGTGTGTGTGTGTGTGTGTGTGTGTGTGTGTGTGTGTGTGTGTGTGTGTTTGGTGGGGGTAGGAGGCTCTATGGGGATCCCTGATCTTGAGTTCCAAGTTCTTCTAACTAGGACTTACTTATAAGTGCTGTAACCACTGGAATGTCCCATCTGGCTACCTTGATAGGATATGACTTTGCAGGTCTCAGGGAGCTGACACCAGCTCCCCACCCTTTCAGGGCTTTAGCTACAACTTCCCTCTTATGGGCTCGATCCCTAGATGCTATCAGAGGGCTTCTCTCTACTCCTTCACGCACATCCAGAGTTCCTGGAATTTAGAGTATACCATGGCCTCACGCCGACTTTGGGTCTCCAATGCCAGGTGTGGCTAGAGTTACTCCAGGATCAGCTCCTGGCACCTTAGTACAGAGACGTGGAAGGAGTATCTTTCTTTTTGTTTTGTTTTTGTTTTTGTTTTCAGGACAGATATCATGTAACCTAGGCTAGCCTCAAATGCACTCTGTAGTTGAGGGTGAACTTGAACTTCTGATCCTTTGGCTTCTGTCTTCCTAGTTCTTGGATTACAAGTGTGCACCTCCATACCCAGTTTTATGAGATGTTGGGAATCAAATCCAAGAGTTTGTGCTTGGTAGGCCAGCACTTTACCAACTACACTACATCCCAGCTTGTCTCCTGACATGACCAGGTTGATTGCTGTTGTCCTGGCACCTTAACCTGCAATTGCCAAGATCTCAGGCTTTAAGGTTTATTCAGGGTCCCCCTGCTCCATGCATCCATTTGTCTTGACTTCTATGGGACTCACTCTTTGCTAACAAGCAGACTTAGCCAGCCCAGCTTGCCATGGCAACCGCCCACAGCTTGCTCTCTGTCCGGCTGCCTGGCTGCTTTATCTCTGAGGCCATCTGTTCTGGCAACACAATTCCAAAGCCACTTAAACAGAGCCTGGAGCAGGGCAGTCCTAAGCTCATATGAGTGTGCATGCACAAGCACATGCACATAGAAGCAGTATGACCCCTGCAGGGTGGAAAGTAATGTCAGTGGAGATCCCAGCAGCTGCTCACTTTTCCTGCTGTTCTTGAGTAGGTTTCTGAGAAGTCCTTATGAATGTGTGTGAGTCTACATATCTGTCTGATTCAAAATTTTGTCCCCCTTTTCTCTGTCCTCATACTTTTCCCCGTCCATGAGTCCATCTAGTTTTGACCTTTGTCCCAGGCCTTTTGCTTCCTTTCCTTCCTTGGTCCATGTCATCTGTTTGTCCATCTCCCTTGCAGTTGTGGATATGAGTCTTGTCCTTGTCTTTCTTCACCTCTCATCTTTTCCCAGCAGTGTCAGTTGCTCTTCACTTTCTTTTCTTTTTATGTTCTAGTAAGGTATATCTTAAGGGGCTGCTTCTAGGACAAGGAGTCAGGCCTGTCCCTTATGTTCTATAGTCTGATCTTAAGCATATCTGTCTCTTTCTTTCCTCCCCAGCCTCAGTGTGGCTGGTCATGGGGATTTAAGGACACTGAGTTTGGCTTCCTAGGGTCTGCTCATACCCAGGGTGGAGTCTTCTCAGCTCATACCTGGGCTCCTTGCTCTGAGCCCAAATAAACTGTCCACTGAATGTGCTTTCCCTTCCAGTCACATAGCCTTCTCTATCTCTGTGTTTTTAGTTAATACCTCTCTTTTCCCCTAGGAGACTTTGGATAGGTACAATATCCTAGACCAGCAGGCTCCTTCTCATCCACTTGGGTGCCTGAATGCAGCTGAACTGGAAGCCTTGCTAAGCTGCTTCTCCCTGTAGGTCTCTGAGTCCCATAATACCCTATTCTAACGTGACCTAAGAGATGGACAGGAAGGAAGTCTCTCCCTGGAACTGATTCCAGTCCTTCTTGAGGTCTGATTTAGATAATTCATGCTACAAGGAAATGTTTCTTCCCTACTGTGATATCAAGAGTGACTCCTCTCCCCTCACTTCCAGTAATTGGCTGGATTTAGGCCTGGACTGCTATAAAATCTTATGTTAAGATGCTCATAGGCCTAAGACACTGAATTTGGGTCCCTTGGAAGCCTGAAGGCTGCTGACTGGAGTCTCCCAGTGGCTTCTGCACTGCAGACCAATGTTCTCAGTCTTGGCTGGAAGCTGCCCAGCTGACCTTCCTTGTCTCTGCCAGTCCTACAGAACAGCTTTCCCTAGGCTCTATTCTTTCTGTCAGAGCAGCAGGCTAGCTGACTTGTGGATGGAGTCCTGGCTCTGGAAGCCTGAGACCTTAGGAAGATCAAGCTGAAGCTTAGGCATGGCAGACATCTTGGCTCCTATTCCCTGGCTGTGTAGGGGATCTGGGAACCCTAAGGTTCTGGATCATGGTAAAAATGTGGAGGAGCCCAGGGGACAGAACAGAGAGACTCTGGAGTGTGTGCTAGGGGTACCACCTTATTAGAAACTCTTAGTCATTTTAGAACTTAGGATAGGCCAGCAGAGACATGTGTGGTGCTGCATGCTGGTGAGACATAGCTATTACAGGTGATATCAGAGCCTTCCCATTTGGTCAATTGCAGTCCCTACTAGAGTTGAGAGTCCAGGGAAGGCAGATGTAGCTGGCCTGAGCCCAGAGTAAAGCTGAGGTAACAGCTGCTGTCAACAGCCAGAGCTGTGTTTTAAACATAGGGCTGTGACTGGGTAAATAAATGCTCCTAAACTCTCTTGGGCTTATAGCTGTCTAGTGGGATCTGACATAGTGTTGGCAAGTCACGCTCACCTTCAGCACCCAGCTGCTGTGCTTAAGAGCCTCCCAAGTCAGCCAACTTTCAGAGTTATGGTTGATTTGTCTTGCCAATTCAAAACATACCCAAGTTTTCAGCCTGGGGTCTATTAAAAGGAAGCAGCACTCCAGAAGCATCTCCTCGATTTCTACTAATGTCCTCCAGGGCAGGTGTTCCAGTCAGGTGGAGCAAATGGGACTAGACAACTCAGGCTTGGGGCATCATGGTGCAGGAGGGGCTGCTGGGTGAGGGAATCTTGGAGATGGGAGGGGGAGTGATAGTGGTTATTTGCTGTGAAGCAGTGCCGACGTGTTCTGCCCTGTGTAGTGTTCCTGGGCCTGCCTTTGATTTATAAGGAAACTAAATCACAGAGACCTTGACAACCTGTTCAAGATCACTTCATCTAAAAAGATATGCAACCATGGCTAGGGACAGACAGAATGAGGAGGCCTGACTGTCCGTCACAGCACCTATAGCTTCCTGTCCCCACTTTACTTCTGCTCCAATTCCCTATTAGCCATCAGTTGCTCCTGTTCCCCACTGTTCCCCGTTTTTCCTTTGCCCCCACTCCCTTCCTGTTCCCTATACCCCTAATTCTGCTTCTTCTCCTTTTCCCACTTCTTCTTGTCCCCCATTTCACCTCACCTCTCAATTTTCTCTCTTCTTCCTTGCCCTACTCCCTGTATCCCAATTTCTATTCTGCCCGCACTGTTCCCAACCCTCGTGTTTCCTCTTGCCTCACATACTCATTACTTCAATTTTATCCCTTTTCTCTCTACTCACCTCATCGCCCCATTTTTTCCCTGACTCCAATTTCCTTCCTGTCTTTCCCCATGCTCTCTATTCTCCCCCACCCCTACCTCTCCTTCTTTTTTCTACCTGGCACTTCAGCAAGCTTCAGCACTCCTCACTCACTCTCTTCTCTGAGTATCACAACACACCTTTGTTTACAGACCCACCCCTGCTCTAGGTTCAGACCTGCAGCCTATGCCTAGCTTGTCATCATCTCTCTGTGACCAACAGGCATCTAGCTATCCACAGAAAGCCATAAATTTCTGCCCTGTTCAACACATGGCACCACCCAGAAACCTTAGGATCCCTAGCCTTAGTGCCCCAGAGCCCCTGTCATCCTGACCCTTCCCCTAGAGCATCTGCCACTTGAGTGGGATCATTACCTCCTGCCTCCCTAACCATTCCTGGCTGCCCACTGCCTGCCCATTTTCCTTCGCTTTGGATGTAGGCATTAAGTTTGCTTGAGGTCCCAGGATGTGAGGGGCAGGCTCAGACTGCATCTGCCTCCAGAACTCTGAATAGCCCTCTTACTTCATCCTCATTTTAGACAGTGCCCCCGAATGGAAGTGACCAGATTGGTCTTAGCCATAAGCTGGGAGAGAAGAGCTTGGGGATATCATCACCCTGGTGCCTACCTAAATAATTGCTTCCTCAGTATTGGGGAGCCTAGAGAGTACCAGTTGTGTCCAAGTTGATCATTCCAAAGGGTCTCAGTGGCTATTCTGTACTTAGGGTAATGTAGAGGACTCATCCCTGAAAAGGCCTGCTCTTCCTCCCACTTGCTGACTTGTTCCCACCAGGCTGCAGGCTTGATCTAGTTTGACAGTCCAATTCTAGCCACATTTCCTCCCTCACTGTTGGTCTTTAGTATAGGGAGGGGCTATCTTTGCCTCTCCTACTCGCCCCCCCCCCCCCCCTCCTCCCCCCCCCCCCCCCCCCCCCGGCCCTGCAGGCGGGGTCCATTGTCTGGGCCTGAAGCCCATTGTGTGTGGAAGGGCGCCTCATTGGCAGGCAGCCGGCATCAATTTGTGATTATGTGCTCTCTGTCTTGATTGGCTGGTTGTAGTCTGTGCTCCCAGGGTCCTGGGACACAGAAGTTTGTGCAGCAACTTTTTCCAGTATGAAGTGACTTGTATCCAGGCTCCAGAGAAGAGGTTCATCCATCTGGCCAGGATGACGCTCTGCGGGAGCTTCCTGGGTGCGTACCATTCCCCAGTCCCTTGCACCCCTTTCCGTGCTGTTCATAGTTCTGCCAGGATGCCCTGCCAGTCCTCAGTGCTCTTTTCTGGGCAGCCGAGAAAGTGATAGACATGCACTCCTCTTGAATGCCAGCCAGGGACCCTGGGGACAGCTTGGGTAGCTCTCAGCAGAAGTGCTGACAGCACAGAGCCCTGTGAAAGCCACACAGCTTACCCATGGTTGGAAGTGGGGTGGATGGTTGGTAGAGGGCCTCCGTGTACTTAAGTTTCTCTTTAGGTCTGCTGACTGGCCAAATGAGGGAGAGGGATTAGCAGCTCCTGACTCGGGAGGCTGGGAAAGTGGTGGTGGAGTGTGACTTCTCATGTCTTTGTGTGGGTGGTTGACATCTATACCGGTCTTCTTGTGTCTTCTGCTAGGCACACCCTAATCACACTCATAGTTTCAGTGCTTGAGTGTGCATGTGTATGTGTGAGAGTCTCATAAACTGGTTGCCAAATGTTTGCGAGTGTGAGACAAGCACACAAAGTCAGCCTGGAGTGTGGGTAAAGTGGCTCCCAGTTTTGTTTGCTCCATCTGCCAGGGCCTGCCTGGGGCAGCGCCCCCCAGCCCTCAGCTGTTCTATACAATATTAATGCTGACCATCTCGGCTGCGCACACAACGCCCTAATTGTCGCCGGCAGCATTAAGGCAGGCGCCCATCTGCGGGAAGCTTTCAGAAGGAAACAAGAAAACCTCACCCCCAGCTGGTCACTGGAGAAGGTGGTGCCAATTACAGATGCAGAAAGTTTAGAACAAAATTACTTGAAAGAGTTTTTATGAAGCAAATGAACTGACACTTGGAATGTCTGTGTGCAGATTTACACAAGTAATTACACCTTATTTGAAATGATCCTACCAGTTAAGCAACAATTAAGTCTGCTCTCCCAGTGCACACAAAGCACTTTCTGAGTGAGCCTGCAGCGGTCATAGTTTAGTTTTTCAAATCTCTCCTTCTCTTCCTGTGAGAAGTCTGTGGACCCACCAACCAGCAGAAATTGTTTACCTGTAGATCTTCCCAAACTTAAAAAGGCTCATGCAACCTGCCTGCAGACTTTTATGAAATAAAACTTAAAGGTACAGTGTGCTATTGTAAAAAATGTTTTATGATTCTTAAAATTTCTGACAAAATTTAATCCTATGTAATGAAGAAAAAGTTTTAGATTATACCTTGATGTTGTCACAAGCAGGAGCTGTTTGAGTTGGGAGTATAATTTTGGAATTGCTTAGCCTTGCTAGGAGTACTGGCAACTGGGGATCTAGTGCGTACTCCAGGCTTTGGTGAGTAGAGAACAAAGGCCAGCTCCGTGGGGGTGGGGGGGGGTGGGGGGAGGGTAGCGCTGTCCAGAGTGCTGATCAGCCTTCGGCACGCCTCCACTTTCACTCAGTTTATTTCAGGGCTGAAGGGAGGTAATCAAACCCAAGACTTGGCGAAATTCTCTACTCTGCTTCTTTTCTGAGAGCCTCCCCCATACACACCTTGTTCTCCCAACACTGTCAGACAAAGATCTTGAACCTTTACTCCTCAAAACAACTGGAAAACAATTCTAACTTACTGGTTCGGCTGCCAGCCCTGGGCTCTGACTGGCTACTGATTTGAGATTTCCTTGCATATTCAAAGTGCAGCCCCAGGCAGGGTCTGGAGCATATTCTAGTCCACTGAGCTAAAATCTTGAAGCCTATGTATGCTCAAAGGACTAGGAGATGCTAACAAACTGAGGTTTGTGCAAAAACACTTTCCATTCCCTCAGAAAATAATGATGCCCCACAAGGACTTTTTGTTGCACATATTGGCTTCTCCCTTTTGTCTTCTCTGTTTTGTGTTATTTCTTAAGTTTAACTATCACATATCTGAATTAAATGGCTTCTCTGGAGTCTTCAATATTACTGGGTAGTAAGGTTAATTCAACATGGCCCTCCCTTCTATCCCACCTTCTCCTGGAACAATGATACATAGTGCCACCCTGAGCCTGCATTCTGCCGATAAGACTTTAATAGAATTTCTGAATGCCAAAGGTTTGGGATGTAAAATATCCAGCTCTGACAGCTTGTCCGGAGGAGATAGAGGTGGCTTTTCAGGAGTGCTCTCAGCCAAATGTGTTCTTTTATGCTAATGGATATGAGTTCATGAAAGAATAGGAAAATGGTGGGCAATCACTGTAGGAGTCTCAAATGTTCTCCCTGGGCTAATAAATATTTCATCTTGTTTGACCACTGCAGACTTGCATTTGTTTCCTTTTTGCTTGATCTAAATAAATGCCCTGTATGCATTTTGTATTTAATTTGTATGTAAAGGAAATAACATACTTACTTGATTTTTTGAATGAAGCTCTCTAGTTTATGAATCATATAGAGAACTACATGTTAAAAATAGTTGTTCACAAAAGAGAGGCTTCTGCTAACACTCCCGAAGGTCCCTACAACCTGCTCTCCTTGAGAAAGATAATATTCTTACTCTACCTTGCTCATATTTCTGGGGCCCAAGCCTATCTATGATAATCAAACAGGACATTGTGTTCCTGCACAACTTGCCAGGAAACAATATTTGTTTCCTATTAAAACCTGAAATACCTTCTGAGCTGTGCATGTTTTGTTTTCTAGTTGTAGTGGTGATGTCTTCTCAGGGTCTCAATTTAGTTTTCATTCTTGTGTTTCCCAGTGCAATTTCCAGTACTGTGATTCTGATTTGTCAGTGCAAGGAAGAGTTTTGAGGGAACAAATGAGCACCCTGGATGTCTCTTGATGTTGTTTCTGTGTTCAGCCCTGAATGTGAGAAAAACCAAGAACTGGCAGATTAGGAAGTCGACAGGCGGGTTGCATTCCTAGGGTGTGTGTTCCAGAGGCTTCTCTTCTTGATGACTTTTCGATAGTTCCTTGCAGAGAGTGAATTTATGTTTTTAGTGTCAGAATAACAGTGCTTAGGGATTTCTTAGTACTCTTTGGGACATTTTTAGAATTTAAAACTTTAAAACAAAAAGGGAAAGTATAACAGTAGAAAAATATATTTTCTGCTCTGTTCCTTGTAAGTATACTTTACTGTTTTAATCTTTGGCCTTAGGTATCATTCATGAAAAAAAAAATCCACCTAAACTCCTGGTACTTCTGTATGCAGTAACACTCTTAGTTCATTTGAGAAATAAATTCTGCAATCTGTTTTTTATGATGGAAGGTTGTATTCTTAACCACCAATAAATATTGTAAAGCACTTTCGCCAGAGCCATGCTAACCCAGGGCATCTGTCATTCCCGTCGCTGCTATTAGGAATTATTGGACTGAACCACTGGCAGAGAAAGAAGAGGGGAGTGAACATGGTTGGCATAATGCTTCTTGATCTTTTGTGTGTTTTACATTTGAGAAAACCCAGTCTTGCTGCATATTGATTATAGATCTATTTAGGCAGATATGGGCACCTTCTATTGATGAGGCTCTGACCAGTGTATGGGAAGTCTACTGGTTTGGAGCACCTCTCACCTTCAATTTGGCAGATCCATCTTTCTGATGTTATACTGTAAATTTATTTCACCTCAGAGAGTAAACAGATATATTGGAGCCCCAAGGGTTCATGGGTAGCGTATTTACAAAGGAGCCTCCTCCGCCAGCCCGTGCCACCGCTGCTAATGAGAGCGGTCATTAAGTAAATGAGACATCGCCTTTAGCTGGCTTAGGAGTTCGCACACTGAGGGGAGAAGATATTTAATTGAAACCCACACACAGGCTTCCCCACACGTGACTGCGGTGAGGGAGGCAGCTGCCTTCCCCTCCCCCGTCCTCCCCCCACACCCCCCCCCATGTAAATTTCATGATTGCTTTCCGTGATGTCATTTTGAAAGAGGACAGACAATAGCTGTGGGGAAAGGTAAGTCAATGTTATGTTCTTTCGCTGACAAAGGCAGATACTCAGGGCTTAGCTTTTCCCCTTGGACAGAGACGGGGAGGGCTAGGGCAGAGAGGATTTCTAAGAAGGCTCTCTTTGCAGAAAAAGCAGGTTGGGGGATGTCTTTTTAAATTGTTCTGAAGGACAGGGCTTTCTTCTCCCGATCTGCCTGGGCTCTGTGTTCCTCTTCTTTCTCTGTCCTTCCTGCATTTCTGAGATTCTCATGGACATGTTGTGTGCCAGACAGAAAAGGCATTAGGGACGGAAGACGTTGTGGATCAAGACAAGAAACTTTATCTGTATTTCTGGAAAAGGAACACAGATGTGCCTGGGCCATAGGACCCAGAAGCTCTGTGTCCAGGAAGGATGCTGACCCCATAAGCAGATCATATCTGAAGCAGGGACTTGGAGCTTGGCTGTTTCTGGTGGGACACACACCCCAGGTACTTAGCAGAGATGATTCTGGGAGCATTTTGTCTTCCTGTCACATCATTCCAAACTTCAGGAGCAATACCCAGGATGCATGTGTCTGTGGGATCCATGGGTAGCATTTGGTGTTACTGTTCTTCTCAGTTCCTCCTTGTGTGTTTTTGTTTGTTTGGGGGGTATGGTTGTTTGTGGTGCCAGTGTAACTGGATTTTCATATTTAAAAACAGGAAGTCAGTTTGAGCTTTGAACACAGTGATGGCATTATACATAAGTGTGTTCTGGAAGCATAAACTTGGCTCCATTCATGAGATTTATATTCTTTTTGAATCAGGAAAATAAACAAGTATAGGGAAGTTTGTACGTCAGTGCTGTTGCTGTTCATTGCCTGCTCCTTTGAGTCACAGAGGCTTGTCTCAACATCACCTTTGAATCAGTGGACATCATTGTCTGTTAAAGTTGGTTGCTTGATTTCTGAAATAAAGCTTCTGAGAAGTGACTTGAAGATTACATGTGTTTGGTCTTGAGGCATCAAACTGTGTAGCTGCAATAATAATAATAATAATAATAATAATAATAATAATAATAATAATAATAATAATACAGTAATGACTGTGATGATTTAATTGTTATTTTGAGAGAGGGAAAGGATGAATTTTATCCCAATGTTTTAAAAAGAAAAATCCTAGTCCTGAGGATATCTCTGAGGCTAGTGGCCAAGTGAACAAAAACAGGAAGGTGTTGAGGCAAACTTGAGAGGGGAGCCTCTAATTGGTACTAAGGGGATGTGCTAGTTCCTCTGAGGTGCCAACAGTGTAGGGTGTTGGGCCCTTACCTGGCAAGCTGTGGGGACTCCCTTCAGGCCCAGGCTCCTTGCCACTAGGACTCCTTCCTATTGGCCTTTGACTGTGATTATCACCTTAGTTCATATGGCTGTGTTAACTAGCAATAAACAAAAGAATGGAAAGCAAAGATTACAGTCTTATGCACCCAGTGGGATGCTGCTGTCAATTGAGACATGACCCTACCGCTCCCCAAATTGTGTTCCTTGTACAGAAGAGGGCAGGTTGAGTCAGTTTACTTTAAAAAAGAAAGAAGCAGCTTCATGGAATCATTTGTAGGAAGGAAGGAAGGATACCTTATTCCCAGGCACTTTGGTGGTGCTGGACTTCAAGGAATTTGTTGATTCAGAAGCCTGAGCAATAACATCCTTCAAGAGTTCAAGAATATGTTAGCCTTTTCATCCTGGATCAACATGCTTTCCATGCTTTTTGGACTATAGAGCCCAGATTTAGTCCTAGGAGTTTCTTCAGGACAGGGGACTGCTTCTGTTTGAAGAGCAACTGAGGGTATTGCCTGTGAGCCTCAGGGTAACCCCAGATCTTATGCTATTGTCTTAAACTCTCAGGGGCTGCATAATGAAAGCCTGCTCTGAGAAGACCTTCCTCACTTTTGGAACTACAAAGTTTTTCTGTGTTGGTATTGTGGCAGCTTCTGCTTGAACACTTGTGAGTGTTCAGAGATGTCAGGAAGGACTGGCAGGGTGTGCTGGCATGGAAGTGCAGGCTTGACTGCTGTGGATACTGACTTGTACGCTGGTTGCAGCATTAACTTGGTGCTGCCTGGACCTCTCACTGCCTCTATTTGGAACTCTGATCCTCCTTTAGTCCTGGTTATCAAATGTGCAGAAGATGGTAAGGGTGATATTGTATGTGAGCATGTGGCATGGGGTAGAGGAGGCCAATGCCAGCCATGTAGAAAGATTGGCTCAGAACTCAGCAGGCCACATCTGGTATGGCCCAGCCCAGCAATAGCTGGACTGCTTGGAATGCTGGTTTGTATGACCCAGCCCTGAGTGAACACAATAGACGAGGTGCCTACAGACTGACAAAGTGCCAGGAAGCTATTAGGCTTCCAATAGCTGCTCACTGGAAGCAAGCAGATTGTTAGGGAATGAGTCCTTCCTGGATAAACTCATGTGAAGGGCACCTATACTTTGGAAAAATAGGTTATTTAGGATAGAGCAATCCTACTGCCTGGGCTGGAGGTAGGGGTGGGTTCAAGAGCAGCCAGAACATCTTGGTCAACACTAGACCCAGAGTGACCTGAGGCAGGGAGTTGAGAGTGTCAGAGGAGGCTGCTTCTGGTGGTCCTGGTTCATGGGTACTCTGGGCACTGGTACATTACTCAGGTATCTTGCTCTCTGTTATCCTAATCCTGGAAAACCAGTTTAGAGCCATTGTTGGCCTTTCTCTGTGGAGCCCTGAGCAGATACTTCTTTCTTGCCTCTATTGCTAGAAGCCTTCTTGTCTTAGGACTGCCTTTCTGCTTTTCATTGAACTTATTCACAAGTAATCAAAAGTTCATTGGTTACAGACATAATTTTAACTGGAATTTTGTAGTCTGAATTTATAGGAAAAACATTTTTTGGGGGCAGCACAAGGAGGTTTTTGAGGGGAAGATTTAGCTCAGTGGAAGAGTGCTTGCAGACATAATTTTAACTGGAATTTTGTAGTCTGAATTTATAGGAAAAACATTTTTTGGGGGCAGCACAAGGAGGTTTTTGAGGGGAAGATTTAGCTCAGTGAAAGAGTGCTTGCCTAGCAAGTACAATATCCTCGGTTTGGTGCCCAGATCAGAGGGTGGGGGAAGCTAGGAGATTGAAGGGCTAGGGGTGTGGCTCATTGTCAGAACGCTTGCCTAGCATGTATGAAGCCCTGGGTTTGATCTTCAGTACTGCATAAACTGGATATGGTGGCATACACCTGTAATCCCAGTACTTGGGAACTAGAGACAGGAAGATCAGAAATTCATGGTCATCCTTGACTTTATAGTAAATTTGAGTATAGGATATATGAGACACTGTTTCAAAAAAGAAAAAAAAAAAGAAATAAAGATGCTGACTTTCTCTGAAAGGAAGAGGGTAGCTGCTGTTGCTATCCCCCAAATTTTCTGCTTTCTGTAGACTCCACAGACTGTCTACTGCTCAACTGAGAGCAGTTTCTAGGGTTCCAGGTAGAAGGTTCAGTGACAATCATTTTAGGTTCTTGCATATTTTGTGTTCTCCATATAATGTTAAATTTCCCTAAATACCACTTAAAAACCCAAATAAAACTTGAAGTAAAATGTTTGATTTCAGGTTTCTGTCAAGCTACTGTTCTTAGAACCCATGCAATGCAGTTTTCACTCACCTCTTCTCTTAGTTAATGCCTTTAGGAGTGAGTGTGGTTTTCTTCTAAGAAGACCAGCTTCATCTATTGCTTCATCTTTTTTTCATTTAAAAAAATTCAATGTTGTTTTAATAAGAAGTAATGAGTACAACAATGTTATTTTAATAAGAAATAATGAATGAGTACAGAAGACATTTTATTTTATTTTACTATTTTTTTAATGTTTTATGTGTATGGATATTTTGCCTACTTGTGTGTCTATGTTTCACATGCATGTCTAGTTTGTAGGATTCAGAAGAGGGCATCAGATCCTCTAGTCCTGGAGCTACAGACAGTTGTGAGCTGCCATATGGGTGCAGGGAATAGAATCCCAGTGCTCTGGAAGAGCAGCCAGTGCTCTTAACTCCTGAGCCATCCCTCCAGCTCCTTATTTTTTGGTTTTGTGAGACATGGTCTATGTAGTCCTAGCTGTCCTGGAAATCACTATGTAGACACCTTGAAGTCACAGAGATCTGTTTATCTCTGCCTCCTGAGTGCTGGGATTGAAGGCATATACCACCATGCCTGGTTCAGAAGACATTTTAATCTGCTCAGCCAGAACATATGCTTGGTCTGTATTAGACCCACTTTTAGAAAGAGGAGAGTTTGTCAGATATAGTGTTGGGGTCTTATGACACCCCTGATCTTCTGAGAGTCTCTGCAAAGTAGCTTGCCTTATCTTCAAGAATATGGTTTTGTGTACAGGCAATGATGAGCTGGGTTTGGGTTTGTGTAGATGCATCCAGGGAGAATTGAGTCCCTGTGAGAATGTGAGACTGTGGCCTGGGAACATTGCCTGTGCCATGAAAGTGAAAGTAGACAGGTTTTTAGAAGGTTAGTGTGAATATGCAGAGGCCACCTAGGGTCACATTGAGCAAGATGGCTGTGCAAGGTGGGAATGATGACATATGACCCAGGTATGAGGAAGAGGAATGTGGGTACTATGTGGTTTGAGTTGTTGTCAGGTTGCTTGTGTGCCTGGCTCCAGTGTGGTGGTATTTAGTACTGTGTAGAATGGGTATGAACACAAATTGTTATTGATCAAGAGTTAGAACTCAACTTTTCCTATAGAACCCTTGAAGGTTTTGGGAGCTGAGAGTTAGTGCAGAGGGTTATGATTCAGGGACCTGGTAGACTCATTGTTAACCCCTCATACTGGACATCATTCTCTTTGCCAGTCAGTTCCTCAAGAGACAAGGCTAATGGAAGTTTTGACATATTTGTGTTTTCTCCCAAACTTTCTGTTGGCATCTGTACTGAGCACTTGTGTCCTGTTTGGAAAATTAGTACCCACTTTCCATAGTGCTAAGCCTAAAAATTTGCAGTAGTGATGTCACTTTAGGGCACGATGGTAAGGCTGTGGGCAGGATGTAGCTGCCTGGGCTTGCACTTCTTTAGCCAAATTTGAATTTGAGAAGAGGTCTTAGAATTAGAGAAACTGGGATGGAAGGAGGAAAATGAGGCTATTTTTAAAACTATCACCTCCTAGTACTTCAAGGCAAGGGAGAGAAGAGATAGAGCCTGCTCCTTTCTGAGCTAGACTGCTCTGGTATTCCTGGATAAGAATTCCAGTTTACCGGGAGGCAGAGCCAGGCGGATTTCTGTGAGTTCGAGGCCAGCCTGGACTACCAAGTGAGTTCCAGGAAAGGCGCAAAGCTACACAGAGAAACCCTGTCTCAAAAAACCAAAAAAAAAAAAAAAAAAAAAAAAGAATTCCAGTTTAGACACAGCTGCCTATTTGGTCTTAGAACCAGGACATCCTTTGAGATATCACTAGCACGTGTAGTTCTGAATTCCACCTGCCTCTCTGTCCTGCAGAAAAGAGCAGGGCCTATGCTTGGCCTCAGAGTTCACATAGCAAGTCTATTTTTACTTGGTTTGAAAAGGTGTTTCTGGTCATGACTCAGTGAGACTAGCTATCAGCCTGACCATCTACCACCTGCTTTCCTAACCTATCCAACTCTTCAGGGGAAACTGCAGGCATTTCCCCTGGTGTTGTCCACAATCCATGGGCTCGCCTGATCAAGGTGTCAATCAGGAATGAGTTCTGAAGTGCCTCTGAGTAAGTTGGTTGTGCTTGTTTCTTCTTCCTCTTAGCTTCTTCTTTAGCACATTTCCTGCTGCCCTAAGTGGCTTTTGGGAGCCACTTCTTTCTAGAATCTCCACCTTTACTGTTCTGGGTAGCTTTTGCATGGTGACAGTTGAGGCTCCAAGAGCATCTTGAGTTCTCTGCAGCCCAGTGCAGGTCAGGGCTGAGTGTGGAGCTCTACTTGAGACTGAGTGCATCAGAATAGTCCTACTGGTGTCTAGGCACTTTGTTGGGGCTGAGACCTGGCCACGTGGCAGTCCACTATCACAGCCGCTGATGGGTAAAAGCAGTGTGACACTGTCTATTTGGAACACTGCTGCCTAGGTTGGACATCTTTCTTTTCTGCTGGCAGCCTCCAGTGACATGCCGCCTGAAGAGCCAGTACTATGATTTGGTTTGAAAAGTCATTATTACTGCAGAGCAGTTTAGTTGTTGTTTTTGCAGCATTGGTAAGGTTAAAAGAAATAATGATAATAATATAAGAAAGACTCAGCCATAGTAACTGTCTGCAACATGCTATTTGCATTTTTAAGGAAACACTTCTTTGAGACAGCCTGGGTGAAAGGTCACTATTTGCATATAAATGAAAAAGAAAGTGTGTGGTGTTGGAAGTTACATCTGTATTATTTTCTCAGCAGTGAGCTGCTGTTGGAGAGATTAGGGGACATGGCTTGTATTTGGCTTTTATTGAATAGAGAAAGTACCAGAGAGGCTGATTTAGAAGCAAAATAATGAGAGAAATGTGCAAAGCTATAGAATTCCCGACTCCCCTGCTCCCACCTCTCTCTTCTCTCGTTTTCACCTGAACTCAGCAAAAGCAGATCTGTCTGCGCCACTCAGCAAGTCTTCATTCTTCTCTTTGGATTCCAGTTTTATTAAAAAAAAAAGTCAGGAAAGAAAAAGCAGAACTTGCCCTGGTTTCCCTCTCAGCCCTGTTTGTTTCCTGGCAGAAGCTATTTTGTCCCTGGATCTGTCTGCTCCTACCTACCAAGGTTAGAGCCAGAAATGTCTATTGTAATTGTATTCTTCCAGGGTTGGAAGGGTTGGAGCTTCAGGGACTCCAGGAGGGATGGCAGGGAGACAAGGGTCCAAAAGAGTTTGTATGGGTGGAAGCAGCCAGGCAACCTCCAGGAAATCCTTAGTTTCTAGGATCCCATCCTACTCTTACACTTTCGGGCTACCATACTTTCTGGTCTGGGGGTGGTTTCTGGATTTTCACTAGGCCAGAAGCAGAGTTCCAAGCAGCAATTCAAAAAAAAGACCAGAGGAGCTGGGCCTGTGCAGATTTGTGAGTTAGAGGCCAATGCAGGGGGAGGGGCAAAGAAGGGCCTCCACAGAGGGCAGGTGCTTAAGGGGTTGGGTTGTGCCTAAAGACTCCCCTCTTGTCCTACTTCAATCTTACTTCTTCACAGAGGACTCTACTGATCACTCGTAACTTAAATTATTTTTTCTTATCCATGTTATTTAAATTTTTAGGTTTTTTGAAACAATTTCAAACCCACAGAAATGTTTCAAGTATAGAACAAAACCATTTCTTCTGACCCCCTTGAGAGTATGCTGCTAGGGATGCTGGCAGGTGTATCTTTCAGGGAAAACCCCCTTGTCTTTGCTGGCTTAGTTTTCAGATCCTTGAGCAGTGTGCTGTATCCTATTGTCTTACCTTGGTCAGTCTGAAATAGGAATGACTTCCACAATAAGTCTTTCATGATGATGAGCCTTCTGAAGAACACTGGAAGAATGCCCTTCAATTTGGGTTTGTTTGACATTGCCTGTGATTAAACTTAGGTTGCATAGGAACACCAAAGTGAAATTCTTTTCTCTTTGCCTGACTCTCATGTTCCTTGTTCTGACATGCCAACTTTATACTCAATTCAGATGGGACATTCCAGTGTGTCCCCAATATCACTCTTTTCCTTCTACAATTAATTAGTTTTTAGAAGGAAGCATTTAGACACTGTGGAGGCATCCTCTTCCCTTAGACTCTCAGTTTGTTAATTTTTGTCATTTTGTTTTTAAAGATTTATTACTTTATATGTTTTTATGAATATGAGTGTTTTATCTGCATGTACATCTGGACACTAGAAGAGGGCATCAGATCCTCTGGGACTACAGTTACAGATGGTTGTGAACAAACATGTGAGTTCTGGGAATTGAACTCAGGATCTCTGGAAGAGCAGCCAGTGCTCTTAACCACTAATCACCCCTTCAGCCACCTCTCCAGACCCCTCAGTTTGTTAATTTTTAAGGACATATGTATAATTTCATCAGCCTTCCTTTGATGCTCAGGTCATTCCTGATTGGCCAGTGCATGCTCCTTACCTCCCCCATTGTTTTTCTTGTTTTCTTTTCTTAGAGCATTGTGCTAGAGAATAGACACTAGCCTGTGGCCCCAGTGCTGGGTTCAACTTAGTAGCCCACTGTAAAATGGTAGAGTTAGGTCATTATCTCTAGGGTCTTGTCTTCTTAGGGTCCCAGGGAGTTGTTCCCAAAGTCTAAAGTGAGCTGTGGCCAGCTTTGTGGCCTTTATATTATTTATTATTTTACTTGATTTTTCCTTCTTGCTTTTCTCGGCTGTGCCTTAACCCTTGGACAGTAGCAAAAAGAGGAAGATGAAGGATTGAGATAAAAGGTAGGAAGTTTTTCACCTTTAGAACAGCAAGATATAAGCTTATACCTAACTCTAGGGTTCAGCTGCCCAGCCTTGCTCTATAGAACAACTTAAGAATGGCTTGGGAAGCTACCTCTTCAGGCAGGGACTGCATAGGCAGGTGCAGGGATACTTCTGTATGCCTTGTTGATCATCAGGCATGATTGTCCAACCTTCTGCTCAGATACAGATTAACTACTGATGTACCCTGACACTGCTTTGGCAGAAACAGAAGAGCATCTCATCTGTAACTATCTGTCATGGGACTTCCTGGCTTGCAGAAGCAGCTGTCTCCCTTGGCTCATGTTGACTGCGTGGAGCTACAACTGTCCCTGGGCAAGGAACAGGATAGGCAGGCTTCACCTGTTCTCTGTGGCCCATTCCACAGCACTTCTATATAATCATCTTTTCCCTGAATCCCTAGTCCAGCATTCCCTGGGTCATTATGGATTAAGATGAATCTGGACATAAGTTCTCAGGCCTAGGATAGAAAACCAAAGGTGGCATGCTGGAACTTTTGCATTGTACAGCAGCCCCCAGAGGTAGCCCACAAGTTGTTGGCATGTCTTCAAGACCTGGGACTCACACACCTATGGGAGGAAGTTTATCTCTTCTGGGCAGTTCCTATTGTCACAATGCTATTTTTTTTAAAAAAAGATTTATTTATTTATTTTTTTATGTGTAAGCTTGTATGTATGTGCCCCATGTACATGGCTGGTGCCTGCAGAGGCCAGAAGAGGATTTTAGACCCACCTGTAACAGGAGTTAGGGATGACTATGAACTTCCATGTGGGTACTGAGAACTGAACCTGGTTCCTTTGTAAGATCAGCAAGAGATTTTAACCACTAAACTGTCTCACCAGCACCCAGAATATTATTTTTTGATGTAAACATCCACTCAATAATTCTACTGAAGTGAATCTAGAATCTTCTCCCCTAGGCAGCCTCATACTGAAATTTGAATCTCTACCCTATCTTTTAAGTTCACTCTGTAAGGTGCTGGAATGAGTTCCTTCCATATCTTTTACTCTCAGGGGTCTGGCAGCACATAAGACTCTGTAAACGGTGTCTTCCTCCCCTGACCAGGTAGAAAGCCAGTGTTTATGAGCCTGTCTCCTGCTGTGAGTCTACTCTGAGATTGTATATGTGTGTGCAAGTCCTGCTTGGGACACTTGTATGCACCACTGACTTTTTTTTTTAAACAGCAGTTTTATTAGAATATAATTTTGTTTTTGTTTTTCCAGACAGGATTTCTCGGTGTAGTCCTGGCTGTCCTGGAAGTCACTCTGTAGACCAGGCTGACCTCAAACTCAGAGATCTGCCTCCCTCTGCCTCCTGAGTGCTGGGAATCAAAGGTGTGTGCCACCATGCCTGGCCTGAAATGTAATTTCGTGTAACTCCAGTTCACTTATTAGACCTATTTAAGTCAGTGATATTAGCAGATTTATAGAGTTGTGCATCCATCACCACAATCTAATTTTAGAACACTTTTATTATCCCAAAGAGAAACCTTTTACCATAAGCAGTTATTCCCGCTTGCACCTTTCCTCTTAGTCCCAGGCCACTATGGGTCTATTTTCTGATACTATGGACTTGCCTATTCTGGACATGTGTTTTTTTGTGTCTGACTTCTTTTAGTGATCATTTTTTAAAGATTTGCCTACATGTAGAGTATATGAGCACACCATTCTTTTTTATTGACAAATGCCATGTGATCATATTTTGCATTATTCATTTCTCTTGGGTAGATATTGTCTTTGTCACTGTTCTATTGCTGTGAAGAGACACCATGACCAAGGCAACTCTTATGAGAAAAAACATTTAATTTGAAGTTTACTTGCAGTTTTAGAGGTTAAGCCCATTATCATCATGGCAAGGAGTATGGTGACATGAAATCAGGTGCTAGAGTAGTAGCTGAGAGCTACATCCCGATCTGTAGGCAGAGAGGGAGGGCCTAGGCCTGGCATGGGCTTTTGAAACCTCAAAGCCCACGCCAGTGACACATTTCCTTCAACAATGCCATATCTTTTAATCTTTCTAATCCTTTCAAATAGTGCCACTCTCTGGTGACTAAGCATTCAAATCTATGAGCCTGTGGTGGTTATTCTTATTCAAACCACCACAGATATCTAGGAATAGAATTGTTGGGTTAGATGGTAATATATTTTACATCTTGATAATTGGAGTTCGAGAGATGGCTCAGTAATTTAGAGCACTTGTTACTCTTGCAAAGGACCTGGGCTAGGTCCCTAGAACTCATATGGTAGCTTACAACCATTCCTAACTCAAGTTCCAGGGAATCTGATGCCCTCTTCTGAACTCTGTGGGCACCAGGCATGTACACGGTGCACAGATATACATGCAGGTAAAACACTCATACACATAAAATAAAAAATAAATCTTAAAAAAATACCTTGAGAATTGCCAGAATATTTTCAAAGTGACTGCTATGTTACATGTCCATCAGCAACAATGGAGATTCCAGTTTCTACAGATCGTAACTTATACTTGTCTGGTTTTAGATTTTTTCTAACCATCTTAGTGAGAATGAAGTGATATCCTCACAGTTGATTTGCATTTAATTTATGACGCAATGCTGAGGTCTTTTTATATGTTTATTATCCATTTATATATTGTCTTTGGAGAAATGTCTTTTCAAATTCTTTGAATATTTAAGTAGTTCATTTGTCTTATTAAAGAGTTGTAAGAGTTTTTTTTATTTTTAGCACAAATCCTTTATCAAATATGTGATTTGCAAGCATCTTCTTGCAGTCTAGGAGAATTTTTTTTGACAATATTATTTGAAGACAAATGTTTTAAACATTGATGAAACTTGTTTTAGTTAGAGGTTTTTTTTTCTTTTTTTTTTGTGATAAAACACCATGACCAAAAGCAGCTTGGGAAGAAAAGGGTTTGTTTCATCTTACAACTCTTCAGGTTATATCACATCACTGAGAGAAATCAGGGCAGAAACCCAAAACAGGAACCAGGAGACAAGAACTGAAACAGAGGCCATGGTGGAGTGCTGCTTACTGGCTTGCTTCCCATGGTTTGCTCAGTCTGCTTTTTTATATACCCCAGTACCACCTGTCCAGAAGTGGCCCCTTCCACAATGGGCTGGGCCCTTCCACATCAATCACTAATTAAGTGACTCTTCCACAGGCTTGCCTACAGGTGAGTCTTATGGAGGCATCTTCTTGATTGTGGTTCCCTCCTCTCAGATAACACTAGCTTATGTCAAGTTGAGAAAAAACTAGCCAGAAAAAGTCCAATATATATCAATTAAAATTTTATTTATTTTTATTTTATATGTATGGATGTTTTGTCTGCATGTGTCTGTGCAGCTGGTGCATGCAGTGCTTAAAGAGGCCAGAAGAAGACATCAGATTCGCTGGAACTGAAGTTACAGATGGTTGTTAACTGCCATGTGGATGCTGGGAATGGAACCCAGATACTTTGCAAGAATAGCAAGTAATCTTAACCACTGAGTCATCTCTTCAGACCTATATAATTTTTTTTGAGACTTGATTTTCCTATGCTGTCCAAGATGGTCTTGAACTTGTGATTTCCTGCCTCAGCCTTCACAGTGTTAGGATATAAGCATGTGCCGCCATGCACGATTTTGGTTTATTACTTTAGTGTTGTATACAATAAATAAATCATTGTCTAATCCAAAGTCAGGAGGGTTTTCTCTTGGGGTTTCTAAAAATTTTAGTATTATAGATAGATCTGTGATATATTGTGAGTTGCATTTTTTTTGCACTGTATGACATCTAGCTTCATTCTATTGGATGCCAGTTGTCTCAGTACATTTGTTAAAAAAGATTATTCTTCCCACTAAATTATTCAAGTGCCATTGTTGAATATATGTTGATAAAAATACAAAGTTTACTTTTGTACCTTTGAGTCTATCTTATTTATCTGCATGTCCTTTCTGTGTGGATACTCAGACTCTATTATCTTGTTAAATCTAGTCTTATGGTAAGTTTTGAAACAGAGAAGTATGAGGTCTCCAATTTTGTTCTTTAAAATTTTGTTTTGGCTACTCTATATTCCTTGAATTGCCATGTGAATTTTATATTCATTTTGTCAATTTTTGCAAACAAACTAACAAAAACAAACATGCATAAAATACATCTGGAGAGATCAGAAGCAGTCCCAGTGAGATCCAGAAAGCTTTGGTCACATGGGCAGCAGCAGCTTTTGTGGACAGAGAGAGAGGGGGATAGAAGAGGGCTTCTGAAGTCTGTCTGGGAGACCAGCAGAGGCTGGCCAGGCAGGAGCATCACATGTCTTTGGAGGCACACAGTCTCTTTGGGAAGGGTGTGACAGGGAAAGGAGTGAGGTCCAGACCAACTGTGCTTTACACATTCTGCCTCAGGCTGCTGAAGAGTGGGGAAAAAAAGGTTCAATGCTTCAGAGGAATGGGTGGCAATGATACTACTAGGATCCCCCAGTCAATAGTCAGATGGACTGATGTACTCAGCTGGGAACCAAGCCCTCCAATAGGAGATGGAAGGGCCAAAGGGGTTTCCTTAAAGAGAGGGTTCCCTTAGTAGGTTCCCCCAGTCAATCTGTTGTGGTCCTCAGAGGAACAAGCTCTGCAGGTGACTTGTCTTGAGTCAAGGTGATCCAAGAAAAATCAAAGAGGTCCTATCTTCCATGAGGGTGTACAGTGGGGTACCAGGGTCCAAAACCTGAGACAGGAACCAGCAGGTCAGTTTTTGTGCTCTTCCCAGGAATGATGCTCCCAGGCCTGGGTCTACAAGACAGTTGAGCAGAAGGTTGTAGGCCCCATCATCTAGAGATAACTGGGCTGTGTTTGTGTTCTGACCTCCTAGCTTGTATGGAAGTCTTGGTCTTGTGAAGGATAACTGCCTTCCTTGTGGCTCAGGCTAAGCAGGCCCTGATTGCTTTGCTGAGTTTGTTTGTTGCACAAAGTCCTGTAACTGTGGATCTGGGACTGCTTTGGGACAAACACAGAGGTCATGGTCAGCATGGAGAGCTCAAGGTCTCCAACAGAGATTACAATCAACACCCTACCTCGGCCACAGGGTGCTGTTTTCTGAGCAGTGTGTTCTCTGATATGGAGGCTGTTTATATAGAGAGATAGGTAGGATTCAGATGAGCTCACTACAGACCCGAGAATCCCCAAAATGATCTTGTTTGATCAAAACCTCTTCCTCAGTCAACTTCTGATGGTAAACGTTATGATGGCGCCATTACCAACGCTTCCCTCAAGTATCACTAAGGGCTCCTCCAAATGTTTCTCAATCTCCAAGTAACTACTTACACTTTATGGACAAAGGTGTTAAGTATTAGAGGGCATGGTGACCCTAGGGTCAGGTCAGCATGAGCTATGGGCTTGATGGTACCACTGTGAATCTGTGGAAAGCATAACTGCTGATCTCCACACTCTTGGGCAGGGTTCTCCTCGGACTGATTGGTCCTGCATGCTGTTCAACTTAGTGTGGGGTATGGATTTTACAGAGTCTAGACAGTAGACTAAGGGCATAGCATGTAGAGTCCATAGGGCAGGACCTGGCCATATGTAGGTCCCAGTGTAGATAAAGGGACCATAGCATAACCTCACACTGCTGACTTATTGTTGCAAGAAACTTCCTGGACAAAGGAAGCAAATTGTGTCATGCTGGTTTCAGGTTCTTTTATACGAAGTTCTGACTTGGGTGTCAGCATTTTGCTGAACTGTGTGCTCTGTTTCTAGGGGGTGTGAGGAAAGGTCTATGTTCTGCTCTTATTCTGAGATGCTTATTGGCTTTGTTATCACTGATAGATAAGAACCACCCTCTAGGGTATGGATGATTTTAAGATCTTGGTATTTTGTGTAGGTAGAGTTTTCCTGCCTGGCCCACAGTCAGGACAAATCTCTCTCACCTGCCAGTCCCACAGCCTTTCAAACCCAACCAAGTAAACACAGAGGCTTATTTTGCTTACAAACTGTATGGCCGTGGCAGGCTTCTTGCTAACTGTTCTTACAGCTTAAATTAACCCATTTCTATTAATCTATACCTTGCCACGTGGCTCGTGGCTTACCGGTATCTTCACATGCTGTTTCTCATCGTGGCAGCTGGCAGTGTCTCTCTGCCTCAGCCTTCCACTTCCCAGCTTTATTCTCCTCCTTGCCCCGCCTACACTTCCTGCCTAGCCAACGGCCAATCAGTGTTTTATTTATTGACTAATAAGCAACACATTTGCCATACAGAACATCCCACAGCACTTCCCCCTTTTTTTTTTCAAAAAGGAAGGTTTTAACCTTAACAAAGTAAAATTACATATAATTTGGGAATTTGGGCGTAGCTTCTCTTACTACTTCCTGCTGGAGGGGGGCGCTGTATCTTATGGGGAAACAAAGAAAATTTTAGGATTATGGAATAGTCCATGAGGCTGTATCGTCTGAGCCAGATGCCTTCAAACCGTTCTGGATGTTGGATCATCTGGGCCATGGTGTCATCGGAGACCTTTCAGGGGGTCTTGGCTGGTCAAACCTGATGTGTCTTAATCTGGAACAAATCCATAGCCTCTGGCTTTCTGTGGAAACAAAAGCAGAGTCTCCTTTCCAAAGTAACATATCCTTATATCCAAATTTTGAAGTCAAGGTACCTTTAAAATATACATTTTGGCATAACTCAACAGCTTTTACAATCAAATGTTTTTCTGCAGTTAAAAGTCCCAAAGACAACACAATGCAGATTCTCTGTGTAATATCCATTTTTACGTGGCTTATTTTTTATACTACCTTTACTGTCTTTTTAAAGACTTTATTTTTTAAAACTATGTATTTGTTTCTATAACTCTATATATCATCTTTTTTGTCTCTTTCAAGCCTACGTATCTTTTACACACATTGCAAACTATTACATCTGAATCTGTCTTATTGTGAATCTCTTGCTTTAAACTGCAGCAGCTGTGGCTGCTGGCTTCGCCCACCTCAGCTTCCCAACATGGCAGTGGTTTACCGCCAGCTCTGGGAGCTATCGTGGGTCTATGCTTTTATCCAAGCAGCAAGTAGCCCAGAAACCCTTTTTTGTTTTGCACTAGCAAAGGCTAAATCCACCATGTAGCTTAATGTGCCACTTGCAGAGGCCTCATTCCCGCCATACTGCAGGTCGAGCACGCACTCTAGGAACCCACCAGTAGCTCAAACAGGCAGCTGCCGCTCATTTGAGAGAGACAATTAGGAAGCTGTTTTTAGCTCCGTTTTAGAATCTTTTTTTTCTCAGTTTTTAGGTGGAAACTCTTGCCACCACGTTGGACGCCATTTGTAGGTAGAGTTTTCCTGCCTGGCCCACAGTCAGGACAAATCTCTCTCACCTGCCAGTCCCACAGCCTTTCAAACCCAACCAAGTAAACACAGAGGCTTATTTTGCTTACAAACTGTATGGCCGTGGCAGGCTTCTTGCTAACTGTTCTTACAGCTTAAATTAACCCATTTCTATTAATCTATACCTTGCCACGTGGCTCGTGGCTTACCGGTATCTTCACATGCTGTTTCTCATCGTGGCAGCTGGCAGTGTCTCTCTGCCTCAGCCTTCCACTTCCCAGCTTTATTCTCCTCCTTGCCCCGCCTACACTTCCTGCCTAGCCAACGGCCAATCAGTGTTTTATTTATTGACTAATAAGCAACACATTTGCCATACAGAACATCCCACAGCAATTTTGCTGTGCAGATGTGTTGTCTCAGGTTGACTTAAAACAGTAGTAGTTCTTGGGCTAAAGGTGGTGGAGAATTTAAAAGGGCTGATTTCCAAATTCTTAGGAATGATAAGGTTGGAGAAGTGCAGCACACTGCTTATCTCTCATCATATAGAGCATTGGAGGTCCTCATCATTTCCATATATGGACTTACAGTTCAAGGAGAGGAAGGCATATAGTAGGTATATGCAGGATGTGCCAAGTCCTATAGCTCACTGTTCCTTTGAAGACCTGTACCTTTGGCAGCTACATCTAATTCCTTCTTTGTCTTGGCTCATGAAGGGAATCTGAACTCTTTAAGGGGATGGAGATATTTACAAGAAAGAAGAGGGTGCTCTGGCTAAAATACAGGGTTACTGGGGCCAAGAGCTATAATTCTGGATGAAAACAGTGTTGGGTATGCACTCCACTGAAAATATGGGGTAATGGTGGGGAAGATAATGTTTATAATAACATGTACTTGATCTGCATTCAGCTAAATCTAAACATACTTCCAAGGAGAAGAAAGAAGAATGTAGAAATATTCATTTCCTGTTTTTATTGCTGGTTACTAATGACCTTCCTTTGAAACTCTGCAGCATAGAAAGCAGGTTGTCATGGAGACAGGGAATGACGTTCGGAGAATAGGTACACAATGCATTTCTTTGTCATGTCCAGCTGATGTATTCAGCTTCTGCTTAGATGTGTGAATTTATGTGAATTATGAGAATTAAATATTAACTGTAGTCATTGCCTTGGAGAGAAGTAGAAACCAGGAGGAGAAAAGACACCAAAAACAAGCAATGAAGGCTGATGGGGCCCAGGGCTTCTTGTGAGAGGCAATGTTATCAGAGCTGATCAGGCCCAGTGAATGGGATTCACTTTCCTCAGTCAGCAAGTCAGCATGCTCTTGAGAAGCTGAATGACATAATGTGTGTTTATTAAGCAAATGGATCTGAGATGCACATTCTTTTGGGATAATAATAGATGCAGTTATGATTGAGCAATCACTCATTCATTGGTCAGCTAATTTTCAAAATTCCTCAGTGCCAGCTTTTTTTTCAAGGTAGGTCTCATATGATTCATGCTAGTGATCTTGCTTGGAATAGCCATGTATATGGATGCCTATACTTTGTGACACATGTTCAAAGTAGCCATCAGAGGTGAGACCACGGTGTAGAACCTCTGTATCCAAAGTATAAGGGTTTCTTTTTTCCCTGGAACAACCATGAGCCATGAATTTGTTTGTCTTTCTGATAGATTCCAGAGACTGTATAAATGCTATGTTAAAAAAGTATCCTGGATTTTTCTCTTTCTCTTCTTGGGTCTTCCTGGCTGACATTTGTTAGAGTTCCCTTTTCTGAACCTCTATTCTTTTAAACCCTCAGAAAATGAGTTCCGGGGCAAACTTCTGACCCAGAGGTGGACACAGGAAGACAAGACCAGCAGCTGCAGAACTGAGAAACATTTCCTGTGCAGATATAACAAGGTAAGAGCTTGTCCATGGGTGCTTCAGAGTCTAGATGGGGAACAAGGTCACCTAGTCATTTTTTTTCAGTTAGAGGAAAAAGAATGACTGAACAGATAAAACTTCATATGATGATAGATTCCCACCTTTCAGTCAGCTCCCCAACTTGTGTGTTCATACTTGGGCTCTGTCATGCGTGTTGGCACCTGTTATTCATTTTCCCTTTCTGGGCCTGGGTGAGCTCAGAGTCTCCAGGGTTTGATAGTGAATTCTGATGCAGGGATCTATGAGGTCTGCTGATCTTTTATTTTTATCTTCAGAAGTGTGACAGATGATGCACCCCTCCTCATGCCTGCTCAGAAAGCATGATAGATGTGACACAGGGTCCCTGCTTCTCAGGGACACTCCTGAGCTTGGGGATCATGACTATGTTTATGACCATGGTTTTGGCCACCAACCTCCTAATTCTACAATTTCCCACTGACTTGCTCTGTCTAAGACCAGCTCTCCAGAGCAGGTGGCATCAAAGCTGGGAGTCAAGGTAGAAAGAAGCATGGGACATCCATACCTGGAGGGCAGATGCTAACCTCTTTAAGAAATAATCTAGATGTACTTATTTTGTGTCTGTGAATGTTTTGCCTGCATGTATGTATGTGTACCATGTGCATGCCTGATACCTGCAGAGGTTAGAAGAGGGCACTGGATCCCCTAGAACTGGAGTTACAGATGGTGTGAGCCACTAAGTGAGTACTGGAAACTGAACCTGAGTCCTCTGCAAGAGCAATAAGTGCTGTTAACCACTGAGCCACCTCTCTAGTGTCCAGATGTCAACTTCCATTTTATTTTATTTTATTATTTTGTTCTATGTGTTTGAGTATTTTTCCTGCATGCATATATATGTTTGGTATCATGGACCCCCTGGAACTGGAGTTACAGATAGTTGTAATCCACAGCTGCCATGTAGGTGCTGGGAATTGAATCTGGGTCCTCCAGAGGAGCATCCAGTGCTCTTAACCACTGAGCCATTTCTCCAGCCCCCAAATGCCAACTTCTTATCTGACATGTTGAGGTTTTGCCTTGAGTGTCTCAGCCAATACCTAGGCATGGCAGTCAGCATAGGGACAGCCCAGATATCAAAGACCATGCAGTTCAAGGCAGGATGGGAGCCGAGGGTGCTTGTATTTTACTATTAGAATACACTATCTTTCCTTTGTGTCTGGTGGTGGAAATGTACTTTTTAACATGTCTATTACAGTCACTATGCTAAGTACTCCCACTCAGTTCGGTTTTGTTATCAGCATGTTGAAGATCCATATTAAATATGTATCTTTTCTCTATATTTAATTGTGACATTTTGTTTGTTCTGGATCTTTTATATTGTTGATATCTTAAATATTATGGTAAAATATTATTTATCTCCATCACTGAATTTTTGACCTTTCCCACTTTACCCTACCCTAGCCCAAAGGACTCCCCAAGTGGCACAGGTGTCAGATCATGTTACCATGAAAGTGGCCTGACCTAGGCTCTGAGAAAGTATTTTCAGTGGTTCCTTGGTCAGAGTGGAGTAGGTCCCTAGTTTCCCCACAGACCAGGCACAGCATGCTTAGAGGGTTTGAACCTGCTATGAACTACATGTGACTGTTCAGAATGCAGGTGCTGCTAATGAGCTTGGGGGACACCCAGGCCCTCTTAGTAGCACTAAAGCTTCATAACTGTATCATCTATATGCCAATATCCTTACTTTGGACACATCTCGTGAGTTCAAGGCCAGCCAGTTAGAACTACATAGTGAGTTCTAAGACAGCCATTACATGGTGGATTCTTTTTCAAGAAGAAAGAAAGAAAGAAAGAAAGAAAGAAAGAGAGAGAGAGAGAAAGAAAGAAAAAACTAAGATGAGGAATAGGTCAGGAGAGGAGGGAGGATGTGAAAAGACCAATGATGGCCCAGAACTGAGGAGACTAAGAGGGATAGCTGGGGCTAGTGACCTAAGATGGGATGCGAGTAAGATGAGGAGCCAACTGGGAGGACCAAGGAGTGGCCCACATTATAAGACCAGTGGTGTGCTCACCCTCCGAGTTCAGCATAGTTCAGGCAGTTGGATAGCTCAGGACCATGTAGGGTTGCCAGAGAAGGCCTGTGTTGGCATGTTAGCGGATACCATGTGTTGGTATTTTAGGCACAAATGGTGATCCTTGAATCACTTCTGGATCTGAGAACAAAATCTTTGGTCCCAAGGCACACACTGCTTAGTGGACAACTAGAGTTATGGAACAAGGGTTTCTGGTAAGGACAATTTAAAAGAAGTACCTTCATTGAAGGAGGTGACTCTCCTTTCTAGCTGTCTGACTTGATGTTGTTGTATTATACCCTGGAGAGATACAAAATCCACTTAAAACTAGGTACCCTTGTAATCCCAGCACTTGGAAGGATAAAGTAGGATGGACAATAGTTCAAGTCCAGCTTGAGCCATATAACAAGACTATGTCTCAAAGAAGAGACAAAGAAAGAAGTTTCTTTTATGAAATTTGAAACAGATATAGCTGCTTCACTAGGTAGCCTAATAGGTGGTTATAAATTCTTATTTGGGGGTTGGAGTGAGCCAGATTTCCTGTTTAGAACTGTCAAAAGACACCCCTTCCTGAGGCATTTACTGACTAATGCCCCATGGGTGGTGAAATTTCTATACCACAGGAGGTGGCTGGTATACTTAATTGTAAGCAGACTGAATAATTGGTGGAAAGAGTGTGAGGAGAGTGTCAGATACACAGTGGGATATCCCCCAAAGGAGAACAGAACTGTCACTGCAAGGAACCAGGAGTTACTATGATGACTCCCAGTGGGATACAAGGGCATGGGCACATAGTTTAGTCACAGAGATTCAGATAATACAAAGTAGAATATATAGAGGGCTTCTAAGGAACTTCGGCTTTGTTCTGTGGCTATGAGCTGACCTGGAGGCTTAGAACTCATATACAAAAGGAAGGGTAAACATAATGGTGGGCAGTAATGGGATCAGGACTCTGAGGGTCCTTATTGGAGTTTTATGAAGGAGAAAGTAAGGCTGGTGCTTAAAGGATGCTTATAAATTCTAAGTGGCGTGCCCCCTTCCCTGCCCCGTGGTAGACCCAGACTTGGGCCTGCCCAGGTTAACACTACTGTCAGGGAACAAGACAGTATCCCTTTTGGCTGCCACAAGGAGAGCCAAAAACAAGGCAAACCATTGTATTTCATTTTACCCTCAATGGAGTGAATAAGATACTGCCAAGTGAGGAAGGATGTGGGACGGGCAATTTATACTACCCTTTTACTCCATATCTACTCCAGCCCCTTCTCTGGTCAGGGATGAAGCACACATTCTCTCCCAAGTCTCCAGAAGTATGTTGTACAAAAACCTTAGTCCTCTATTAGAACGCTGTAATCCACATGATGGACTTAAAAATTGTCCTAAATCTATTCTAGTTTTTCATCTTGTCTGGTTATTAGAACACTTTTTTTGAGATAGGGTCTCACTAAATAGCCTTGGCTGGCCTGGAACTTGCTTTGTAGACCAAACTAGCTTTGAACTCACAGAGATCTGTCTGCTTCTGCCTATCTTTAATTCTGTGTGTCACCACTCCTTGCTAGAGTACATTTTAAGTAAAATAAAACACTGAAGTATCTTCTCCAAGTCCGGGGCTAGAATGAATGGCCCATGGTGTCAAGAGGCCCAGAATCTCCTACCAAGTCTCTGCAGCTGTCTGCTCATCTCCCTCTGACATACCCCTCCTCCAACACCACCAGCTTCCAAGATAGTTTTGACTGCCCCGCATACTCACTCTTTCCTCCATCTGCCCTTTGTGCATGATGTGTCCTGGGCAGCTCTCTGCAGGAGACAGTGAATGACCTCACAATTGTGAATGAGGGAGCTCTCTTCAGCACAAGATAGGGACCTTTTGGGAGATGAGCTGGTTAAGAACAGTGAGATGTGGATGGTGGTCAGAGGGATGGCAGACATCTGACCATTGAGTTTGAGTTGGTTATTCAAAGGTGCTCTTGGCTTTTGAGGCTAACTCAGCCCAATCCTGAGGTGTCTGTCATGGACATTCTTACGTATTTACTTGTCAGCTCATTGTCCCTATCCCCACTCAGGCTCTCAGGGCTCAGCATCTCCCTCATCTTCGTGTTCACTCCTGAACAGCCTCACTACCTTCCTAGAATGATATGCAAACCTCCCAAGGCTGGATCACCTTCATCTAGGGTCAGGTTTCAGCATGTATTATGTCTTTGGATAGTCCTTGGCCATCAATGCAGAAAGGCAAGATGTGGGTAGTGAGCCCTTCATGCTGGAGGGTATTGGCAACTGGCTTCAGAGGTCAAGGTGAAGGTCAACAAAAAGTAACTAGCTTAGGGAATCCCTGGACCTCTAGAAAACTAAACTATGATTATTATTTCCTCTTCCCTCCATTCTTCTTTTTTTTGAGACAGGGTCTCAATATATAGCCCTGGATGGCCTGGAAATGCTATATAGATCAGACTGACCTTGAACTCACAGAGCTCTGCCTGCCTCTCCCTCTCCAGCCTGGCCCCAAGATTTCTTAAAGACCAGATATTTGTTGTTGTTTTGGCTGTGTTGAGTTCTGGGTTTATTGCTCAGTCAACCAGAACAGAGCCAGGAGTAATCTGCTGGTTTGGAGGCTGCTTGCTGCATTTGCTATTTTGGTACTTGACTTTGAAAAGGTTCAACACAGGGAGCTCAGTTTGGCAAGTGAGTATGAAAACGGACTAGTCATTGTGTTTAAAAAGAGCCCACATGACTGGTTTTTGCCTTTACTAAAGCAATACAGAACAGATCAAAGCAAAAATCACCTTCCAGTGAGACTGCTTTTAAGTATAGTACCAAGAAATCAAGTTTAGTGCCTGATGGTGACACAGTTCTCTCAGGCTAATGTAATAGCTACGGCTGCACACAATGTGTTTACATTTGGAATTTTTTTCTCCAATTTTCCTATACAAGACAAAACTGGTAAAATGTCAGAACTAAAGATGTAGTCTATCAGCAGTATGAAATTGATGTAGAGAAACAGAGCAGATGTTGCTTGTGGGGAAAATCCCTGGTCTCACAGTGGAGCAAGATTATCTGTCTCAACAAAGGGAATCTTTTACCTTCAAGGCAAGAGGCCATTGAGTTATATGTGGGTTGTGCAAAAACACGAGGTCCTGTTTGTTTGTGCTTGGAAGAAGTAAAAGGTTTTTAAAAAATAAAGCAAGGGAAGATGAGAAGCACCTCACTGCCTTTGCATCAGTGAGATGCCTCCATAGGCAGGGACCATCCCTATATAGAGCAGGCAGGAGGTCTTGGAGTCTGCTGCCAGGCCAAATAGTCAGTGAGTCTGGGTAGTGCTGGGCACAGTGCTTCCCTGAGCATGCTAATGGGTATGCTATCTCCAGGTAAGAGGTTTGTAGACACCTTCTGTAGTGCTTTGTAAAGGAAAGCATATAAATTGCCCACACATTTTGCCAGATACCTCTACAGCAGCTACCACGGACAGTTTCAAAAAATGAGAGGAAAATCGCCCCTTGGCATTGAGTTCACAAGTCATCCAGATTCTGTAAACACGTTCTCATCATATTAAAGAGCCTAGGTTTCTCTCCTACAAGTTCAGGAGTTTCCCTCTTAAAATCAAAGCTATGCACACTGAAGAGAACTTCTTGTACATTGAATATTTGATGCAAGTAAATTGCAAAGAGAAGGTGCTCAGGACAATGAATGCCACAGCTGTTAGCTTCATCAATGGGAGCTCACAGTTTGCAAGCAATGCCCATTACACATCCCTGTAGCCCTCTCTATTCTTTGCCCCTTGAATAATTTATCCGCAGGAAATCCAAATTGCCAAGGCATACTTTAATCTAGCAGAATGCCTGCCAATTTCCTTGGGAAAACTGACACAAAAAGCTATAGATTACATTTCAGCTGAACACAGGCATGGGGCAATCAGATGCATTGTGTGCCCTGCCTCAGAAGGCGTTGTGCACAGGCTCAGTGCAATCGACATTTGAAGGCTCATAGATGTAATGTCGTCCCTTTGACACCTGCTCCTCTCTTTACTTTAAATGTGAGCAATTGGTCCACAGGGAGCCTCTGCTTTAAAAATATAAATTATAGAAATTGTCTCTGTTCTATGGGAAGGCTATAATAAACACATGGCTTATAGTATTGTGCTCCACAGCCTGGAGCCGACAGGTTGAATAAATTACCCTAGTCTTAATTTTTCTTCTTCAACAAATTACATAAAACACTGTATGCTAGGCTACTTCATGGAAAAGTTCACTTGTGAATTTCATCTGCCAACTGAGGAATTTTTTTTTCTTTCTTTCTAGTTGATAAGGTAGAGGTTTGTCTCTTGCCATTCCCTTCCTTCTGCAATGTATCCCAATCACTTGCTTCCCCCCTTTGCCAAAGCACTCACACAGAGCTTTGTTGTCCTGGTGGTATCTATGGTCTAGGACAGATGTCGATTTGCCTCTTATCTTTCCTGACCATGGAGACAGGTAGTGAAGTCTGGACTGGCCACTCTTCTGCTTGGATACACACCTGCCCCTCCCAGCCTTGCTATCTATGAGAGGATTGTTTCCCAAATCACAGAGCTTGCCAGTATTTTATCTGTTCCTTCAGATTTGTCATGGTGACACAAGATGAGGATTCACCTGGGGACCCTCATCCTCAGGTATGCTCTATCTATGGCTGTCACCTTCATAGTGGCTCCTCCCTGGTTTTCTCAAAGGACCATATTGTGGGCAGCAGCCTTATAGAGGTTTCTCTATTCGAGGGAGGATTCTAATGGACTTGGTAGTCCTTAGTAGGCCAGAGAATGTGTGGGCCAGTGTTGCTTAGGCTACCAGTTTCTACCCATATGACCCTATTATATTAGGAACATGAAAACCTGAGCCCAGTAGGAAGGAAATGTCCATGGAGGCCAGGCCCTGGACTACGTTAATCTGACCCAGTTCTATCTCTAGCAGTTGAATCTATGGTTAGCAATATGGTTAGTACCTGCCTGGCAAGGCAAGCAGTGGGTATTACTTCCTGTGCCAGAGTCCCTTGTATTATAAAATATCTATACACATGAGGCTGTGGCTTTTGTGGGCAGATAGGAACATGAAGCAGTATGGATGGAGCACTGTGAGGGACTAGGAAGTATGGATGAGATATCATTAAGTCTGATGGTCTCTACCCAGCAGAACCACCAACACTCTCCCAAGTTGCTTCTTTTGGTTCCATTCTTGTCATTCACAGATAATCTTCTTGTCATCATCAAAGTTTGAGTCAGAAAATGGCCAGGTGTCCCTGATGGTTCTAGACATGGCAGGTGCTGGCCCTGGCTGCTTCTTAACATTGTGGTTGTTTTTTCTTTACAGATGAGCTTAGAAAGTGATGACAAGCGAGCCCGCACACGGTCCAAGACCCTCCGAGGTGAGTGCCAACTCAGTCTGGCCTTGGTCCCCATCCTTGGCAGCCCTTCTGAAACTGTTGATATCATTGTACAACAGCTCTCTTCAGTAGTACAAATCCTACCATAAATGCTCAGCTTTCTGGTAGCCTTTGATCCACACTAGGCACCTGGGACTTTAGGACTCTTCAGCTGTTCCTCATTGAAGTATTTAAGGGTCTCCTGAAGTCCTTTTCAGCTCATACAGACTTGTCTCAGACAGAAATGTGGGGACAAGTACAGATCTACGGGAGCGGGGGTAGCAGAGTTCAGTCAGGAGCCTGCTTAGTTTGGAAAGGAAAGGCCTCTGGTCTTTGGACAGTATCCTCCTTTTTCCCAGAGATCACTGTTGTGCTATTGGGGATTTGAAAGCTGTTGGGTGAACTTGACAGTAGGTGGAGGGGAGGGCCTAGAACCTGTTCACTCTGTTAAGACTGAGCCTTGTCAGGTGGTAGTGGCGCACACCTTTTAATCCCAGCACTTGGGAGGCAGAGGCAGAGGCAGGTGGAACTCTGTGAGTTCAAGGCCAGTTTGATCTACAGAGCAAGTTCCAGGACATCCAGGGCTACACAGAGAAACCCTGTCTCAAAAAAAAAAAAAAAAAAAAAAAAAAAAAAAAAAAAAAAAAAACTAAACCAAACCAAACAAACAACAGCAACAACAAAAGAGGCTGAGACTTACCCATTTGGCCACCCCTCAACCTCACCTGGAACTTCCTGTTGATCCCAACAGGGTTACTTCACAGAGTATCCAGGAGCTTTGATATATAAGAGCTGCCTATTCTGGTTGGACCCATGCACATCTTGTAGCTAATGCTCATCATTGTAACCAGCCATGTCTTGTTGGTCCTGGTCTTTGTCCAACTTGATCTGGTAGTTAATATCTATCTCTAGAAACTGACATCTATCTGCAATTAAAGAAAGAGAACACCCTGGGCCCGAGGGTAGAGAGACTATCAGATCTTCACTAAAAATGTGTGTGTGTGTGTGTGTGTGTGTGTGTGTGTGTGTGTGTGTGTGTAGAGGTCCTAGAGCAAGCACTTTGCTGAGGGGGCAGCTCTTTCCACTGACCTCAGGGGATGTTCTTGTAGGTCAGCAAAGGGTGGGCATCTTGTCCTTGGAAAGATCTAAGTTGTTTCATTAGGTTTGTACTTTTAGGGAAACATGCTTCTGAAAATCTAAGTCTTATGTGTGTGTATTTCTCTTTCTCTCTTATCTTATCCAGGACCCCCAGAGACCACAGGTGCAGACCTCAGGTAAGAAAGTATTTCTGTTTGCATGAGCATTGCTCACCACCTGCTGGCATGTAACCTTGGAGTTGTTATAAATTTCCCACAAACTCCTGTTTTCCCTAATGAAACAGCTTTTCTCTGTGACATATCTTGCTATCTGCATCCAATTGTGTTTTTCTTCAGCTCCAAATTGGCCCTACCATAGGTGACCCTCACACTGTTCTCCACTAGAATTTAGACAATCACCATGGTCCTCAAAACCAGCAACAAGGTTCTTTGGGTGATTTTTGCAGACAGTGCTATTCACTTGTATATCTACATGTTTGCTGTCCACAGTACCATGTGGAGATGATCTATAGTATGCATGGCTCACATTGACTGACACACACAGGCTGTGGTGGGAGCATTCTTATTTTTTGAGACAGAGTCTCATTATGTAGTCCTGGATGATCTGAAGCTTGCTGTACAGACCAGGATGGTCTCAAACTTACGAAGACCTGCCTGCCTCTGCTTCCCAAGTGTTGTGATTAAAGGTGTGTGACACAATCTCTGGATATGGGAGTTTTTATGTCTTACTGGCACATATTCTTTTCCTTCTCCAAGAGCCTGTTTACCAGGACAGCATAGCTCTAATCTGATAAGCAGACAAGACCTATGTTTGTGTGGGAGCTCACACTGTGGGATGTCAGAATAGAGACTGTGACTCACAAGGGTCTTGCTGTTACGGTTTGAGAGAAGAATATCATGTATGTACAAATCATGTAAACCCATTTGAATGCAGCCCACTATGTGGGACTCTTCATGGATGATGGATTTATGCCTCATTAGCTGAATATTCCTCAGCTTGCAGTACTCTTACACCTGGGCTATCCCATAGCTTAGGCAGAGTTCTTAGAAGGGCATTTGTTCTCTGGGAGGCTGAAGGATGGTTGTTACAAGGTTATCTGAGGAACTTGGACTAGAGCAAGCAGGATCCAGTGAGGTCTTTTGGTCTTCTATAAATTTTACTGTTTACTGAATTTAACACTAGTTCTTAGGAGAAGAAATAGATTTAATGCTTTTCCTTCAGCATCCTTGGAAGAACTGACATATACTCCAGTTTGTATTTTGGTAGAGTCCAACACCCATTATAGGACATCAGAGAGGTTCTGTTGAGGTGGGAGTTGAGGAAGGGCTGGGATCAATATCTTAGAGATACATCAGGGGGCTGGTTAGAGTTGCCCTAAATGTACCCTACAGCTCAACCTTTCTTCATCTGGGATCCTTCCTCTTTGAGCCATAGCCAGCTCTTGCTCAGAGGACAGGTGAGTTCAAGACTCCTAACCCCCATGGTTGGGAAGGAGTCAGTCCCTTAAAAGGGAAGAAGTTAGAGCATGGTGCTCCAACCTGGGATTTAGATTGTCTCCAAAATTGGGTTCCTAGATGCCTGTGGCTTGTGTTTGGACCCTTTAGAGCTGCTTCTAAAATGCCTATTGAGAGGTGGCCATCAGCCAGCCCTCGACTCTTCACCTGCTCCATCTCCTTGTGTCTCTGATCTTGGTTTTAGTTACATAGGCTCCAAGACCAGACTTGAGGATTCAAGGACTTTGCTTTTGAGTGCTTATGAGCATACACAAGCATCTATGTCTGCTTATGAACTCCTATGATTGCCTAAGAGCACACCTATGACTATATGAGCACACATGGGCACCAAGTGTCAGAGGAGGGATCACTTTGGCTTTGGCTTTTCTTCTGCTATGTAGAGGAGACTCAGGAGGCCTGGAGTCCTTATCAATCACTTACTTCTGTCCAACTCTAGGAGTTTGGAGACATTAGTAGATGATAGTGCACAAAAATCCTCAGTGTGCTCTAAGTACTCATATGTGCTCATAGATGGTCAAAGATTCTTACATATTCTTATAAGGGGGCATTGATGCTAGTGCATACTCCTAGGTGCTCTTGTGTGCTCACAGATTACTCTGGGAGGCTTAAGACTAATGTCTGCTCCCATTACAGTATCTGAGGCCCTTGCTGGATCTCATGTCACTCTGCTTGATGTTTCCTGTTTCTATGTCTAAGGAGTTTCCAGTTTCTATCCAGATGGTCTTGCCAGCTTCATGTACTTGGGCTCAGAGCTGGGTGGGAAGGTGCAGGTCCACCTGGCTGGGGATCTATTTCTGAGTTAGGTACCAGAGTAACTTGGAGCAAGTGAAACAGGGACAGTGCCAGTGTCCCATAGGCCTACATAGCAGCTGTTGCCTAATTGTCCAATTAACTAAGTAATTAATCGACTAGTTGAGACCTCAACTTCAAATCCCAGCAACAAGGAATTGTTTGTGAAGTCTCAAAGCTAGTTCTTGAGAGAGTGAAAGCAAATGTGAGCTGGATTTTACAATAGGCTGGCTAGGGGTAGCAATAATCCCCCATCTGGAAAATAAAATACCTTTTGCTTTTTCTTCCTGGAAACTATCAGGGGTATCCATACAGAGGTGGGGTGGCCCCTTCCATAGGTCCCAAGAGCCACTCCCTATCTGCCTTCCTTTGCAGACTTTGGTAAGATGTGCCATTTTTTAGGAGAACCAATACTGATCCCAGACAGGAACTCTGGTCCACAATGGCAATTCTGTTAGAAATGGGTTATTTGTCTCTACTTTGGAGCAGATTTAGTTCCCCAACAAGGGACTGAGGTCTTATACACTCCCCCACACGGCCTCATAGATCATCTTGCTGGTCTACAGTACCATGAATTAGTAGCAGCTTCTTGCACCCACAGAACTCTGAGCTATAGTGGAACCTTGCCTCTCATACCACATAGAGGTACTTGCCCCTATAGCTGTTCTAACATTCCTATGGGCTGTATGATCAGTGTTAGTACTCATGTTTAGAAGTTTTCATTGGTTTTGTAATGTTGATAGCTAAAGGTGAGGAACTCCAGAAGGTCTCACTTCCATCCTCTCATACTTATCATTCTGGAATGGTGCAGAGGCTGACCTTCTCAGCACAGCCAACAAGTTTTCTACCAGGCAGGATGGGCATCTCTTAGTGCATTAGCCCCCTGGTTTCCTTTCCTATGTGGAAGCAGAGACCCTCACCAGGCAGTGAGTACTAGAGCAGGGTCACTCCTATGAGTTGTGGTTCTGGCTTGGGCCACACTCTCCTTCTTGATTGGCAGCCCTAGTCCTGTTTGGTAGAAAGGGAGTACAAACTATAGGCCTGGATGCTGAGGCATCACAGCACCAGTGATGAACATGAGGAAGTCCAATTTCTGTGCTCTGGACTTGGGCCAGACAAGCCATGAGTCCCTTTTAGAGAGGGGCACTTGCATCCCAAGTCCCCTGAAAGCCTGGTGGAAGCTGGTGGAATGTCTGCTGTGGGAAAATGAACCCATCCAGTAGATGCCTTAATCTTATATGTACAGATCTTTAATTAGACACATTCATAAAGTTGTAACTAGTTATTAATTTTTTAAATGAGCTGAGTTATTTCACTAATTTTTAGCAAACTGCCAGTGTCCACCTTGAGATGAGTCATTCAGAGAGCCTTTCTTGCTCTTCAGGGTGAGACCCAGGTTTCAAAATCTAAGGTGATCTCTCCTGCTTTTCCCTCCAGCTGTCCTACCCCAGGATGTACTGGTTCAGGACATGTCCGGGGCAAGTACTCCAGACATCGAAGGTAAGAAGAGTTCTGCCAGTAGCCTCAAAGGCTCCCTGGAAGGAGGTTTGGGGTTCTCTTTCCAGATCTGGGTTCTTTTGTGGATTAAAAACTTTCTGTTTTGTCTGTGACTGCTGAGGCCAGGCTGATCTGACCCTTCTAAGCGCTAGTGTCCTCCCACTGGTCTGTATTCCTGTGGTGCCTTCACTGAGGTGAGCCTGGCCAGGAGTGTGCCATAAGGGTGGTAGAGTACCTGTTCTTGGCACCTTTGTTTTTCCAGAGAGACTATTTTAGGACTTGGGTACATTTGTATGGCAGAGCTTAGAGCAGGCCTTGTGCACATGAGAGAGATAGTGTAAGCTACAGCTGCCACTGTAGTCATTCCCTGTGGTCAGCTAGATTTTCCAGGGGACATTCCTGGGTGGGTATAGGTGTGGAAGTCTGAAGGTAGAGACGGAAAGGGCCAGCATTGGAGGAAATGGGCTGAGATAAGCTTGGGAGTACATGTGGGACAGTGGTTTGGTCTAAGGAATGGCTTAGAGAGTAGAAGTCTAGGCCAGTGGGGTCTGAGTCCTCATTCCATTTGTGGACTTGGTTCACTGTAATGCAATTTAAAACACAATCAGGGACCTTTAAATGTGTGTAATTAGATGTAAAAAATTAAATGCATTATCATTTGAGGCTTCCATTTGAGAATGGCTATAGAAGGCAGGACCCTTAGAATGTCTTCCTGGGTGTCTCAGGGATCAGGCCTGGCTCTTGGCATCACCCATCTTCCCTTTCAGCTTACAGAGTTGCCCTCTGGCCAAGAAGAGAAAACTGGAGGATGCTGAGGCTGAGCACCTGGTATCCAAGAGGAAGTCACACCCTCTGAGGCTGGCTCTGGATGAAGGCTACCGAATGGACAGTGATGGCAGTGAGGATGCTGAGGTGAAGGACGCCTCTGTTTCGGATGAATCAGAAGGACCCCTGGAGGAGGCTGAGGCTGAGATGTCAGGACAGGAGGAGATTCATCGCCCCCAGCCAGCTGAAGGTACTATGTTGCTCTTTCTCTTTTGAATAAAGGCTGCTTAGTGTAGCACTGAGAATTGCAGCCTGTAAGGGGGGCAGGGGGAGCTCAACTCAGTGCAGAAAGCTGTCTTGAGAACAAGGAATGTCTTGTCCTGACATGTGCAGCTTCCTGGAAAAGGGGACTGCCCAGGATGGGGGTGTGGGTGTGGGGCACTGTAGTGTGTGTGAACACTGTGAGCATGGGAGAGATGAGAAGGTGGATCTGGCGCTCCCATGCACTCTCAAAAGTTTGATTCTAAGGCATGTCTCCATGTGTGTGAGAAATAAAGACAGATAATGCATGCTGTGTCTTTGTCCATGAGAGGCTCTTAGACAGAGCCCACCCTGCCTGGCCCCTGAGAATTAACTGGGTTGGGTTTAGTTTGGGTTTACAAGGGCAGGTACTGAGGAAATACCTCAAATTAGACCTCTGAAGGTGGGCTGAAGGTTGGGCTCTTTGAAGCCAAGAAAGGAAAGAAAGTAGCCGAGGGTCCTGTGTGTTCCCAAGCTAATGGAATCAGCTGACTTTGAGCCATTTAGATAGAGTTTTACCGTATTTTTGAAGAAATCTATGCTGAGCCCTCATTGGTTTCCTTTTGGGACTCGAGTGCATGGCCCATGGAATCAAATGAGTTTGTGTTCCAGGTTAAAAAAGACCCCCAACTCACTTGCTTCTTAGGATGCTATATGGCAGGGCTGGCTCTTATTATTGCTAAGAATACTGGTTCATGAGTTCCACGAATACTGGTTCATGAGTTCCACGAGACCAGCATGTAGTGAGAAGATTTATTACTATATTTAAAAGATTTAATTTCATTTCCTTTAAAAATGTGTGATTTTTCAATTATAAAATGACTTTTCATCTGATTTTTCTCTTTAAGTTCTGTTATATAAAATGAAGATCTATCTGATTTAAGAAAATAAATGATGGAAGAGAAACATGAATTGAAAAAATATCAAAGTAATCTTAAGCTGAAATTGATTCCCCATGGTTTTTGGATCCAGGCAGAAGGCTGACAGGATGGCTTACACTTCATTTCCATGTTTTCTGGGCTACAGTGTTGAGGGTGAATGGCTACTGTTGGGAGCAGAGATCTGGAAATATTACTCCATGCGCTCTTCTAGCCCTCATGATGTTTCTTGTTTTATGCAGGAAAAAACCTCATCAAACCCCATTTTGGATCCACCTCCACAAGCAGCCCTTCTGGCTTCTCGAAGGGCAGCTACAGCAGCTACCAGGGAATCATTGCAACTTCCCTTCTAAATCTGGGCCAAATTGCTGAAGAGACTCTTGTGCAGGAGGACTCAGTCCCAGTAGCTAAGTTGGGCCCCACTGTTGTTCATCAGCTTCAGGATGAGGCTGCAAGGGGGGCCACCAATGATGAGAGTGAAAAGGACCTCTTTATACAGCCAGAGGATGTAGAGGAGGTCATTGAAGTTACCAGTGAACGTTCCCAGGAGCCATGCCCCCAGTCTCTGGAGGATATGGTTAGTGAAGAGTCAAGCAAGCAAAAAGGTGTCCTAGGTCATGAAGAGGAGGGAGAGGATGATGAGGATGAAGATGAAGAAGAAGAGGAGGAGGAAGAGGAGGAAGGAGAAGAGGTAGAGGAGGAAGAGGAAGAGGAAGAAGAGGAGGAAGAAGAGGAGGAGGAAGATGAGGAGGAGGATGAGGAGGAAGAGGAGGAGGAGGAAGCAACTCCAAATGTGATCTTTGGGGAAGACACCTCCCATACCTCTGCCCAGAAAGCTTCCCCTGAGTTCCGAGGCCCAGAGCTATCCAGTCCCAAGCCTGAGTATTCAGTCATTGTGGAGGTCCGTTCTGATGATGACAAGGATGAAGATTCACACTCCCAGAAGTCAGCGGTCACCGATGAGTCAGAGATGTATGACATGATGACCCGTGGGAATCTGGGCCTTCTGGAGCAGGCCATCGCCTTGAAGGCTGAGCAGGTGCGGGCTGTCTGTGAGCCAGGTTGCCTGCCTGCTGAGCAGGGCCATCTGGGCCCAGGAGAGCCAGGGAAGGTGGCAAAGCCCCTGGACGTGGTGAGGAAGAGCTGCTACAGCAAAGGTAGGCTACAATGTCCTGCTCTGATCACCCACTCTGTCATCCCATTACCAGGGACATAACCCTTACTGAGGGTGAAGATGAAAACTGGGGAGAAACATAGCTTGAGGCTCTTATAGGCTAGGGTGGGAGGAAAATAGAAAAGAATTCGAGGACAAATCACCTCAGAACCTAGGATCAAAGATTGAGGATATAGGCTCATACTGTGTCATGTCGGGTTATGTGGAGAGACACATGAGCTGAGATGTATGAGAAGGGGTTAAGTAGGAGAGAGAAAGGAAGGCAGGAGGACTGATAACCTGACTACTGTGCCACTTAGCCATAATCCTGCCACCCTGATTGTCCAGTGACAGAACCTAACAAAGTCTATTCTTAGATCTGACTTCCAGCTTCCAGCCTCTCCTTTATATCAATCCAGACCAAATCCCTTCCACTAGCCCAGCATGACCACCCTCTCCTAAACATCAGCTACTCAGTGAAGCTAGGTGATTCTGCCCCTAAATCCAGACTTTAAAGAGAAATCCAAGTACAATGCAGAGTTAGCAACAGGCTATGACCTCCAGAGGAGCAGAGGAGAGACACCTCAAGTCAACTTGAAGGTCCCAACTCCATGGAGACAGTGCTCAGGATGATCAAATGTGGCCTCAAAAAAAAAAAGCTTTCAAGGGTTAAAGTCATCAAGTGTCAGGTTCTGTCACTGGACAATCAGGGTTATAGCATGAACACCAGATTTGTAGGGCAGGATGGCCATGTGCTGCTTGTTATCTGCTTACCTCTAGGCCCAGAGCAGGTATATGGAGCTTTTCCCCAGGAGTCAGCCTCACAATGCCAGAAGTCCAGGCCTTGAACAGGCCAACTTTGAGTTACCCTGGGTTTTCCTAGGCCTGATAGCTCTCTGGGAGGCACACTTGGGTCATGGAAAGACAGACTACAGTAAGAAAATTCCAAGAGTGAGAATTCAGCAGGAATTTGGTGGAGACATGCATAGGGACAAACTTTCTGAGAATACTCATGCCTATGAGGTAAGATCAGAGGACAGATTGATTAGAAACATATTTTTTAGGTAAGGTAGACATGGAGGGTGGCCAATGAGGTGATACCCTTAAGGGTGAGTCAGACTGGGGTAACCACTTGATAGACACTTTACCTGCAAGGCTTACACACTGCCTACACTCCAGCTACTGTCTATCCTGTTATATGTGGCAGAAGGGACATTCCTTGGGCTTTGGAGCAGCTTTTCTAGAGCTGCCTCACTGTCAGCCTTTCTTTCTTTCTTTCTTTCTTTCTTTCTTTCTTTCTTTCTTTCTTTCTTTCTTTCTTTTATTTTTTTTTTGTCTTTTTGAGACAGGGTTTCTCTGTGTAGCTTTGTGCCTTTCCTGGAACTCACTCTGTAGCCCAGGCTACACAAACTCACAGAGGTCCGCCTGCCTCTGCCTCCCGAGTGCCAAGATTAAAGGCGTGTGCCCCACTGCCTGGCTCTCTCTCTTTCTTATGTCAGTAGAAGTGGATAAGGAACTGTCCCTACCTCTCCTTTCCCAGTCTCCTGGTTTTGCATAATATGTCCTATGTGTTTTAGATCCTTCCAGGGTGGAGAAGCGTGAAATCAAGTGTCCGACACCTGGCTGTGATGGCACTGGCCATGTTACTGGGTTGTACCCTCATCACCGCAGCCTGTCTGGCTGTCCCCACAAGGATAGAATCCCTCCAGAGAGTGAGTAGCTCCATGCAGGGTCAGCCCAAGGACTAAAGCTCAGGACCCTGTGGTAAAAGGCAGGGGACAGTCTGCTCAAGTGTCCACTTACAGATACCCAACCTGAATCAGAGGACTAAATAAATACATACTGTGGGAGGGATGGTTTGTATTCCCTGAGCTGGGCAGGTGGAGACCTTCACACAGTTGCCTCTTTGTTCTAAATGCTTGTGGATGTTTGCCTTTATTCTTAGGCTAGTAGCAGAATTTATGAAAATTAAGTTCAGAGTTGTCAAACAGAAATTAGAGTCTAGTTTCTTCTATGGGAGGCAGTGTCCAGGTGGGAAGGGCATGCTTGACTGAGTTTCATTAGGCCCAGAGTGCCATGGTACTCTGCTTACACAGCTGCAGCCTTTACACAGGACTTCTGCATCTTCCTTGGGCTGTTCTCCATTATAGTCATGCCTGCTCTCATTATTTGTTCTCCCTGATTCTCTTACAGTCTTGGCCATGCATGAAAATGTGCTGAAGTGCCCCACTCCTGGCTGCACGGGCCAAGGCCATGTGAACAGCAATCGCAATACCCACAGAAGGTAGTGAATTGAGCTGGGACATGGTAGGGAATTAGGGCTGGGCCTGTAGTATGTGTCCCTGCCTGGGCCTTGAGCCCTTATCTGGGATGGTTTCTGGATAGACATATAGTTCCCTGCTTTGGCAGGTGGCAGCTGAAGGGGTGACCATTCACTGGTGTTGCTGCAAGTGCCCTGTGAACTGGGGTGATCATATGAGAAGTCTGACACTTTTGTTATGAGAGAAAGTGGAGACTTTGTGTCTTGCCCATTTTCAGAAAACCTCTGCATACCAGCTCATGCTCATGAGTGAAAGGAAAAACTTGTACATAAATAGGAATGTCAATGCCCAGAGTTACTCTGAGGGAGCGCTGAGATCGGGTGGACATGGGGATTCCAGGCTACTGTCCAGATTTATTTGTTCTCTCATCTTCTTATCCAAGAGGGGCCCATACAACACCAGGAGTGTTATAGGCTTGACAAGGTCTGTCTGGGTCCTAGTCATGACGTGCTTAGTTGGGAGGAATACCTGGGCTTTAGAGGCCACTTTGTTGGAAAAAAGTGGGTGCCCTAGAGATGTGCTGGCCCAGAAGCTGGTACCTGAGCTCACAGTAGATCTTGGGGAAGGCCAGTGTACTCCAGGGGCAGTACCCAGGTTGTGGTCTGAGTGTAACCTTTGGTTTCCCTGTGATATCCTACAGAATATATAGACATGATTCTAGAATCCAGCCCAGGCATTGGAAAAGGGAGAGGAGAGAGATGAGGAAGAAGAGGGAGAAGAAGGAGAGGAGGCTGAGTTTGGCACCTATGCATGTAGAAAATTCCTTTGCCCACAGTTTGTAGAACTTTAGGGTATATTTCATTTTCTGTGAATTATCCCAGATAGAATGGCCTGAGAAATTTGTCCTTTGTGGGTTCAGGACAGATCTGGATGGACAATCTGTCCTAAAGAAATGACAGGTGTGTTACTGGCTCTGGGTTTTATGTGCCTAGAGTTCTTGTATCTGAATGGTATTGCTCCCAGGACCACATATTTGGCAGCCTGGTACAGACAAGTCTTGGGGAAAAAGGCTCAGATGTCTCTCCTTTTCTTTCCTCTAGTTTGTCTGGGTGTCCCATTGCTGCTGCTGAAAAATTAGCCAAATCTCATGAGAAGCAGCAACTGCAGACAGGAGATCCTCCCAAAAATAACTCCAATTCAGATCGGATCCTCAGGTGGGTGAGATAAGCTACCAAGCTGAAGGAGTGTCAGCAGGGACTTCAATGTTAGTGCTATGTGGTATGCATATGCCTCTTGGCACACAGGACACATATTTTGCACTCAAAGAGCTTCACCCATGGTGCAAACAGCTGCCTGGTCTTAGCCACAGTGTGTTCGGCCTTTCTTTCTCCTAACACAGCTGATATGGTCAGTGAAATTTAGTGTTAGTATGTGGAGATAGCATACTGCACCAATTGAGGGCCTCACTATAGAGGGAGCACCTAATTGTCCTTATGTCTCCCCGCCTCAGAATAGATCCTATCCTAGAGCAGAGGGAAGGAGGGCACAGGACTTGTTCCCCTGAGTGCTGCCTCCTGTGGGTACTAAGCATCTGAGACAACAGCAGGCATAGGTGCATGTAGCTGTGTGCATACGTGCATGCTCTTTAAATATGTACACCCATATGAGTAAGTTTACACATATGTTCAAGTGCGTGTGTGTGCATGCTATCATTGAGGGGCCTTCTGACAGAGGAACCAGAACAAATATGCCTAGTAACTCTCCATACAGGTAACCTTGGAAAGTGGGTGTTACATATAAGGCCAGAGGCTTGGGGTCATGTCCATGACACCATTCCTGGATGGCTTATCTTCAAAGACTTCTTTGAAGTCAAATATAGTTCCCTGCTGGGCCTGGAAGTTCATTCAGGTCACTGAGAGTACACTGTCACCTTTGGCCTCTCTAGTAGGATACACAGTTCTCCATTTCCCTGAAAATATAGAACTTACAGCTCTTTTTCTATGGTCCTTGGACTCCTGTTCCATGTTTCTCTTCTCATATGTAGTGTGTGGGACAGGACCATGTGCTCAGCAAAGCCAGTCACTGGCTGACATGGTACTATTGCTTCCTTGCAGGACTCCTGACCACAGGTTTCCTTCTTGGCTGCTTTCCTTGGCAGTGCCATACCCTGGTCATTCCCTGGCCTACTCCAGAGGGACCCTCAGTCACAAACCACAGCTTAGGGGGATAGGGACTTTTCCCCTCTGTGGAGTACTTGTGTCCCATTCATAGACACCTTTGTAAGTCCCAGGTAGCGTAGTTGTCTATCTTATTTGTTCTTCCTACCAGTTTCTTGTCAGTTGCCAGCTGATCCTTTCACCAAAGAGTGACACCAATGTAGAGGTCAAATTAAATGTTTCCCTGCTGGTATCAGATGGTCTTGCTCTTACAACTTCACCAGGAATTGCTGAGCTAGTGTCCAGCCTAGGATTTCATTCCACAATGGGGCCCATCCCACCAGTGCTCTAATGTGATCATCACAGGAACATAAGAGTGGTCTTACACTGTCAACTTGCTGGTTCTTTTCTTACGCCATATTCAAGTTTTTGAGACAACCAGTTCTCAGAGGTCCTCACCATCATTTCCAAGTACCACTGATCACTGAAGTCATTGCTTATTCCATACAGGAACAAGGAGAGCTGGAGCATTTGTTGGAGCTCTCGTCCCTCCATTTCCCCTCCACTTTGAGCTTCCTGTTCAGAAACTCTCACTTATTGTGTAGTTGAGCTCTTGGAACCTGCTCTCTTACATTCTGAGGGAAGCTCAGGCTTGCTACTCTGGCATACTATTAGCATGAGAACACTATTTCTTTTGAGTTCTAATGTTCCCTCCTTGAAGGCAATTATTCACACTGATTATAAGCCTATTTCAGGGGCCCTTCACCCTGGGAAGCAGAATTCTAACCAAATATTAGGGGCAGGGTTTTGGGGGGTGTGTGTATTTCCCTGTGTTTTCCTTAACACCTGACTGCATGAAGTCCTGGCTTGGGCCACTGGAGGGTGGATGGAGAAGTAGCATGGGGTCTCTGGGTCCCAACCTCACAGGTTCTGCATCTCTGTCTCATACCCCAGGCCCATGTGTTTTGTGAAGCAGCTTGAGGTTCCTCCTTATGGGAGCTACCGGCCCAGTGTGGCTCCCACCACGCCCAGGGCCAACTTGGCCAAGGAGCTGGAGAAGTTCTCCAAAGTCACCTTTGACTACGCAAGTTTTGATGCTCAGGTTTTTGGCAAACGTATGCTTGCCCCAAAGATTCAGACCAGCGAAACCTCACCCAAAGCCTTTCAATGTAAGTTGGGGAGAATTGTTTAATGTCTCTCCTCTCACAATGCTCCTGAGAGGAACAGTGGGGAGGGATTCTCTTGGGAGCTTGGAGGGACAGGGTGTGGCCCACTAGGGCCTCCTCCACCCCTTCTTTAGCTGCCCTAGTGGGCCAGTTGTGGTGTCTTTAAGGCCTGCATCTTACTCATGTTCACCTTTATGTGTTTACTAATTAATTATGAATAAAATCATGGGTCTGTTATGGGTGTGTGTGTCCAGAGGCTTGAGAATCACTTCACTGATGTGGTCTACCCTAGGATGTCCACTTCCAGCATTACCTTTAAGGAGGGTCTAACAGAATAGGGTGGTACCATGGCAGAAAGCTTCTTGGTTTCCTGAATAGGGACCATCTTACTGGAAATGGTATTATCAATGACATTAGCCACACATTTCAAGGGTAATTATACAGACAAAAGTAATTCCTGGAAATATTCTAGAATAATTATCCCTGCCCTTTCTTGCCATTTACTACACTTCTTTGTGGTTAACCTTGGAAATGCGTGAAAGATGGAAAAGTACCCAGTGCACTGGAGGGATCCAGCCATCTCCCAGTTGATCTTGTCAACTCCACAGACAGCATGAACAAGTTTCCAACTTATTAGGATTACAGTTCTTAGGGTTAGTGGCCCTTGGAATGAGTTTTTTCTGGATTCCTGCAGATTCTACTGGCCATGCTCAAGTGTCTCCAAGCATACTCACTGGCTTAGAAGCTGTGATGACATTGTTGGGGAGGGGTTCAGAATGAGTTTTCCACTTGTCTGGAACTTTCTGGAAATACCAGTTATTTCTTAGTTACTTACAATATCACTTCTAAGAATGATTTTAAAGCTGCAGCATAATTGCTAGAAAAGATAATGTTATACCTTCATTTATAATATCCTACTTATGGCCTTGTTGTTTTATTAAGGTAGCAATAATTATTGGGGACATAAAGTCACCAAAAGTATAGCAGCATCTTTTGATATGATGGGACAAAATTTTCCATGTGTATGGTATCCCAAATATATATCCTATTTACAGAACTATTTAGCCTCTAAGTATTTATTGATGGATAAGTTTTTGCTTGTTTGAAATTACCAAGTCTGTTGAATATATTTCTAGAATTTTATTACTTCTGCCCAAATTTTCATCAGATTGGAAATGAGATGCCTTTTCAGTACTGGAGATAAGAGCAGTAGGAGGAGTGTGTGATAATGTGGGAGTGCTATGCCCTGACTCCTAACTCTCTCCCCATTTGTCTGCTGCCTCTGTCTAAGTCTATGTCAGTCTGAGTTATTCCCTTTTAGCATTCAACCTTTACCAAAGTCACCCCCTCCAGGTGCAGACTTCCCAGTGGCTTTATGAGAGTACTTTATCTTCTTCTACAGGCTTCGATTACTCTCACGACGCTGAGGCTGCACACATGGCTGCCACCGCCATCCTGAACCTCTCTACTCGATGCTGGGAGATGCCAGAGAACCTCAGCACAAAGCCACAGGACCTCCCCAGCAAGGTGAGAATATCCTCCTGAAGCCCTTTGGGGAGAGAAGAATAGGTGGAGTTTATACTGAGAAATTTGCAGTAAGGAAATGACTGGTGCCAAGAGAAGCTGGGACCTAGTTGATGTTTATTTTTTAAATATTTATGTTTTATTTATGCGCATATGTGTGTGCTTGCATGAGTCTATGTGCATCATGTGTGTGCAGGTGCTCAGAGCCAGAGGGCATCAGATACCCTGGAACTGGAGTTATAAACTGTTATGAGCTGCTTAATGTAGGTGCTGGGAATTGAACTAAACCTGGTTCTCTGCAAGAGCAATACATGCTTTTAATCACTGAGACATCTCTCTATCCCTTAGTTGATATTTTTTATTACCTTTTGCCCCTCTGGTTATGGCTCAGATAACCCAAAAGAGTAGATGAGTGGCCATGAAAAGAGTTGGTATGCTGTGCAACTCAAGATCAGGCTTATGCCATGTTCCCGTGTCCTTTTCTGAAGTTGGTAGTGACTGACATGTCTTGGAGTCAAGGACCTGTTCTCACCAAGCTTGTGGTGGTCTCAAGGGTTTGGCTTCCTAATCTGCAGAGGAGAGAGGGGCTGTAGGATGTGGTTCTTTCCTCTCAGCAGATCACTGTTTTCTTCTATGAGAGTCAGTGTTCTGACCAGAAGATACTCTCAGGAAGAGGCTCAGTTTGCCAACTCATATTCTTAACCTTCATATTTGCAGGCTGTGGACATTGAGGTAGATGAAAATGGAACTCTGGACTTGAGCATGCATAAACATCGCAAGCGGGAAAACAACACTTTTCCCAGCAGTAGCAGCTGCAGTAGCAGCCCTGGTGTCAAGTCTCCTGATGTCTCTCAGCGCCAGAGCACTACCAGTGCCCCCAGCAGCTCCATGACCTCACCCCAGTCCAGCCAGGCCTCCCGCCAGGATGAGTGGGACCGTCCCCTAGACTACACCAAACCTAGTCGCCTTCGAGAGGAAGAGCCTGAGGAGGTGGGTGCCAGGGCCCTGTATGTAGCCTGAGTGTGTAGGCTTGCAGCTGCTTCCAGGGCTGCTGTGATCACTGCTTTCTTCTTTTCCTTGTGAGGTTCAAATAGAACCTCCGAGGTCTGTCTCTCTTCACACAGGATTCTTCATCTTCAGAGCATCTGAAATTCAGGTCATAGTTTCCAGCAAAGGTTTCACCTGCACTGTTATGCTCAGTCTTGTTCCATAAAGAGGGTGAGTCTTCTCACCTCTGCGCAATTTAGTGGCTAGCAATAACGTAGAATTTCCAAAGAGGAGAGGGATGTTTCATATTTCCTGGGGATGATTTGGGAAAAGCTTGTTTCCTTGGTTTTGTGAGCCTTTCATCAAAAGCGTAGCTCTGGTCTCCCAGGCTGCTTTGCTCCCCTTCCCCAACATATTCCTTCAAACACAGTTGCTGTCCAGACAGTTGTTTGATGCCTGGTTCCTTGGACCAGGGTAATGAGGAACTCCTGACACAAGGGCCTTGGGCATGAGAATTCTTGTGGTGGGCAATGACCTGAGTCCCCAAGAGCACAACTGACTGGGAAGAGAGGATCAGAGTCTGAGCTGGAGCATTCCCTTTCCTATTGTTCTACACCTGAGTATAAAATGCACGGTCTAAGGTGTGAGTTTCTCCACCCTACTAGGATCTTCCTAAGAAACTGAGTCTGGACAGCCAGTCTGTAGCCAGCAATCTCCACCTCTGGAGGAAATATCTGGAGGGATCAGGGCCATATACCTCTAGGAGGTTAGTGAGGTAGCCCGTCCCACCCCCTGGAATCTATCTGCCTGTAAGTTAGTCCCCATTTCAAACCCTTTTCCACCCTTGGGTAAGACTCACGATTGCTTTATTTTTAGAGGGATAGATTGGGTTCCTGGTCTAGGTAGCATGGTATGGTTAGCAGCACCCTTGGGTCTCATTAGTGGAGTCCTGGTGTGAGCACTCGTGGTATGGAAGTGCACATAGAGTCACATATATCTGACTCTGTGGAAACTGAATCATTCTTGCACTAGACAGGAGCCCTAGTAGAATCAGGGCTGCCCTCTATGTAGTGTCTTCACTGTCATCTCTGTTTCTTGAGTCTAGAACCTTGCAAGACTCATGCTTTACTGCCAGGGTTAAGTTGGTCTCTGGTCTGCTAACCATGGCTTCTCAACTTCTTTCTTAGTCTGTGGGTTGGTGGATATCTTGGTACCCTTCTGTAGCTAAAGTTTTTCTCTCTGGGTCCTGCCAAGTCCCGGCAGTCCCATAGCCCACTTATAAAATAAACATACAGATGCTCATATTATTTAAACTGCTTGGCCATTAGCTCAGGCCTACCATGGTCTAGCTCTTACTCTTATACTCAGCCCATTTCTGTTAATCTATATGTCGCCACGTGTTCCGTGGCTTTACCTGCTGCCTCTACATGATGCTCCCTGGACGGCAGGCTGGCGTCTCCTCCCCTCCGCCTTCCTGTTCTCTTAATTTTCCTCTCTGCTAGTCCCGCATATACTTCCTGCCTGGCTACTGGCCAATCAGTGTTTTATTTATACAGAGCGATATCCACAGCACCCTTCCCTGCCTTTTCATTAGCCCTAGTTCATCTCTGGTCTTTTTATTCCATTCTCTCAGTATATCCTCTTGCAACATCATTGTGTCCCCAGGAATGAGCTGCCATTTGTAGTGGGATCTCTCTCAGAGGTCCTGAGGTTCTCCTGCTGAGGCCTGTCACATGCTCCACCTACAGCCTTTGCCAATTGTCCACAAACCCTTCCTCTCTCAAACTTTCCTAGTCATATTTCACCCCCAAAAGCTCTTAGGCCAGGCCTTCCCCATTCCTCTCCTTCTGTCCTAGATTCTTTACTCAGACCCTATCCTCCCCGCCCCCCATCAGTCTTGTCCAGTGGCTCACCAATTTTGACAGCAACTGTCCTGATATCATGGGTACTCTGATCCCCTTTTGTCCAGGGCCTCTACTTCCTGGCTTCACTGACCCTGAAGACTTGTCTTAAGTGTGTCCTTCTGAGGACCTTTGTCCAATTGCTCAGGCAAACAAATCACTATCCTAGAGCCTTGTTTAGTAAAAGGAATTGTAATAGCTACTGCAGGTTGACTCCCCAGAGCTGCTCTGTGGGCTGTAGTTTCACAGGTTTCTCTTATTTGAAGGTTACATCTTTTTAGACGCAGTGCCTGAACAGCCTGTTGAAACCTATAGCAAGTTGGTACATCTCTGGAATGTGAAATCTGGTGTACTTGTCTTGCTAGAAGCAGTTATTCTAAGGCTGCAGGACCCCTGACTTTCAATGGAAGAGCTGTTGTTTCTCACTCCCTGTGCCACACCTATGAGGGTTTAGGTGGTAAGAAAATAGCCCCAGGCCCACAGCTCAGTTAGTGGTGTTTGTCAAGTGTCTGACCTTGTCAAGGCATCATGTTGTGGGCCAGGGGTCTCAAGCTTATTATGATTATCATTAAGCTACTAGTATGTTATCTATCTCATTTTTGGAATACCTCAGCAACCTTATTTAGTGCCTACTAGCACTTTAGTCCTAAAGATTACTGCATCCAGGTGTTCATTCTCTGGTAATTTGGTGGAGGTTGGCCAAAGCAAGTGTCCTGGCTTCCATAGTGTGGTCTTATGTCTTGAGGTAGCTAGGTCTTCCTCCCTCTTTCATAAGATAAAACATCTTATGGATACTACTGAATGGTCTCTCTTTGTTGCCCACTAGGTTGGACATCTGGCTTCCTTTCCAGTTGTTAAAATATTCCCTGCTGGTTTTTTTTGTTTTTGTTTTTGTTTTGTTTTTGTTTTTGTTTTTTCAGTCAGAGCCAGCAGCACATTCTTTTGCTTCTTCTGAAGCAGATGATCAGGAGGTGTCAGAAGAGAACTTTGAGGAGCGGAAGTACCCAGGGGAAGTCACCCTGACCAACTTTAAGCTGAAGTTTCTCTCCAAGGACATAAAGAAGGAGCTTCTCACGTAAGTGCTGTTTTGGCAGGCTGGCCTCCCAGGAATCTTAGGAAAGCAGGCCTGGTCCCAGAACTCAGCAACCACCTAAATCTAGGTAGCTCACAGTGATGAGTTTTCTCTCATCTCTGCACTGAGCTGGGTATGAACATGATCCTCTGAAAGCAATTAAGAACCAGGAAGCTCCTCTGGTACAGCCCACAATCCAGAACAGAACAGAGCAAGATGAGGATTGTAGTCATGGGCAGAGAGGTTCACAGATACCAGCTCTCAGTTCTGGCAGCTGCTGGACCCCAGGCAGGAATAAGCAGAGCTTTTCATCAACTTCTAATGCCACATGTTCTTAAAATACTATGAAGGGTTATGCCTAGCACTTTTTCCACTGGTGATCTAACCCTCACCTGTGCTCATAGCTAATTTTATGGAGGATATAGGGATCCTCCTTTCTTTATACTGCACCTCACTAGTTTCTTCCTATCTTGGTGCCAGGCCTTCCCAGGGTGGCTGGATCTATGTTCTCATTCTCAGAGAAGATTGTGCTGCTTTAGGAGCTGGAGAAGGGAGGAGTGCCCCATCCACATGTTTATGAGCACATATGTGTACGCTATGTGTACACCTAGCACTCATGCTTCAGAGGCATCCTTACCTGAAATTCCCTTTCCTTCTTGAGTTAAGTTGTATAAGAGAAATTTCCAGTCCCAGAAGTGAGGGCTGTGATCTGAGGATGTCCACTTGCCCTTAGTTGACTCGTTCTGGGGGAAGGCCTGCAAGTGTGCATGGTCCTCTGTTCTGATGCTCTTTTTCCTTTGTCCAGCTGTCCCACCCCTGGCTGTGACGGCAGTGGTCATATCACCGGGAACTATGCCTCCCATCGCAGGTTCGTGCCCTGCTCCTCTGGCCTGGCTCCAGTGCTTTGTGTGTATGTGTGTGGGGGGGCCTTTCTCCTCATCTCCTCTGCTCCCCTCTGTGGCTCACCCCATATCCCATCTCTTCTCTTTCAGCCTCTCTGGTTGCCCTCTTGCTGACAAGAGCCTCAGAAACCTCATGGCTGCCCACTCTGCTGACCTCAAGTATGTTTGCGCTCACTGACTGCCTATCTCTTGGGCAGCTCCTTGGCTTTGCTCTCTCCTTTATGAGGCTCCTACCAAGTCAGCCTTCTCTAAGGTACCATCCCAGGCCGGCTCTGCTTTCCTGGGATGGGGAAGAGGAGCAGGGCTTGAAAGGGCTGACTCTGCTTGGCTGGGCTGTTGTCCTTGCACCTGTGACTCCTGCTTTGAGCAATCTGACCTCTCAGTACTGTCCATCTCACTTGTTGGATCAGAGCTCCTGTACTGCTCCAGGCCTTTCCCACTCCCAAGAACTCTGACAGGGCTGCCGGGCCTGCTTTTCCTACTACCGTTCTAAATACTGAGAAAAGCTGGAACTTAGCTGTGGCTTAGTAGCTATAGGCTACAGGGCTCTTGTCAAACAAACTACCACTAACAGTGCCAGAGAATGCTCCTTGCTTTCCTTCTCCCCATGCCTTGGCTGCTCTGTTTCTCCCTGGTGTCCTCCCAGTCCTACTCAATGCTCTTGCCTTCTCTTTGCTGGCCCTCTCCAAGCTTCTGTGCCTCTCTGCCTTAACAAATAGGCAGAGCAGGCTCTGTGGACACCTACAACTGTCAGTTTGCCTGACAGGCCTCAGAAGTGAGGAGCAAGCACCCAGAGGTTTCCAGGCATCTGTTCTCTTGGAGCTGGAGCTGGGGCCTCCATTGTCTCTGGCTTTTATTTTCTCTGTTGACTTGTGACATTAAAGCCTCCATGACCCTGAGCTGTGGTCACCTTGTTCAGGGGACCAGAGCTGAGTAGAGACCTTGGAAGAGAATGATACTCTCCTGTTGTTCTGTTCCTCATAGCTTGACCAGGGCCCTCCCTTTCATATTCCTTTGTGATAGAGGCTCTGAATCCAGGCCAAGACTCACTGAATCTGTTTGGGGAACAGACAGGTGATAGATACTGAAACCTTTTGGACAAGGAGCTAGAATGTGACAGCAGAAGGGACTTGAGCTGATCTATGCCAGGACAGAAATCCATGGGTTTCCAGTACCCAGTCTGTGTTCTACTCTAACCAGCTCCATTCCTTCTGGTAGTGAATATTAGATTTATACCTTGTAGGCTCACATAGTTTCTCATCCACTCACTAACATTGTAGTCTAGTCCTGAAACTCAAAGTTGGAGAACAGTCCGTAGGCTCAGTGAACACCTCCCCACACTTTTTATTACCTTTTTTATATTTTTGCCTACCCTCACACCTATTTTTATAACCAATTCTGCTTACTTTTCCAACTATGATTAGGGTTTATGAATTTCCAACACAGGGCCTAGAAAACTCTCTATTTCAGGATATAACCATACATTCTGTGGCCCTAAAACAGATATTGAGGGCCAACAGGAGGAAACTTGGCTGATCCAGCCAGGAAATAGCCCCCAGGAAGGTCTGCACTCTAAGCCTGTGAAAGACTGTAACACAAAACTTCTGTGGACACAGCAGAGAATAGTCTCCTTGTATGGGTGGGTGTCTCAGGTGTCCCTACTGCCTCCAAAGCTCTTCTTGTCCCAGAGTTCTTTCTGAGTTCATTGCCTCATTGCTCCAGACTCCAGTGTGGTCTGAGAAGAAGGTGACTGTGACCTCTTTCACACAGTTTCTGATACCCCAGTGCTCCTGGGATCCTTGTTCTGTCAGGGTAGGCATCAGGCTTGTCAAAGCATTGCAAATGGAATTCTTTTTGTGGCCTCCCTATAAATGGAAAAATACAGACATGCTCAGGCATATTCTCTGTTTTTAAGCAAGTTCCAGGGTCATTTACTCTCCTTCTTTGTGTGATCAGGGACTGCCTTGAGCTGCTCGGTTCACCGTAGTGTAAGTATACATACTACTCCACACTGTGGAGGAATGTCAGGCTATAAGGAGGGTGGGCAGCACCTCTGCAGCACAGGAATGAGGCACAGAGGGAAATCTGAGATGCCTCCAAGGCAGAATCATCACTTAGGTGTAGATTCTTCCTCCTTTTCAGGCAAGGCACTTAGAAGTAGATGATAGACAGAATGGAGGCAGCTCTAGTTCTTGTGGCAGCCTCCATAAGGAGGATATCAAAGATACCCAGTCCTCTTACTTTGTGGACACTTTCTTCTTTGAGCGTAACTTTCAGGAAAGCCATCAAACAACACATTAGCAAGGAATACAAGCCTGTGTACTAGGCATCTGCTTGTTCTCTGGGAGCCATAGACCCTCCCAAGACTCACTGGTGCTATTGAGTATATATCTGCATCTCATCCCTGGTACCATTCATAGCTCAGAGGCCTGGGTTGCTATGTGGCCACTGGGTGACCACCTTTTTTGCTTTGAACCTCTGCTGGATGCAGGAGCCCTGGGCCTCAGACAGCTTCTTCCCACTGAAAGGAGAAAGAAACTATTTTTGGTTCCCTGTACTTGGACTTCTGGACAGCAGGACCACCATGGTGGTAATGTAGAATCTATACCACTATATGGCCTCATGAATACTAGAGAAAGATTTCGTGGGTCATCTGCCTGAGAACCAAAGAAGCATCCAGTATGTGATATTGTGAGGGACCCAAGGAATCTGGGAAGACACACAGAGAAAGATCTGAGGGGCCAGAAAAAAAGTCATAAGATGTGACGCCAGCTGTGCCATTCTCTAGGATGCCAGACTCCTAGCTTCTCTCCTTCATATAAGAAGTACTATGTTTCAAAGGTCAGATACTGTTTGTGTACAGAAAGTCAGAAGCTTCCCAAGGCTAGGGTGCCATGGAGCAGCACTTTGAGTAACCAACACCAAATACTTACTGTTTCCCATAGGATGGCACTGTAATTAGGGGCAAGATGCAAAACAGCAGATCTAATGAGATGGGTCTACCTCTAAGTCAACCCCATTCAATCAACAACTGCTACGGTTTTCCATTTGGGAGAAAATAACTCAAGAAAAGTCCATGTTTATAATATTAAAGTATAATTTCTACCACTTTATGGAATATGTTCATGAGAAATTTTTTATGTATTTGCTTGGATTTTGTATTCTGTGTTTCTTATTTTACCCTTGCTGGGGTCCATCAACCTGTAAAAGCCATTGGTTGAGTTCTACATTCACCAAGCAGGGATCAGGTCTTCAGTGGCCATATAGTAGGTACTCATGGGTACCTCTGAGTTCTTATGATTAGACCTAAAGCTTAGATGTGTTCTGGATAACCAGATATGACTGAAACTCAATAAAAGGCTAAGCTGGGAGCCCACCATCTTCTTTGGATGCAATGAACACAGCAGGCCTATCTTGGTGTTCAGTGTAAAAGCTAATCTCATTCAGCTACTCTTTTCTTGGCTTTCTGGGCTCCCCTGGGAGTGGCTGGGCTTAGTACTGAGTCAGTGATATGGCCTTATTGACATTGAATACCTGTTACACTGGCAATGACAGGCTAACGTATGTGATGCTCCTTTGCAAGGAGGTGTATAATAGGAGGGTCGTTGTTCAAAAGATCTAGAGCTTAGAATGATGATGGACCCATTTAAGAGCTGAATCCAAAGGGGAAAATATCTTTATAGGTTCTGGTCTCATCTTATGTTTCTCTGCAGGTGCCCCACACCTGGCTGTGATGGCTCTGGCCACATAACAGGGAACTATGCTTCACACCGGAGGTGAGTGGGGCCAAGGGTAGTAGTGAAAGTTCTGATTTAGACAAAGTTCTACTATTCTGAATAAGATATTAAAGTTGCCAACAGCTAGAGTCCATTTGCATCTCTTTTGAATTGTTGGTGCTCCCAGAATTGCTCAGGTATCCCTATGCAGTAAAATCAAAAGGCAAAGTATCAAGTCAGAAGCTCCTGGAGATATTTCCCATTTCTGATTGTTCTGATGCCCTGTTTGAAGGTTGTATGTGAGCCAACTCTGTTCCACAAGAAAGCATAACTGATGAGTCAGCTGACTGATTGATCCTTTCTTCCCTCCTTCCCACCCCCACAGGGGGCCACAGAACTTGAGGGAGTAGCATGAGGCAGACAGTGAGGGAGCTGCTGTTCTGGGACTGAGGTGGCATGTTTTCCTCTTTCAAAACCAGTTTGTCAGGCTGCCCACGTGCCAAGAAGAGCGGACTCAAGGTGGCGCCTACCAAGGATGACAAGGAGGACCCTGAGTTGATGAAGTATGTTGGGTTATGGGGCTCCTTCATTGTTTTGAAAAATTGTTGGGTTTTTTTTTGTATGTTACAACTAAACAACAAAAAATCAAAATAATGTCTTTTAAATACAAATCTGGGATATCAGAATTTGGGAGGTTAGAAGCAGGATCACTGAGTGTGTAAGCCTGCCTGAGCTACTTAATGAGAGCCTGTCTCAAAACCAAAACAAAATGAAACAACTTATTCTAGATTTTCCTCATATTTGGCCATTAAATTGATTGATGATAATATTCATTTAGAAGAACTGGAACCTGACACATTGTTTCCTGGATATTGAACACTGAGCATGTTCTGTGGGTTCAGGTCAGAGGTATTTTGGTGGGTGTTTGGGAAGCTAAGTACTCTACTGCCCTGAAGTGGTTCTGGGATCCCCACAGGTCTTGCAGTCTGTATTTTGTCTGGCAAAGAGGTTTAGGTGTAAAGTTTTAGAGGGCAGTACATTAGGAAGATACTGCATATTTGAATATTATGAGTCAGATCACTAGTACATCTGTCTAGAGCAGTGGTTCTCAACCTTCCCAATGCTTCAATCCTTTAATACAGTTCCTCATGTTGGGTGACCCCCAACCACAAAATTATTTTTGTTACTACTTCATAACCGTAATTTTGCTACTGTTATGAATTATAATGTAAAATTTGTGTTTTCTGATGACCTTAGGCAAGTCTTGTAGGTTGTTCAACCAACAGATTGAGAACCTTTTGTCTAGAGCTAGTTAAGCAGGAGAGCCTGGGAGAGTTGAAACTGAAAACTGGACCTAACCTAGGGACTAAAGAAGATATCCTTGGTTTTTATTTTCTCTCCTTTACAAATTGTTTTCTTTTTCTGATTATCAGTTAGATACAGATAAATTCCCTAGCTTAACAATGAAGGGTCGTTCATTGAAGTAAACACTCATAGCTAGTGTTTTGGCCTTAGCTTGTGCATGTACCCAGCTGAATCAGTTCCAAGGTCTGAGCTATCTGATGCTGGGATAATTTTTTTTTTTTTGAGACAGGATTTCTTTGTGTAGCCTTGGCTGTCCTGAAACTAGCTCTGTAGACCAGGCTGATCTCTGACTCACAGAGATCTGCCTGCCTCTACCTCCCAAGTTCTGGGATTAAAAGCGTGAGCCACCACTACCTGGCTAGGGTAATTTTTTTAAAGTAGTTTTTACAAGCTGGGCCACCTTTAATCTCAGCACTCTGGAAGCAGAAACAGCATGTCTCTGTAATTTCAAGACCAGCCTGGCCTGGTCCACATAGTAAATTTTAGAACAGCAAGGGCTACATGGGGAGATTTACAGATATATAACTTTATCTTGACACTGAAGTCATCATATATAAAGGGCAAAGTTAGGGCCTTTATATTTGTTTTTATTCTTCACTTAACTTTAAAAACACTATATAGTTGGATATTAAAAACAGTTGCAAGTAGTTTATCATCCTCATACTTATCTATTATAATGGTACCATATTTCCTGATTTAGATAAAAGTCTTCCAATTTTATCTGATGCATTTGATTAGTTTCTTTCATTTTCTTCCTCTCAGGAAGGGGCTTTTCTGCAAAGAGAGTTTATCAAGGGAGAGAAGGATATTTTCTGGAACTTGAAGATTAGTTATCCCTTTTCTTATGGTATACAATAAATTTGCATGTCTTCATCTAGAACACATTTGATATCTCTATGCTTGGTAATTTGACCTTGATGGGAGGTGATAAGTATGATTTGGTTGTCAGGCGTAGATATTAGCTTTTGGAAGGCACACATGTGTATGTTCATACACATGAAAAAAAATCTTATTGAGTAAAAATGGTGTGGTCCTTCTGATCTAAGACAATAACACCTCTTGGCTTTGTCTTGGCTCTTTGTTTCCTTCCTTATGGAGTGTTATTTTCTGACCATCTTTCATGACCTTGTCTGTAGCTAGAGTTTTTCTGGTCCTGCCTGCCCATGGTCAGGACAAATCTCTCTCACCTGCCAGTCCCGCAGCTGCTCGGACCCAATCAAACACACAGAGACTTATATTACTTATAAACTGTATGGCCATGGCAGGCTTTTTGTTATCTAGTTCTTATATCTTAAATTAACCCATTTCTATAAATCTATACCTTGCCACATGGCTCTTGGCTTACCGGTATCTTACATGTTGCTACTCATGGCGGCAGCTGGCAGCGTCTCTCTGACTCAGCCTTCCACTTCCCAGAATTCTCCTCTCTCCTTGTTCCACCTACACTATCCTTCCTGCCTGGCTACTGGCCAATCAGCGTTTTATTTATCAATCAATCATAGCAACATATATTTACAGCATAGAGGACATCCCACAGCACTTGTCAATATAATCTCTAAAATATTCTTTCAAACTACCTTCTTCCCATTACAGCTTTTGCATCTATCCTTAGGACTTACCTGTTTTCTATGGCACTGGCTCTCCATGAACACAGGCAGAGTTTGTGGAACCATTCCTGTGCTATCAGATAAACCCTTATTTGCATTCCAGTAATTCCTTTCTTACCATCTTGGTCTGATTGTCTTTTACAAATCCTTTTGCAGAGTCATTTTTTGTTGTTGTTATTGTTGCACCTTTCCATAAATCTCCTGAAGTTACTGAGAACCTGTGAATAACATTTGTAACTCCCCTTTCTCTCTGTATCTTTCCTCTTCTTCCTCAAAATACATAGAAGATATCCATTGGAGAACTAAAACCACCACCTGCTTTAACCACCTAGATTGCCTATTCTATTAATTTCTTATATTCATTTCATATATATTTCCTACATTTTCTATATATTTCTTATATTCATTTCATTGCCTATTATAATTTCCCCCAATTAGGAATCAGAGACCACTTTTTAAGCTTGGAGAATTTGTTTTAACTTTTCTTCATTTGATATCAGGGTGGTACTTCAAAGCTAGTTTCCTATAATCCGTTTTCATTTTTTCTTGGGGAAATTGGGTTTGACCATCAAAATATCATAGTAAGAGGCTTCTTTCATAATTTGCTATAGCCAATTAATGGGCTAGTACTTCAGTGAGAGGAACAGAAAAGAACACATAGCAATGTTCCATTACCTCACCAGGGGTTCCAGAAAGTTCCCACATCTTTTGTGGATCTTTTTTCTTTTTCTTTCTTTTTTTTTTTGGATTTATTTATTGTGTATAGAGTGTTCTGTCTGCATGCATGCCTGCAAACCAGAAGAGGGCATCAGATTTCATTATAGATGGTTTTGAGCCATCATGTGGTTGCTGGGAATTGAACTCAGGATCTCTGGAAGAACAGTCAGTGCTCTTAACCTCTAAGCCATCTCTCCAGCCCCCAAGATTTATTTATTTTATGTATATGGATGCTTTGTCTGCTTATCTATCTGCACATCAGAAGAGGTCATCTGATCCTACGAGACTACAATTATAGATGGTTGTGAGCCACCATATGGGTACTGGGAATTGAACTCGGGATATCTGAAAGAGCAGCCAGTGCTGTTAACCACTGAGCCATCTATCCAACTCTTCTTTTGTGGATCTTAAGTGACACAAGTCCCTGAAGCAAAAATACAGTTGACTACCTCCATTCTCCTGGTGCAAAGTGGGGGGGTGATGATATTGTTATACCCAGAATCCCTCAAAGACCATCAAGAGACCAAATCCCATGCAAAAGCAAAGAGTCTTTTTATTGTTACGAGTTAACCCAGGTCTCTCTGTTTGTCTTACACAGCAGCAGGGCAGGAGAGACCCTGAGTAGCAATGGGGCAGGGTTTTTATAGGGGGAAAGCAGGTCGGTGTGCATGTGGGGTCTTGGGGTCTACAGACTACATAGGAACAGACTCAGGATTGGTTTATGTGAGTGGCAATCATGTTAGTAACTTTTAATTGGCTAGGGTTAGTTGGGAGTTACAGTTATTCATTTTTGGACAGGCCTGGACAAGTCCCAGGCTTTGTTCCTGAGCTGCTGTGGAGGTTGGCTGGCCTAGCACGTACTGACTGTGGGGGCTGGCTCAGTGACCCAGGCTGGGTCCTATCTCCCTGTCCCTGCTGGCAGGGGCATCAGTGATTAATTGTCTTTTGTCCATGGCTTGCCTAGAAACTGCTTGCTCAGTCTCAGGAAACTGAAATTGAGGACTGATCTCTGAGAGAAGACTGAGCAGCCTGCTATGGGGTCTGCTTGGTTCTTTCAATATGTCTTCTGGGGGCTTATGGACAAATCCTTGTATGTGATACAGTCTGTGGGTGCTTGTATCATGAAGAGTCTCAATGTGATGTCAAAGCCAATGATTTTGAAGATTTGACACCTTGGTTAAAAGAAAATAATCACTCCTGAATACTGCTTACACATGAGATTCCGTGAACAGCAGCAATTCCTACTTGCAAGGAGATTAGGAGTTTTTCAAGTGGTTAGAAAATTTTACCTGTCTGGCCCTTTGAGCTTGTGATTTTGGGTACTCAGTAGGGGTCTCATCCCAGCCCTCAGGTTGGCTGTCTTTGCATCCAGATTTGAGGAACTAGACATTGAATGTGACTATCTAGAGCCCTGTGTGTGTGTGTGTGTGTGTGTGTGTGTGTGTGTGTGTGTGTGTGTGTGTGTGTGTGTGTGTGGTGGTGGGGGGCTATTGGTGTGTCCTTGTTATGATCAACTTGTGCTGACCTTGGGTACTTCCTATGTTGTCTGAGGCCTATGGGGGCTGGAGGAGCAAGAAAGGAAAGAGAGGCAAGAGAGAGGATCCTGGCAAAGGTGGATAGGAAACTATCTCCAAGGGTTTCCTAGAGATGAGGTGGGGTGCTACTTTGCTGCTGTCACCTTGCTACTCTCTGGCTGGGCATTGTGCCCTATGCTCCAGGAGCAGGATACAGCAGGAGACTATCTGGTAGCACGAGATTGCTTCTGGCCCTCTGTCTTCCTGAAGATGTCCTGCCCTGACTTCTTTGGATCCACAGAGAACTCTGTAAAGTAGGGCAGCATTATCCTTGGGTCCTGTGTATTTGCCAGGTGCTTAGCATATAGTGAATATGTGACTAATGATGACTTGATAGAGTTTCATTTTTTGGAGAGGACTGGAAGTTTTTAGATTGAAGATCTTGTTCTGGGGCATGGGTAGGTTCCTGGAGGCCCTGCTCCCCAGATCTCACTGGTCCAAGCCAATCCTTCATACACCAAACCTGAGAAATCTGTCATCCCCATCTATTTTATTGCCATAGGACTTGTGTCTCTGTCTTCAAATGCCTGGAAAAAAAAGGAAGCACTGCTCCTAGCCAGCCTCCAGCAGGGTGATTATGGGAAATCAGAGCCAAGACTTTACTGTCTGAGCACTGTGTTCTCTAGACACCCTTGGCTACCATGCCATGATAAGTCTCAGCTCTGAAGCTGTAGGTTAACAGGACCTATTGATCTGCCTGGCCTAGGGTGTCCTCACCATCCTCCTGATTTACAGGCCCTGCTATGCAATGGCCAAGGGGAAAGAGGGAGAGGGACAGCAGCTTCATCTGGAAGGCCAACTATGGGATTTGGCTGGCTTTTTGCTTCACTCAAAAGTACAAAGTACATGATGCTGGGTCTCTAGAGCCTGGCTTTGCAGGGCTCCCAGGTCCTCCTACCCAGGGCCCCTGTGGTCACCTCAGTCTTTCTGTGTCTAGGTGCCCAGTTCCAGGCTGTGTGGGACTCGGCCATATCAGCGGCAAATATGCCTCTCACAGGAGTGCTTCTGGCTGCCCGCTGGCTGCTCGGAGGCAGAAAGAGGGAGCTCTCAATGGTTCAACTTTCTCCTGGAAGTCACTGAAGAATGAAGGCCCTACTTGTCCAACCCCAGGCTGTGATGGCTCTGGCCATGCCAATGGCAGTTTCCTCACCCACCGGAGGTACCTGACCCCACATGTCAGCAATCAGGGACCTTTTGGCTGGGACATAACCCCTGGGGGTAGGAGCAAGCCAGTACTCAGTGGGACCAGCAGTTCTGCAAAGGAAAGCAAGACCCAAGTAGGTAGCTGAATGAGAGAAGTCATGGAGGCTGTTGGTACCAGATGGTGTTTGATTTGCTTTCAGAATGTGTTTGTTCTCATAAGTGTCCCTCTGTGCCCTAGTATTTATTGTCCCTATGAGCAGTGCTATGCTAAATATGGATACCATGAATGGACTCCTGTCTCTGCCCATATTGACTTCTTGTCTCCTGTACCTTGTGTCCTGCCTCTTACATTGGGGGCCTTTTTTTTAAATTTTGGGCAAAGGCTCTTGCTTGCTTTGCAAGGGACCTGGTTAACTAGACCTCTTCTTGCCTAGGCAGTGCTCATTTTATCACCTGCCCACAATACCTACCACAGGTCTGAGTTGGCCTTGCTTCACTAGACCCCCTTCCACTCTGTTCTAAGAAGTCACTAATCTTATCCAGTAACCTTTGTCTGGAATGAAAGCCAATGCATACTCCCTTCTTTCTTCCTCTCCCTTTCTTCTTTTCTTCTTTCTTCTCTCCCTTATTTCTTCTTCCACCTACAAAGTTGGTTAATGTATCCATTCAACAAAAACATTTACAGAGAGTCCACCTAATACCAAGGAGTAGAGACAGAGAAGAGAACAAAAGAACGACAATCCTTTGCCTTTTTGAGTGTATTTTGGGTATGGTGGTGGGGGGGACAGATGGTATAAACAAATAAGAGTTACTGAATTTGGTGAATGGTGATCAGGGATCAGGGGGAAACAGCAGAGTAGTGGGCAAAAAAGTACTCTGGAGAAAAAGCCAGAAGCTTACTCTCCTTTAGATGTGTGTAGGAAAAGCCCTCATACAGCTGGAACTGGGGAGGGCCTGGCATACCTACTTGGTGAGGTGACAAAGGAAAGGAGGCAGAACTTTGTGAGCAAGTATCTAGTCAATTGCCTCTGAGAGTAAGTGTCCTAGTTGGGAGCACAGAAAAAATAGGGTCTCATTTGGGCAGCTGGGATGGCCACAGGATTATAGACCATAAGGGAAATGCCAAGGCCAGAGAAGAGGATGCAGGAGCCTGGGCCATGTGGTCAGGGTAGTCGAACTCTGTGCTTCCAAAGTATATTTCACTTAGGCTCCACCTTGATTTATGATGTGGGTGAAATCATTGCAAAAACATGAAATAGTGTGCGATAATCCACATACTTTCTGCTTGAATAGCTATATTCAAGGAATCACCTGTGAATGCTGGTACATCCATATCCTGAAGGATCTCTCAGGGGGTGGGAGGTTGGCTCTGAGGACACCTCTCAGAGTTCAGTGCTACAGAGTGCCAGCAGGTGGGAGCATGCAGGCCTCAACCCCTGCCCAGAGAGAGGAATAACACCTGGAGGCAGCAATGCCCTGGTTCCTTTAGTACCTGTGGACAGCCATGACTGTGCCAAACAGGAAGGGCTCTGAGGGAGCACCTTCCTGGGCCCCTTTCCTAGAGTGCAGCCTTGCTCACCAGGCAGGGCAGGCAGCTGAGGTGAAGTAGTGCCACCACAGGAAGGCATGCAGGGTCATCTGGGTGAGATGGAATATGCTTGGTGTGGTCCTGATGTGGGATCATGGACCTACCAATGCACTATGTCCCTGAACTGGTCAGTGATGTGTAACTTCTGCTTCTAGTTTATCTGGATGTCCCAGAGCAACCTTTGCTGGAAAGAAAGGAAAACTCTCAGGTGATGAGATTCTCAGCCCAAAGTTCAAGACAAGTGATGGTGAGGATGCCCTTCTGGGATGTCCCTTCTTATCATTCTCTCTGTACTGTGGGAAGGGTATGGGGAAGCTGAGCTCCCTTGAGAATAATCCATGGTAGAGATAGTTCTTGCCCTGAGCCAACTGGCCTATTAACCTTATCCCTGAAGTTCTCGATGCCTGGGTCCAGGCCCTCTGGCTTCACTTGATGGTCATGTTCTCTCTGACCTTGGGTTTGGTGACCATATGGATCAGAGTATGATGGGAGGGCACCAAAAGCCATGTCCATGAGTTTGTGAACATTGTGGCCCCTCTCACTTAGGCAAGGAGATTCTCTTTGAACGCAGTTCCCTTTGGTCATAGCAGTTAATGTCTCTGAAGAGACCCGGGTATCCCACAAAGGTCAAGGCATGAGGAAAATAGTACTGTTCTCAGTTTCCAAGATTTCCCAATATCCATGCCCAAGAGAGGAGCTCAGGGCTTGGCAACTGGCTAACTTCTACACAAAGACCTCCCTTTCTGTCTCCAAAGCAGTTGGACAGAACCACAGCTGGTTTGTCTTTCTTTCTTTCTTTCTTCCTTTCTTTCTTCCTTCCTTTCTTTCTTTCTTTCTTTCTTTCTTTCTTTCTTTCTTTCTTTCTTTCTTTCTTCCTTCCTTCCTTCCTTCCTTCCTTCCTTCCTTCCTTTCTTTCTTTCTTTCTTTCTTTCTTTCTTTTCTGGCAGTGCTGGAGAATGATGAGGAGATCAAGCAACTGAATCAGGAGATACGAGACCTGAATGAGTCCAATTCAGAGATGGAGGCTGCCATGGTACAGCTACAGTCCCAGGTAGGTGGCACTACTCTACTTGACTCTGCCCTATCATCCAGAACCAGCCTGTAGATTGCTGCTTCCATCAGTATCACTGGTGCTGAACTGATGGAAGCACAGCACACAACACACAGTGCACTGGTTAGCTGCCCACTCACTGCATTGCCTGGGAGTCTTCTAGGTAGCCAGTGTTAGTCAACCTCTTGGATCACTCCTTTGGCAAGAGCAATCTGTTAGTGTTCTGGCTTTGCTAGTACTGGTTGTTCAATTCATGTTTCCAGTCTCATTAGCACTGGCAGCTCACCTGCTCTGTTCCTGCCTAGACCAGCACAGCCACATACCAGTGCAGGGCTTGCCCATCCCCACCTAAAGAGCTCCTTGCTTTCCTCAATAGAATGTGGGTTAGATTAGAACTTTTCTACTCCCTTGTTCAGGACTTGCTCTTGGAGGAAAGCCTTTAGTGTTGAGTGCTAGTGAGCATGGTTGTTGCTTGGCAACAGGGCTACTGCCCTACCTTCTGGCTGCTCAGTGGGTCTAGAACGGAGCTGGTGCTTTGTGAGTGTCCCCTAATGTGTGGAGAGACAAAAGGACAGGAAATGTACCCAGAACCCATCAAGGGCGGAGAGGACAAATAGGAAAACAGCAGGCCCTTTTCTGGAGGCAGCAGTCATGACATTTCCATTCCATATGTCTTGATCTAGTTTCTCCATGGGCTAATGCCATTTCAAGATCCTGTGTATGTGTAGCACCAATCATGGAGTCAGGAAAAGTTTGTACTATGTGTCCTGTACATGTTGATGTCTTGTCCCCCAGTATCGTTGGAAGTAACAAGAGAAGGGAAAGAGTCTTTTATCTGTGACCATCACCATTTTCTACCTATGTCTTTGGATGAGATACAGTGTAGTATAGGTCATTTCTCAGAGTCTCCAGAGCCTTCATCCTTCTGATAGCACATCTTATCTCTCTATTTGCCCAAACTCATATTTTTTAGCTTAATTTTTGTTAAAGATTTCATTTTTGTTTTTAATTACATACATTTGTATATGTCTGTATATGGGGTTGTGCACATTTGTGATTTGCCCAGAAGAAAGCTTTGAATCCCCAGAGACTATGAACCACCTGATGTGGGTGCTGGGAAATGAACCTGGATCCTCTCCAAGAGCAGTACACACTCTTAACTTCTGAATCATCTCTCCAGCTCTTTAGATTTGTGGGGTTTTTTTTTTTTTTTTTTTTTTGGTTTTTCGAGACAGGGTTTCTCTGTGTAGCTTTGCGCCTTTCCTGGAACTCACTTGGTAGCCCAGGCTGGCCTCAAACTCACAGAGATCCGCCTGGCTCTGCCTCCCGAGTGCTGGGATTAAAGGCGTGCGCCACCACCGCCCAGCAGATTTGTTTATTTTTATTTATATATTTACTTATTTGGGTGTGTGTATGTGTGTGTGTAAGTGCCTATGGAGGCCAGAGATGTCAGATATTCCTGGAGCTAGTTACAGGTAGTATTGAGTCACCTGATAGAGGTTCTGGGATCCAAACTTTGGACCTCTGAAAGAGCAATAGCACTCTTAGTCATCTCTCTAGCCTCAAAACTAATTTTTAAAGAGCCTGGTGTGGTGGTACTCAGCTACTCAGGAGACTGAGGCAGGAGGACTATGTGAGCTCATAGTTTAAGAGCATCCTGGACCAAACAGAGAGATGACACCATCTTTAAACCACAAAACAAAGCCTATCTTTAAAAGACTGATTACTTCTTTTTACTAGCATTCCTTTGGAAGTCCTAGCCATCTAGTTGTGGAAGGGATGAAGGAAAAGGAATGCAGGTCTTTAGAACTACTTTAGTCACCACTGGTAGAGCAGAGCACTCAGCCTCATCTGCAGCTTCCAAATGGAGCTCACTGTCCTTGTCTCATGTCACACATTGTCTTCCCATAAGTTCTGTCTTTTACTCCTTGAAGATATACAGTTAAGTCAGGGGCTGTCTTTTAACAGTAGGAACCCCAGAAACAGCAAAATCCTATGTAAGTTCATTGCCAGGGTGTGGAAGATGAAGAAATTTGTCTGTATTTAGCCTAGAGAAGATGTGCCTGGAGCCTAGGCAGTCAGCTCACTGGTCTTTTGTGGGAGAAAAGACTCAAAGGTAGGGGCAACCTAATACCCACAAGTTGAATGCAATTATTCTTATCCTACAGAAAGGAACAGGAAGCCTGACAAAGTAAGAGCACAGCTGGAATGGGCAGAGATTGAGCTCAGGGTGTCTTGGAGTCTGTGCTTTTACCCCACCACCAGGAGGGGCAAAGGCAGAGAAAGCCACATGTAGACTTTGGTACCTGGCATACCAGCTCCTACCTCCTTTGGACAGAGGCTACTTCCAAAGGACTTTTGCTCTCTCCATTCAGGGGCCAGGGCTCTACCATCTCTTTCCCTAGATGGGGCACCCCACAGGGAGCAGGACCAAGCCTCTTTCCCACAAATGAGCTTTGTTTTTTCCTAGACTACTGTGAGGCATGGCCAGTGCTTTCACAGTAAGCCAGGGCCAAGGGAAGGTAGCATTTTCTATGTCTTTGCAACAGATCTCTTCCATGGAGAAGAACCTGAAGAACATTGAGGAGGAGAACAAGCTCATTGAGGAGCAGAATGAGGCCCTGTTTCTGGAACTGTCTGGGCTGAGCCAGGCCCTCATCCAAAGTCTTGCCAATATCCGCCTTCCACACATGGTAAGCAACAAATCACCTGTGGGTATTACAGATGAGCTAACAACCACCCTAGGGACAGTTCAAGGGTAGGAAGAGTGAGTGTACCTCACTGCTCTGTTTATGAGTCCTGAGGAAAGGATCCTGTGGGAAGGGTCCCATCCCTTTGGTAATGTTCTCAGTGCTCTGGTAGAGTAGCTGTAGGCTATGGATCTAGTCCTGAGTAGCTCATGAATTGGGGTATAAAGGGATTCCAATGATGGTGAGTCTTGTTGACTTTTAGTTTTGGCAGGGGTGGATTAGACCTGGGGTTGAGGCTTTCCAACTAGTTTCTACTATGTGGGGTCCACTATAGTAGGGCCTGCTAACCTGGTTCTATTCTCTAGGAACCAATATGTGAACAGAATTTTGATGCCTATGTGAACACCCTCACTGACATGTACTCCAATCAGGACTGCTACCAGAACCCGGAGAACAAAGGCCTTCTGGAAACGATCAAGCAAGCTGTGAGGGGCATTCAGGTTTAGGCTGCACTTTGCAGAGGAGTCCCTGCTCTGCTCCTCACAGTGGGGACTTCTGACTTACAGCTACTTCTAATTGGCAGTCTGGATAGAGCCTTGGGCAGCTTACCCAAAGGGGAGCCTGGAAATCAGTGTCTCCTATGATGTCCCCATTAGGCCCAGGCATGAAGACCTATGTGAGTGCCTGGGGATACTGAAGTATTACAAAGTGATTTATTTTTGTTTTTTGAAAGAAATCTGAAGAGCAGCTCAAAGTCTCCAGTGGAAGCTCATGGACAAGGTTCTCAGGGAAGTTTTGGAGTTTGCAGCCACAGTATTCCATTGTCTGTTGAGGTTGGGAGGGCAGCCATGGACTTGGTGGGTGTTAGTCTGAGCAGGAGGGCATACCTAGGCTTCTGGTTATGCTCACTGATGCCCACGTGGCAAGCATGTTTTGTGTTTTCATTTAATTCAGCTTTGTGTTAAAGGTGCACAATGCTCTGCTTCAGAGGTGAATCTAGGAACAGGCCTTCCAGATGGCAGTCTACACAGTTGATGAGCATCATAGAAAGTCAGCTGAAGGTATTTTTCACTTGGAGGCCCTGAAAATCAGCCACTTGCCTGGGCAGCAGATACCTGTAGGTCATGCAGACCTGCTTCCTCCTGGCTCCAGTCTTTAAACCCCTGGCCTGGGCTCTAAGTCCAGGACCACTGGGCCAGGCCTCTGGTTTCTGTACTTCCACCCAGGTGCTAGACCCATCGTTATTATCTTTTCCTGTGTAGGCTTGCTCTCTGTATCCAAGGTGACTCAGGTGGGGACAGTGAGATCAGAGGTAATTGTTAATGAGAGACCACCAAGATTTCACTTCTTTTTAGATCCATTCAAGATGTGAAAAGGGTAAACTTTAATTTAATGTGTTAAAAACACAATGTTCTTACTGTGTAAATAGAGTCCAAGTCAATTGTGACTGCAATTCCAAATTAGTATTTAAAAGTAGAGAAATTGCACTTCCTGGAAGACACTGAAAGTAGCTAGTTTATTCTGTAAATTATTTAATTTTGTCATGATATAAGTATTTATATTCATACCCTCTTATGTTAATGTCTTGTATTTATTATTTTTATTTATTAATTTTATACTATTTCAACTAGACTATACACTAGGGCATCATAAGAGTTACATAAGTTAAATCAAAACAAAAACATTTATTTGACTATAAGATAGCCCACAAAGAATCTTGATATAACTCCTAGTTATAATTTTGATGCAACTGAGTTATTTTTTATATATTTTGTTATTTATTCTTTTAATAATGGAATTTTTTAAAAAAGTATTTTGTAACTGAGAAATTTTGATAATTTGGGTTTTCTCCCCATTGGTCCAGCAGAGAGAAAGGTGTTCTGGTTTTCTTTTTCCCTTTGAGTTCCTTTTGACAGGCCAATAACAGCAAATGGAATTCTGTATTTATTATTATTTACGTGTAGTGCAGATGTGTGTGCTCTGGTGTTTCTTGTGTTGCATTTGTGGAGGTTCTTATGGATGATTCATGTTGCTGTGAGGGAGTACTGGCCATGATCAATTCTAGGCAGTTGCCTGGACTCACTGGCCAAGCTGCCCAGGACCTTGATACCCCAATACTGTGACCCTCCTTCCTCAGGAAACACGTTGGACCCACAGTACTTCGTGGTGTGTTTGGAGGGTGATTTCTAATAAAAGTCTAACTGTGCATAGGTGCTATGGTCTGTGAGGAGACTGCTACTCTGCTCCTTGTGCTTCAGGGAGGACTGTGTGGGTAGTCATGGTAAGAAGGCTCTTCCATTTAAGTCTTTCTCTGGTACCAATGTGGATCAGCCAACACTTCTGCTGGACCTGCCTTCCCCGCAAGTGTGGTTCTTCAAGGTCTAACTCACTGCACCCTACCTTTTCCCATGAGTCAGGCATGTCCAAGTCATGTTTTTTTTCCAGGAGTTTTCTCTTAGAGTCAGGAAGAATCAGTCATTCTGTTTGAGTTGCTAGATTAGAGGTATGTAGTGTACCTGTGCTTCCATACCATCTTTCTAGCCATGAGTGGATGAGAGCTTAGACATTCTGGAGGGAGGCAGAGGTAAGAACTGAGTTAGAAGGTAGAGGAAGAGAGAGCTCTCTGATGACCTCAGAGCTATTAGATCTAGCTATGCCTGAACATAGTCTACTCTTGGACTTCCTGTATGTGAGGCAGTGGGTTCCTTTTATTTGTTTTAGCTCATGTGCTTTGGCTTTTTTGCCCTTCAGAGGCACCTTCCCACTGTCACACTTTCATGACAGGTACATTTCTAGTTTTCCCAAGTTCATATTTGCATTTAAGGCAAGTCAGATTCAACCTGACCTCTCTAGGAATGTTGCCTAGAGTTCTTCTGATATAGAGACAGAACCCATCTTCCCTGACAAATTCTTAGAAACTCTGGGCTTTATTTCCAGCTTCTGTTCCAGTCAGGTAAGGCCCTGGGTTCTGGGGCCACACACCGGTGGACCATGCAGAATCTGCATGACTGTGAGGAAGAACTACTGGGGATTTCCTTGGCCAAGGCTACACCATGGATAGTAGTGGTCTGGGGATGCAACCTTTCACATGGACATAGGTGCTATGGCATGGGCCAGGGTGTGGGCAAGCAGAGCATCTTTGCTGCAAACTGAGCTCATCTTAGGTTATAAAAACTGTGATGGTCCTTGATGGAGTAAAAGAGGAGAGGGTGTTCCCAGGACCCCAATATGGCTGCCTACAGAGGTAAGTAACTGAGACTGCAGAAGAATGAGATGCCATGGGAGGAAAGGCCCACATCTGCCCTCATGTGAGAATCACAGCCCTTGTGTTTGGGTCATTAGCCCTGTTCTATCACTGCCCATAGTTTTCTTCCTTTTGATTTTGAAGGGTTGTTTAGCCTGTCATATACTGTAGGTAGAGTTTTCCTGCCTGGCCCACAGTCAGGACAAATCTCTCTCACCTGCCAGTCCCACAGCCTTTCAAACCCGACCAAGTAAACACAGAGACTTATTTTGCTTACAAACTGTATGGCCGTGGCAGGCTTCTTGCTAACTGTTCTTACAGCTTAAATTAACCCATTTCTATTAATCTATACCTTGCCACGTGGCTTGTGGCTTACCGGCATCTTCACATGCTGTTTCTCATCGTGGCAGCTGGCAGTGTCTCTCTCTCTCAGCCTTCCACTTCCCAGCTTTATTCTCCTCCTTGTCCCGCCTACACTTCCTGCCTAGCCAATGGCCAATCAGTGTTTTATTTAATGACTAATCAGCAACACATTTGCCATACAGAACATCCCACAGCACTTCCCCCCCTTTTTTTTTTCAAAAAGGAAGGTTTTAACCTTAACAAAGTAAAATTACATATAATTTGGGAATTTGGGCGTAGCTTCTCTTACTACTTCCTGCTGGAGGGGGGCGCTGTATCTTATGGGGAAACAAAGAAAATTTTAGGATTATGGAATAGTCCATGAGGCTGCATCGTCTGAGCCAGTTGCCTTGAAACCATTCTGGATGTTGGATCATCTGGGCCATGGTGTCATAGGAGACCTTTCAGGGGGTCTTGGCTGATCAAACCTGATATATCTTAATCTGGAACAAATCCATAGCCTCTGGCTTTCTGTGGAAACAAAAGAGACTCTTTTCCAAAGCAATATATCCTTATATCCAAATTTTGAAGTCAAGGTATCTTTAAAATATACATTTTGGCATAACTCAACACTTTTACAATCAAATGTTTTTCTGCAGTTAAAAATCCCAAAGACAACACAATCCAGATTCTCTGTGTAATATCCATTTTTACGTGGCTTATTTTTTATACTACCTTTACTGTCTCTTTAAAGACTTTATTTTTTAAAACTATGTATTTGTTTATATAACTTTATATATCACCTTTTTTGTCTCTTTCAAGCCTACGTATATTTTACACACATTGTAAACTATTACATCTGAATCTGTCTTATTGTGAATCTATTGCTTTAAGCTGCAGCAGCTGTGGCTGCTGGCTCCGCCCACCTCAGCTTCCCATCATGGCTACGTTTACCACCAGCTCTGGGAGCTATCATGGGTCTATGCTTTTATCCAAGCAGCGTGTAGTCCAGAAACCTCTTTTTTTGTTTTATACCTGCAAAGGCTAAATCCACCACGCAGCTTAATGTGCCACTTGCAGAGGCCTCATTCCCGCCAAACTGCAGGTCGAGCACGCACACCAGAAACCCACAAGGAGCTCAAACCAGCAGCTGCTGCTCATTTGAGAGAGACAATTAGGAACTGTTTTTAGCTCCGTTTTAGAATCTTTTTTCTCAGTTTTAGGTGGAAACTCTTGCCACCACGTTGGACGCCATTTGTAGGTAGAGTTTTCCTGCCTGGCCCACAGTCAGGACAAATCTCTCTCACCTGCCAGTCCCACAGTCTTTCAAACCCGACCAAGTAAACACAGAGACTTATTTTGCTTACAAACTGTATGGCCGTGGCAGGCTTCTTGCTAACTGTTCTTACAGCTTAAATTAACCCATTTCTATTAATCTATACCTTGCCACGTGGCTTGTGGCTTACCGGCATCTTCACATGCTGTTTCTCATCGTGGCAGCTGGCAGTGTCTCTCTCTCTCAGCCTTCCACTTCCCAGCTTTATTCTCCTCCTTGTCCCGCCTACACTTCCTGCCTAGCCAATGGCCAATCAGTGTTTTATTTAATGACTAATCAGCAACACATTTGCCATACAGAACATCCCACAGCAATATACTGTTGAAATAGCACATGTCAGGGGAACTGCCCACCCCAGTCTCCAACCTAGAGCTTCTTCATAATCATATACAGCATGAACAAATGGCCTAGGAAACACAAAGGGTTTACTTAAAGAATCTCCAAATAATTCCAAAGAGCTGCAATGCCAAAAATCACCAAAGTGTGTGAAAGCAGTTTGTGAAGGGCAGGAGCTCATCCTTAGTGAGTTTTGTTAAGATCAGATGACACATCTATCTGTTTCTGGTCTTTGTGGAGCTTTCAAGTACTACACATAACTAAGAACACAATGTAGGGGGAGGAAGACTCTAGAGGTCACTGTCACAGCTGTAGTGGTTATGTATGTATGGGTCACAGAGGACTTTAGAAGTAGGAGACTTGTGGGCAACTGAGCAAAGAACAGTACCTAGTTTCAGGCTCTAAATGGAGTCCTGGTCTGTCTGATGCACAACTACCTTTAGCAGCAGCTCCAGCCCAGGGCTGGCCAGGAACTGAGCAGTTGATGGCCATGACTATATGATCAAATCTTCCTTTGGCTTCCCTAAGATGGGTGGTTGTTAAGATTTCTAATGGATGCCATGTTTGGGATCTGGCTGGTGGTTTGTCATACAGGGAGTTCTTAGAAAGGGAAACTCTAGGGAAGAGAACCCTTTCTTTTTAAAGAGGTTCAAGTGTTTGGAGAATTGTTTGGTCCTATAGATCTTTTGGAGTTTTCCACACCCTGTTCTTCTAGTTCCAGGATTCTGGGAGGAACTGGGATCCTCTTATTGGGGCTCCCAATCCTTAATGTCTTTCAGATTAAAGTGCTCAGCTTTTGGGCACTACAATACCCTGAACTCTTGATGGTTAAGTTCACTGAACTCAGCAGGCCTGGACCTGGACATGGCTCTATAGGGCAAGCAGTTCTTCCAGCCTCAGGAAGGTGGGACCATGGCTATTTCCAGGGTGTTAGAAAGATACACAACCCCACAGTTGGCAGTGGCATGAGAGACTCAACACTAGGAAGATGCTGTCTCTTGCTTAGAGGGACTGGCCAGTCCACTAGTTTGCTGGGTGCTGGAAGGGGAGTTGCCTTAAAGTCACAGCAGATGTCCTCTAGAATTCATTTTGGTGAATTCCTCCCATAGTGAAGCCTTTCCTCCCAGCTTGTAAATATCCTCTTACTCTTTCAAGAAAATAAACTTCTAGTTTCTCTACAGGGGAGGGATCATTCTCCAGTTGTGGTTGGGACCTGGGGGTCTGCAGCTTCTGAAAACATTTGCCAAGATCATCTTTGTTTGAACACTAGCACATTTCCAGAAGAACCTAGTGCTGCCAGTTCTTGGGGTGGGGGTGGGTGATTTAAAGGCTAGATTTTGTTGGTTCTGAGCTTCCTATACTCTGGCTAGAATTCAGCATTTTGTGGCATTTGTCTCCCATTGAAAAGCTTTCTGGCCTCTGAAAACATTATTGCCTCCTCTCCCACATCCCAATCCCTGAAAATTTATGCCTTAAAAGCTGTTATTTAAGCTGGGTGGTAGTGGCACATGCCTTAATCCCAGAATTTGGGAGGCAGAGGCAGGTGAATTTCAGTGAGTTCCAGGCCAGCTTGGTCTACAGAATGAGTTCCAGGGCTTACACAGAGAAACCTTGTTTGGAAAAACCAAAACCAAACAATCAAACAAAGCTGTTATTTAGATGAGTTTTGAAAGGGAATGAAAAAAAGTACATTTGAACATCTGCACTCTCTCTCTCCAACTGAATGCTGTGCTCAAGGTCACCAGCAAGAGACTGCTCCCTATACAGAGATGGATCATTTCAGTATGGGATCGGCACCTCCATGACTGACTGGAGCCTCAGGCTTAGGAGGACTTGCCCATTAACTACTTATAAGTGGCCCACTGGGGGCTGATATAGCACAGGTATGAAAGGGTTCCTACTTAGCTGATTGTGGGCCTTATAATGAAGATGGAATCTACTACTCAGGGGTTGCAATCTCTATGCTGTTCCCTTTGCTATGCCTAAAAGGAGGTAGAGTGTGGACTTTGTCAATAAGAGCTTCAGAATAAGTTAAAGATAGAACCCACAGCACCATGATTGTGGATGTCTCAGCCAGTCCAAGGATGCTGACTTGACAGAGCACTGCTCCAGGTTGTTCTTCCTAGATTCTCCTGTAGTCCCTGCCTCAACTGCCTTCTCTCAGTGTCTGTAATATGCAGACAAGCCAGAGTGCTGACTTATCTGAAGCCTGACTGCTCTTTCTTCCCCTCTTACACCCTAGTTGACCTTTAGTGCTGCTCCTTGGGGGTTTTTCCCAGCCCACATTTGGCTGATGTCTGCAGTTCAGTGGAGAACTCCACGTATCTCCCAAGGCTATTTATCTCAGTCTGACACCTTCTGGGGTTCTACTTGGACATTTCACACCTCCAGTGACTAGGGAAGCCCACTAGCTGCTCCAAGTCTGAACCTCCCTGGACTCAATAAGTCACCAGTCTGTCAGCTCCTAATCCCCACTCATTAAAGATCTCATGGCCACACCAGAGTTGCCAAAATGGACCACCACTGTGTCTCCTTGAAACACCTACCTGTTAGTATTGCTGTCTGGATAGCCAACCATCGAATGGCCCCAAAGAGGGCAAGTGTACAGAGGGGAGGAAGAATGGATGTTTATTTGGGTCCTTCATAAGGTAACACATGAACATTGTACTAGGGCATGAGCTGTGCTCTGCACAGGTTGTGGGCAGAGTCTCTTGAACTCCAGGATAACCCTCTCCCTATAATAGTTATGACAGTTGGTCAAGGTCTCTATTTGTGTTGATTTGGGCTTCAGAAGAGTGGCTATTTGCAGCCCCCAAAACCATTGCAGGTCCCAGAGGATATACCTAGAACTCACAAAGTTAGAGCACATAGTACAACTCCACTATCTATGGAGTCACTCCAGAACACCCAGTAACATCAAGATGAGAGGCATCTTGCAGTGGCAGTGGGGTGGGGCATGGCAGTGGGGTGGGGCATGGACAGCCTTGCTTTCCTCACCAGAGTTCAGGGAGAAAAGACTGAGTAGGATAGTACTAACACATCCCCAGCACCTGCAAGTGAGTGTGCCTCATTGTACCTCCTCATCTCTGCCCCAAGAATACCTTCTGCCAACTGGGCACACTATTACTTGTTTCTTTCATACCCTGTCAAATATATTTTCCTTATCTTTAACTCTGTCATAGCTCTCTTTATAGAAGCCCAAACAGAAGAAGACAATATGATAATGTTTAGAACTGAAAATGGTGAGGAGAGATAAAGACCAAGCAGAAGTGCTGGAAAGTTCCATGTGGGACCCTCAGCACCACTGCTTTGGAATCCTTGACTCCCTCAGGCACCAAACCTCAGCCCTGAGCAGGATGAAGAGAATTATAGACTGAGTCTGAACTGAGCCCTTTTACCTGCACAAGCTCCTGCCATCTCTCAACTACTTGTGTTATAGGCGGTGAGACTGTCCCATTTACAGATGGGGAAACTGAGGCCCAGTAAACTTCTCTGAGTTGTATAGAGACTGGTTGTGTTGACAAGATTTGCCTGTAGGCTTTTCACTCTAGGCCTGGTGCCTTAGATGAGACGTGGTAATGGACACTAGAAACCATTTATTGAAGAGAAGGGGTGCTACCCAATCATCTGGATCTTCACAGAGTTATCAGACACAGTGGGTGTCCAAGAGGGCAGAGAAAAGGGGGTTATAATCGATCCCAGGTCAGTAGAGGAAGACATAGATCAAACTGGTGGCTTTCTCCAGCCTCAGGAAAGCTATGCACTTTCTGGATATCCTTCAGGTGCTGAAGGAGTGGACAGGCTGACGCCATTGTTTCCTGGGTCCAGAGTAGATTACCATTATAGGCAAATAGCACACAGTACTAAGTAAATGGAGGGAGAGATAGGTTAGGGAACTTCAGTACTAGCCTTAAGTCACTGGAAATATCTGGGTGGGTGCTGGGACAGGGTAGAAAAAATGTACATGGTGACTCATCACACAAATGCTATCCCTGGACTGCCTGTGGGAAGCCAACTTGGAGCTGGCCTCTCAAGACCTGGCAGATACCCAGGTATCTCTCCCTGTGCCTGGCACCCCTGCCTTTCACAGTCAGTGGCCTCAGGTCACTCACCACATCTGACATTGAAAGGACATCCCCAGGCTTGTTTTACTGTCTCTGCACTTCCCATCTATGTTAGCTATCATGCTTGACTGGAGTCCACCCTGTTGTTTGTGACTATCAGATATCTGTTACCACAGCTGCCACATGGGCTTGGAACCACCACACAAGGCTCTCCTATTTATACCTAAAGACCTAGATGACACCCATAGGTGTCTATTGCTGTCATCTATTGCTGTCATCTTCTCTTAACTATGCTGGGGCTAACATCAGCTGCAGTTTTCCAGCACAGCTTTTTACTCTCAGGGAACCTCCTCTTGAGTTTCTCTCTTAGAGTTCATAAGAGACAACAAGGAGTGAATACTGGCAGAAGCTAGTTCAGGAGAAGGGGATCCTGAGCTTTAGACAATGTTATTAATGCCAGAGACCGTGGGTCCCACCTCCTAAAAGTGTCCCTCCTCAGGGTAGTTCCACCCTAGGAGCTTTTGCAGATGGCCTTTGTAAGGACTCCATGTCAGCAGGGTTTCAGATATGAACATATGGTCCTTATATAGGCCCAGCCATGGTGATACCAAATGGATACTTGCAGACATTTCCCAGGGCCCTTGTAAGACTAATTATTACAAAAAATAGTTTTACGACGAGAAATTATTTTTGAAGACCTTCCCTTCCAAACTATTCTACACGTGTTTTTAGATCTGCATCTTCATGTAGTAGCTGTGGTGAATAGCAGACAGACTTAGGTAGCTGTCTGACAACTGTTAATTCCATTCTAAAAAAGGAGGAGGAGGAGGAGGAGGAGGAGGAGGAGGAGGAGGAGGAGGAGGAGAAGGAGGAGAAGAAAAATCCCTTCCTTCTTACCTTAAGGATGACCTAGTTTGGTTTCTTCTTCCAATTCAGCTGTGTAATGGTGACACCTTGTGGCAGATTTTATATCTTGTCATTTTTCTGGTCCCAGTTGGCCATCATTGACTCTCCTGAGTAAGGTTCTTAGGATTCTGCTACCCACCTCCAGGGTGGCACTGATAAAGTCAAGCAACATTTGATGTGTGTGGGCAAGCATCCAGAGGACAGAACACTAAGCTTAAGGCAAAAGCACTCAGAAGAGACATCAGAAGAGTGGATAGGGAAAAGGCTGAGGACAGAGTGGTTGCCACAGGGATGAGACTATGGGCAGTATGAGGTATATCACCTATTGGGTTTCCTTTCCTGTAGTCAGCACTGAAACTGCCTCCCCATTACCAAGTCCTGAGCAAGGCAAAACCATACAGCTACTGTCTGGTTCAGACACAAAATACCTCAAGTGCGGGTTTCTGGCTGTGAAACTCCCATTGGATCAAAATAGTTCACCAATATTGTAATTGCTAAACAAATACTTGACCATTATAAAACAACCACAACAGAGATAAATAAGGTAAAAAGTAGTATCCCTAGCTGGTGCTGAGATGCATGAAAAGAACTATATCTCACACTTAACCCTGAGGTTCATGTGTGCCTATTTACATACATGTGCACACACGCACAAGCACATATACTTGCAAACATCACACACACACACACACACACACACCAAATTAAAAAAAATTTGGTTGCTTCCAATGTTTGGGGATTACACATGAAGCTGTTATACTACCTATGTGCTGGTTTTTGTGTATAGTGGTAAATATCTAGGAACTCAAATGCTGATTTTTTTTTAAACAGTCTTATGTAGCCTTGAATAGTCTTATATAGCCCTGGCTAGTCTTCAACTTATTACATAGCCAAAGTATGATCTTGAACTCCTGATCCTCCTTCCTCTAACCACTAGGTGCTGGAAATACAGTTGTGTGCCATCACATCTTATAAGACTTTGTTTAGTTCAGTAAGAAACTGTCGAACTATTTTCCAAAGTAGCTTTATTATTGTTCATTCCCACCAGCAATGAAGGAGATGTGCTGTTGCTCTACATCTTCACCAGCTTTCGGTGAATTATACGTTTTATAAATTTTGGCTGTTCTAACAGGTGTGTATTGATATCTTATTGTTTTATAAATCTGCAATTACTAATGACACATGATGTTGAGCATCTATTCATAATGCTCATTTGCCATCTGTATATTTTCTTTGCTGAGATGTATGTTCATAGTGTTTGCCCATTTCTATTTGTACTGTTTGTTTTCTTATTGTTGAGTTTTAAGGATTCTTTAAAATCCTTTATCAGATATGTGTTTTGAGACTATTGTTTTTCAGTCTGTTTCTTATCTTTTTATTCTCTTAACAGTATATTTTATAGAGAAATGATGCCAGTTTTTTAAATATTTATTTTACTTTTAAGTATGTGTGTATGTGTGTGTGTGTGCACCTGACTGCAGGTGACAGCAGAGGCCAGATGCATCAGATTCCTGTGAAGGTGTTACAAGCGGACTTGGGTGCTGGGAGATAAACTTGGGTAAGATCTGTCTCTATTAGTTTTACCTGTGGATGTGTAATAATTCCACCATCTTTTGTTGAAAAGATCATCCTTCCTCCGTTGAATTGTATTTGTTCTTTTATCAAAAGTGAGTTTACTATATTTGTATGGATCGATCCTGGGCTTTTTATTTGATACCATTAATTTATCCCTGCCCTTATATGACATTTGATTACTGTAATTTTAATAGTAAGTCATGAAACCAAATGGTGTCTGGCCTGTACTTTTGTTCTTTTCCATCATTATTGTGTTATCTATTTTGGAATATTTTGCCTTTCTACACAAACTTTAAAAAATTGTATAATCATTTATTTTTCATTCATACCACAATCCACGGCGGGCTGAGTGACTCTCTTACAGATGCTGACTCAGGAATTCACGCTCCTTCCGTCTTGACAGTACTTTCTCCAACATGTACCCTCCATGCTGTGTGGAGGAGGTGTGCAATCACGATGATACAGAACAAGTTTCCGGTTCTCACTCAAAACTGGAAGAACAAAACTCAGAACAATCTCAACAGGTAGCCCTTAAAGGTCACTTAGACTGTTGTCTATTTTGTAGGTTTGTCTGAAGTGGTCAGGAGAACTGCTCAAGGATTTCAAAGTGCAAGTGTGCAGATGGCCATCCCCTGGGCCAGGTGGTCTGGCAGCGCCAGGGCCGGAAGTCATTTGCGTTGTAATTCCTGCAGACGTGGGCACCCAATCTATCACTGTTTCTTCACTCCTGCCTTTTCTACTGTGGGAGCGGTGTCCTTGTGCCTTCTGCAGACAAAAGACTTTCTCCCGCCAACATGCCCGCATCCTCTCATATCACTAGGACGGGGACCTACTTTGAGACCACGTATTGGCCACTGACGGAGGGACCCACCAAAGCATTTAAACCAGGGTGTGAAAAAAAAAGACAGGTTCGTGGGCTTTGCTGTTGCCCCTTTAAGAGCTCCTCCAACTGCACATGCTCAGTTCAGCTATAGCGCGCGCAGGCGCACAGGTAGCAGCGGATGTTTACAGCGGCCGAGGTCGGTGCGAAGCGACCGAAGCGTCCAAAGAACTGCTGTCGGAGTCTAAACCCGAGGGCCGCTAAGCGCCGAGGTAGAGCTGTTGCTGCCCCTCGGCCCTTCCCTCTGTACCCGTTCTCCAGCTCTGGTTACCGGTCCACTAGCGTCCGCGTTTCTTAGCATCTTTTGAGAGTTTCTAGCCCTAGCACCTGCCCCCACCCCATCTCCCTGCCCAGCACCCTTCACACCAAATCTTCCTCCAGCACCTTCCCTTCAGCGTACCCCACCTCCAACTCCCCACTCCCCCCAACCCCCGCTCTCTCTTGCTAACTGTGATATGTTTGCTCTAGATCTACAGCCTATTTCTGATTAAGTAGAAAACGTTTGCAATTAGCTCAAGGGCAAGTCGGGCATTGACAAGGTTTGAAACAAATTCCACCTTGGATGGTTATTTGAAAGAAGGCAGAGCAGAAAAGAATGGACCTGGCTGGGGAAAGGTCTGAAATAGCTGGAGAGAATTTGCAGGGGCCTGGTTCCTTTGTTTGTTTTTTATTAACCCTGTTCCTCTGCCACCAACTCAGTCATCTGATTATCTGACCCTCTGCTCTCTTGGACCTGCACTGTTGGTCTCTGTTCTTGTCAGCGAAGACGTGGCTAAAGTGGGCTCCATTCCGATTTTTGGTAGGCTGTCTTTCTAGAATGAGGTATTTAAGAGACTCAGTACTGATTGTATGTAGAGGGAATTGAAGTGGCCCCTCTGAGGTGGTGGGGTTTGGCCTCTCCCTTGGCCCTGGCTTTTCTCCATCCTCTACTGAGACCTTGCTGGCAGAGTTTTGAGAAGTACATTTCTTTATATCTTTTTAAAATTCTGGTAGTTCCAAAACTTTTCTATGCATAAAACAGTCAGCATATAATACTATTCAGACTTTAATTTGATTCCACCGCAAATGGTATGCATTTAATGCATACCCTCCAAGAGTTCTGGTTTTCAAGGTAAGAAGCCTCAGTTATTCCCATCATTCTGTTGGCAGGATGATCGTTTGGGACCCATTTTCCCAGCAAGATATCCCCATAAGAAGTGACATCCAACCAGGTAGTGGTGGTGCACGCCTTTAATCCCAGCACTCAGGAGGCAGAGGCTAGTGGATCTCTGAGTTCGAGGCTAGCCTGGTCTACAGAGCAAATTCCAGGACAGCCAAGGCTATACTGAGAATCCCTGTCTTGAAAAATCAAAACCAAAACAAAACAAATAAACAAAAAAAGTGACATCCAGATTTGACTGTGGGCCTGCTTGTGTATGTTTTCCAAATGCAGCATAGATCAGAAACAGAACCCCCTTAGTCCAGCTTCACTTGTGTTGTTGCTGTCCATTTTGAGTCCTTCTGTGCTATTGCTGCTCAGTGTTTTCCTGTGTCCTCATGTTTTGTTGGCCTGTGCTAATCACTTCTGAATAAGAATAATAAGCATTACAGCAAGTAGTAAAATATGTAGTGTAGTGAAGGAAGGACAGCCTCCTAAAAATGATTCTTTATCTTCAATCAGAGTCAATGTATTGCATTCTGTTGCAGCAATACTATTTGGTTTGGTGAGGGTGGTTTTTTTTCTTCCTTTTTGACATGGTGACTGATCATGTCCAGGTCAGCAGCAAGCATTGATGCTTCCATGCAAGGCAACTTTAGATTGTCAGACAAAGCTAATATTAAGTATCAGACTCTATCATTGTTTACCTACTCCCCAACAATAGCAACAGATAGGGCTACCTTGGTGTTCTGTGTAGTCTAAAGAATTATCTGATCTGGAGCATGATCTACAATAGCTCCAGACAGCTTTCTGTTTAAGTGAGTGAATTTAATAAGCATATAGCAAGCAAAAGTAAAAGAACTAGTGAGTAGTGATAGAAGTAGCAGATAGATAGCAAAACCTCATCAGATTTAGTACTCACATCTAGTAGAGATGACTGGAGTAGTCCATCGAGGGAACAAACAAAAGGTAATGGCAGAAATCATCTGGGAAAGTCCCATTTGAGGCAGCCATTTGGAATTCCTGATTGAGAGCTCCAGGTGAGACTTCCCAGTTTTTTAAAAAAAAAAAAAAAAAAAAAAGATTAGCAAAAAGCAGACATCAAGTTGGGCACTTAAAATCATCTAGTAGAAATTGACTGGAGAAGTTGAGGCAGTCATCTGGAGTTCCCAATATAACTTTTTTCCCATGGGTAAGATTGCCATGGCTGAATTTCTGACTTCCTGTTCCTACTGAGGTATTTTTAAACCTTCTGATAAACAATAGTCTTGGAAATGATTAACCTTTTAGCCCTTCTCAAGGATACAATATTTTACTCCTGGGCTGTTTTGCTCTTCCTTTCCCTTAATCATAGAATTAGGTGCCCACCCAGCCCCAGGAAAAGGGATTTTGGAGAATATTTGGAGACCACTGGAAACAAATATGCTAGAGCTGGTACAAGAGAGTCCTTACTCTCACATCCACTTTCAACGATCTTAAACAGCACACGACAGTTTACCAATATAATGCACATTATACTTGGTTATGAAAATATTAACAAGAAATTAGCAAAGAATGTTGTTCTCTTGTGAGAAGCCTTTGACTAGACAGTGCTGGGTTTGATCATAGCTCCTCTTGCTGTTTGTGACTGTGAGCAGTTTAGTAACTAAGACCAGCTTGCCTTACCTTTAGATGTTTAATGTAGTGCTTACTGGTGGGTGGTAACTGTTAGAAAGATGGTTGCTGTTTTTACTGAAATTCTGTTCTTTTAATATGGAATAAGCTTTCATGTGAGGAAAAGTTCAGTAAGATAAATATCTAGTACTAAATGAAATATATCTAACATGGTTTGTGGTACGTGCTGGAGACTGTTACACAGTGGAACTGTGATAGAATGACAGAGTATGATGATGACTTTCTTGATTCAGTAGGATTTGTGGTTTTTAAAGGTCTTTTCCTAAATTGGCCTATAAGCATATAAATACATTATTCTATTTTCAACTGGTGTCCCAAATTTTAAGATGACTCTGTTAAATCAATAGTGTAGCAGTAGAACTAAGTGGCTTATCCAAGATTAAGACCAACCTTATTAGCACTAAGGACTGGTTACAGCTGGAGACAAAGGTTCTGAATCTACTTTAAAAGTAGATGAAATTTTAATAGTTGAACCATGATTTGAAAAGTATTATTTGTCTTGATTATGAAAATGGAATATTTCATCATAAAATGGAAACAAATGTGTATCAAGACATAGTTTTTCACCTGTTGTAAGATGCCAGAGTGGAAGTTTTTCACTCCTAGGCTTAGTTCTCCAGCAGTGCTGTCACCAGTTGTGCACATAGGTGTGTACAGGGACTGTCTCCAGTATTCTAGAGAGAAAACTGTGAGGGGAGAGGGATCATAGCAATTTAGTTGTTATTGTTTGAGACATGCTCTTTTTTTCTTTCTTCTTTTTCCTTTTTCAAGACAGGGTTTCTCTTGTAGCCTTGGCTCTCCTGGAACTTACTCTGTAGATCAGGTTGGTCTTGAGCTCACAGAGATCCTCCTGTCTCTGCCTCTTGAGTGGTGTGATTAAAGGCATGCACTATCACCCAGCCTGAGACAGGTTCTTATATAGTCCATGCTGGCCTGGAACTCACTGAAGATGACCTTGAACTCCTGAACAGGAGGCTGTTTTGATTCATAAAGTCTACAAATCTTTGTATCATTCCATAGTCTTCAGGAGTTTATATCAGCATCACCATCTTGTAAGAAATAAAGCCATTATTTTGGAAAGCTCACCTGAGGTCAGTATAAAACTGGGGAGGGTATCTTTCTTTTTCTAGGAAGAAAAAGACCTCTCCACAGTAAAAAAATATTCTCTGTTCGCTGATCAGGGCATGTTGTATTTTAGTAATTGGACCTAAAGGGGATGCTTTCTTCACCAAGATCGTGTGGGAAAAGATAAGAAGTATACTTTTTTTTTTTTTTTTTTTTTTTTTTTTTTTTTTTTTTTTGGTTTTTTGAGACAGGGTTTCTCTTTGTAGCTTTGGAGCCTGTCCTGGAACTCACTCTGTAGCCCAAGCTGGCCTCGAACTCACAGAGATCCGCCTCCCTCTGCCTCCCGAGTGCTGGGATTAAAGGTGTGCGCATAGAGAGCAAGGGGAAGCTGTGGTAGGGAAGTAGGACACAAAGTGCTAGCAGTGACCACTTGTACTGCTAAACTTTAGCCTTGAAACCGATTTTTTGTTTGTTACAATAAAGTATTTGTTACAATGTGTTCTATTTGGGGAGAAAGTTTTGTGGATGTTTTTACCTAAAATTTAAACATCAGAGTAACCAAATCAGTAGGTTGGATGGATTGCTTGTTGTGAGTGAGTTTGTGTGTATGTTGAGATATAGTGCTCTGGTTAATGTTGGGATACCATTAAATTTGAATTTCAGGATGACTCAGTGGGTAAAGGTACCTGAAATCCAGCCTGAAGATCTGAGTTCCATCCCTAGGATCTCTAGGGATCAGTCCTGCAAATTGTCCTCTGACCTCCACTTGTGTTTTGTGACACATGTGGGTCAGTATACATACCCTCCAAATAATAAATGTAAAACTTTTTAAAAGTTTAATCAGTTAAACATCAAATGGCTTATTATTTGTTGTTGACTTTAATTTTTAGTGGAAGTAGGATTCTTTTTTCCTAATTAAAAAAATTGTGTGTATGGGCTCACACATGCCAATGTATGGATGAGGAGATCAGAGAACAACCCAGTGGCGTTGGTATCTTTCCTCTCATCTTTATGTAGGTTCTGGGGAATGAACTAAGGTTATAGGACTAAGGTTATAGGCTTTGTGTGGCAAGTGCTTTACCCACTGAACAATTCCTTCAGCCCTGTAATCCCTACTCCCCATACCACTATCTTTGGAGGGTGAAGTGGTTATTAACAAAAGATACTCCTGTCATTATTATATTTAGAATTTAATATTTGGAAATAGCTTGTGTTTAGAGCTTTTATTATTTTGCTCTTGCCTTTAATGTAAATAGTTATTAAAATTTTAATTGTAGTCTTGCTTGATTGTAATCTTGAACATGGGCGGTGCTGTGAGTGCTGGTGAGGACAACGATGAGCTCATTGATAATTTGAAGGAAGCCCAGTACATCCGGACGGATTTAGTAGAGCAGGCTTTCAGAGCAATCGATCGAGCAGATTATTATCTTGAAGAATTTAAAGAAAATGCGTACAAAGACTTGGCGTGGAAGCATGGAAACATTCATCTCTCAGCCCCGTGCATCTACTCGGAGGTGATGGAGGCTCTGGATCTGCAGCCTGGGCTCTCATTTCTCAATTTGGGCAGTGGTACTGGCTACCTCAGCTCCATGGTGGGCCTCATTCTAGGTGAGTGTGGATGCAGAGCTTGAGTCCCCTCTGCCTTAGGACGATGTGGTATCACTTTAGATAGAAAATGTAGTAGTCTGGTTGCATCCCCTGGTGAAGAATATGGACCTCCTATCAGTTGCCTGAAATTTAGCTACTAGAGGTGGATGACTGGATGATATCCACCTGTGGGCCCTGAGTTGTAAGTTTTGTTGTCTCTTACCTGTATTGCCGAATTCTGCTGTGAATGATGGAAAACAGCAAAGGTGTATAAATCCTGACTTTATGTGATTTTTTAATTTAATTTAATCACTCTTTTACCCTTTTTTCCCACTGGGTGTCATTAAAATCCTTTGGTAGTTGAAGTTCTTTGTAGCAATTTCTGTTATGTTGTTTGCTACTAAAAGAGTAATAAGTTTATAAGTTTATGTATTTTTAAGAAATTTTCAGATATGGATATATGGATGGAAGGGATTTCTTTTTTTTTTTTTTCTTCTTTCTTTCTTTTTTTTTTTTTTGGTGTTTCAAGACAGGGTTTCTCTGTGTAGCTTTGGAGTCTGTCCTGGAACTCGATCTGTAGACCAGGCTGGCCTTGAACTCACCGAGATCCACCTGCCTCTGCCTCCCAAATGCTGGGATTAAAGGTGTGCACCACCACCGCCCAGCTGGAAGGGATTTCTTAGGTTATCATATTTGGAGTTATTTAGGCTATTTGCTGTACAAGTTGTAAGAATGCATGTATGGATATGGCCATTTCTGATATTATTATCAGGATTATCAGCCAAAGAGCTATTGAATTCTTGTTTTGTGTAAAATGTATATTGGGGCAAAGACTTTTCAGATGTTGCTTGTTTTTCTTCTCAATTGAAATAATTTTTAATCTTAGTTTGTCTTTGATTGAGACATGGTTTCCATGCTTTGAGAAAAGGACACAGGCCCAGATTACTTATTCCTGTGACTTGCTTGATTTTACTTGAAAAATTTTACCTTGGCTAAGGTTGTTGTTTTTTGCTGGGGGGAATAGATAATAAAGCCACCTAGATTAGAAGAAATGCTAATGAAAAAAGCCGGAGGAACTGAGGACAGTAAATGCTGTACAAGCATGAACCAGAACACGTAAAAAGCCAGGTACAGCAGTGTGTTCTGTAATCTCAGTGCTGCAAAACAGAGATAGGATTCTAGGGACTTGCTTGGCCAGCCAGTTTAACTGAGTAGGACTCTGTCTCAAGCAGTAACTTGGGGAGTGGAAGATTCCTGATGTTGATCTCTGCCATGGACACTCATGAGCCTGCACGTGCGCACGCGCATGCACACACAGAGAGACATGCGTGCGTAGTACCTATGAAAAGAGTAAGCCTGGAGACACTGTGGCACTCCATAAGTGCCAGTAGTGTTAATGAAAGTGCTGTGAAATATAGATTAAAGCCTAATAAAAGATTTATTTGTAAATATAGGTTTCTTCTTAAATTTGTTAGTAAAAGCTACTACTCTTACTTTTTTTTTCAATTTGCAAATTATTCTTTTAATGTTTGAGAAGCCCAGGCATCAAAACAAATACTGTGTTAGTGAATGGAAACTATACTACACATTGAAAGACTCTCTTGAGTGGTTTGTAGCCACAAATGTGCTGAGGCCTTAAGACCTCATGAGTTTCTATAATTATACATTACATAATTATCTGTTTTGTAATTAGTAAAGTACAGAAAAAAAAATAAGCAAGGGTTCTTTTCCTGATTCTAAGAGCTTTGTTATTCTCAACCCTTTCAGGTCCTTTTGGTGTAAACCATGGGGTGGAGCTTCATTCAGATGTGACTGAGTATGCGAAGCAGAAACTGGATGTCTTTATCAGAACAAGTGACAGTTTTGACAAGTACGGTCAGATGCTACCCATTGGTTCAAACTAAGGGTGTTAACTATAAATAAAAAAAGCCTGTTTAATATGCATATGCCAGTAAACATAGTTAAAGTATGGTTAGATGATCCCAGGTTATATGTATGCCTACCTTATTTACTGTATTATTTTAATATTCTCTGGTCTTGAGGACTTTATAGTTTTTATTTTATTTTTTTGGTTTTTTGAGACAAGGTATCCTCATATATCCTCATATAGCCCTGGCTATCTTGGAACTCACTATGTAGACCAGGCTGGCCTTGAATTTACAGAAACCCACCTGCCTTTGTCTCCTGAGTGCTGAGATTAAAGGCATGTACATACCTGGGCAGCTTTTTTTTTTTTTTGGTTTTTGAGGCATGGTTTCTCTGTTTAACATCTCTGACTATCCTGGAACTCAGACCAGGATGATCTTGGTTTTATAGAGATCCTCCTGCCTCTGCCTCCCAAGTGCTGGGATTAAAGGTGTGGACCACCACCTCCCAGCCAGCTTTGTGTTTTATAACTTATGATACTTTACATTAATTTTCATCAGTATAGTAAGAGAAGAAAACAAAAGCTTTATTCAGTTTTCATGTTCCAGTATAGAAAACTTTTATCACCTAATTGTTTCCACAATAAAATGGTTATGTTTATTTTTGAACAGTTTATATAAGTAGCTCTTGGCATTTAAAATATGCCACTGAAATTCTTAAAGAATGGAAATTTCAGAGAACAAAAAGTGTCTTTTTGCCGATAGTGGTGGAGGCAGGCAGATCTTTGTGAGTTTGAGCAGCTTGTTCTACATGGCAATTTCTAGGCTAGACAGTAGAGAGAGCCTGTCCAAATAGAGAAAATGCTTTTTAAAACCTCCTGTTGGGCCGGGTGGTGGTGGCGCACGCCTTTAATCCCAGCACTCGGGAGGCAGAGCCAGGCGGATCTCTGTGAGTTCGAGGCCAGCCTGGGCTACCAAGCGAGTCCCAGGAAAGGCGCAAAAGCTACAAGAGAAACCCTGTCTCGAAAAACCAAAAAAAAAAAAAAAAAAAAAAACCTCCTGTTGGGGCTGGCAAGATGGCTCAGGGTAGGTAAAGGCACTTGCTACTCAGAGTGATGCTCTGAATTTGATCTGTGGAAACTTCTACAAGTTGTCTACACACACACACACACACACACACACACACACACACACACACACACACATCCTGAATAAATAAATCAAAATCTAATAAAATCTCCAGTTGCTTGTCAAGCAACTGAATGTGGTGCTGCACATTGTAAAAACAGTGAAAAATGATAGCTGATGTTGCTTTATATTTGGATCATGTTGGAGCATTCACTTTCATTCTATTTTGTTTGTAATTTCTAAGGTTCTATTTATATAGTAATATAGCTTCTAGCTCCTGGATCTGGAAAGTGTTACCTTGTCCTGTGATTTTGTAATTAAAATATAACCTATTGTAAGCATAAACTTGTTTTATGTACTTGTTACAATGACACATGTAGTTACAGAAAACTTTTTTCCTTGCAGATTTGACTTCTGTGAACCTTCCTTTGTAACTGGCAATTGCCTGGAGATTGCTCCAGATTGTTGTCAGTATGATCGTGTGTATTGTGGAGCTGGTGTGCAGAAAGAACATGAAGAGTACATGAAGAATCTTCTCAAAGTTGGAGGGATCCTTGTCATGCCCTTGGAAGAGAAGGTCAGGTTCTCTACACAGCTGACATTGTGTATACTCTCCTTCAAAGTTAGCTTATGTGTACTACTTTTGCAGTAGCTCTGCCATGTTATTAACCGAGGACAGGTATGGATATGCCAAGGTCTTCCATACCTAGGTGCTGTGTGTGAACCTTCCCTTACCTCCTTTCTGTTTTATATTTGTTCTTCCTTCTGTTTTTTTTCTTTCCTTCTCCCTTCCCTTCTCTTTCTTCCTCCTTCTCTTCATCATCACCCCAGCTCCCTTTGTTGTTGTTGTTGTCTTGTACTTGCTCAATACTTTGATGGAAAGTATTTCACACATTTCCTCCTTTTCAAAAATTTTCTTGTATAGACTGGCTTGAAACTTAGAATGCTTTACTTAAAAGAGTTCTTGAATGTAATTTTTAAAAATTTATTTATTTTTATTTTATATGCATTGGTGTTTTGCCTGGATGTATGTCTCTATGAGGTTGTCAAATTCCCTGGAACTGGAGTTACAGACAGTTATGAACTGACATGTGGGTGCTGGGAATTGAACCCGGCCAATGCTCTTAACCACTGAGCCATCTCTCCAGCCCCTCATGAATATAATGTTAAGTCATTCAATTTTGAATCTATATCATTTTGTTGTTTAAAAGTTGCATTTGGTTGATATATCTCTTAGGTGTGTGTGTTTATGTATGAGTGTTCACATGTATGCATGTATGCATGTGCATGTGGAGGCCAGAGAATTGACATCTGGTATCTTCTTTGATTGCTTTCCACCTTAGATATTGAGGCAGGATTTCTCACTTGAACCCAGAGCTCACCAGTTTGGCTGATCTAGCTAGCCAGCTTGCTCTGGGGATTCGCTGTCTGCACCTTCTGAGTGTTGAGATTACAGGTGAACCACACCATCTGCCTAATGTTTAATTGAGTGCTGGGGATTGGAACTCTGGTTCTCCTGTTTGCATGGCAAGCACTTTACCAACTGAGCTATTTTCCTAGTCCTTTCTTATTTTTTAATATTTTGGTTTTCTTTTTCATGTTTTCTTTGTAACTGATTTGTTCAGGGGAGTAGGTTATTGGTCTCATAGTGTTTTCCTACACCCTGGATTTTGCAGTTCATAGATGCATGTTCTTCTGTCCTTTGTATTTTCTACCTATTGGTAATTAGATCTAGAATCTTAGTAGAGTTTACCTTTGTCATATTTTGATGGGGGAGGACACAAGAATATAAGCTATGTATTAAAAATAGACATTTGTCTTCATTATATAAAGGATTGATTCCAAGACCACTTTTTTCCACTCATGATGACAAAATATGGAGATGCCTCAGATCCTTTCATAAAATCATGTAGTATGTTAGTGGCATATGACCTACACACATCCTCCTGTGTACTTTAGAATACCTCTAGATTAATGGTAATATCTGGTAGAGTATCAATGCTGTATAAATAGTTGTTTATTGTGTTGCTTAGGGAATAATGACGAGCAGAAAAATCTGTACATGTTCAGTAGTACACAATTTACTTTCTGAATATTTTTGGTATGCAGTTGCTTGGATGTAAGAACATTGGATCTATAGGACAAGTGTTACTTAAGTGTGTAGGCACAAGCAGCTTCTTTGTTTACTCATCCTTACAGAATGATAGTAGCCTGATCCATTGTTTCATTAAGAACTATAGAATAAGCCGGGCGGTGGTGGCGCACGCCTTTAATCCCAGCACTCGGGAGGCAGAGCCAGGCGGATCTCTGTGAGTTCGAGGCCAGCTTGGGCTACCAAGTGAGTTCCAGGAGAGGCGCAAAGCTACACAGAGAAACCCTGTCTCGAAAAACCCAAAAAAAAAAAAAAAAAAAGAACTATAGAATTATACATTTAAATTCCTTCATTTTTTCTGTATTTAGGTGCTGGTTAACTTTGATAAAGAGAAAACTGCTTATTATTGATTTGGTCCCCCTGAAGTATACATTATGTACGACATACAGGATAAATTTTGGTTATTAATATTTGCTTATTAATTTTCTGAGTAATTTGGCTTTTTGTCAAAGGGAGGTGACTAATAAGGCTTTGTTTGTTTTTTAGTATCAACTAATTTTGATTGAGATTATTTTAGTTCTAGATTAATTTGAAGAGGATAGGCATCTTCATACTATTTCCATCTGTTCATCTAGATTATGAAATGCAGGTTTATAGTTTTATTTAAGGTCTTACATATCATTTATGTATTATATTTAAATGTTTGATGTTCATTCTGGATAGAAACTATCCTTTAAAAAGAAGAGGCTTCTGGTGGTGCACACCTTTTATCAGGTGGAACTCTGAGTTTGAGGTCAGCTTGGTCTATAGAGTGAGTTCCAAGACAGCCAGGACAATATAGACAAACTCTGTCTTAAAAACAAACAAAACAAAACAAAAAAGTTTCTGGGTGATGAAGAGATGGCTCAGCAGTTAGGAACATACAATTCTTACAGAGGAACTGAGTTTAGGCAACTCACCAAGGTCTGTAACTCCAGCTTTAGGGGTTCTGAGGGTCTCTATTGGACTCTGAGAGCACTGGCACTTGTACATATACCTTTACACACACACACAAACACACACACACACACACACACACACACACACACACACACACACTTTAATCTTCAAAATTTTCTGAAAAAAATGTTTTTGCTGTTGTTTCTGAATATGATTAATGTTTAGATATTTCCCTAGTAATTGTGCTGTTTAATCCTTTTAGAGAATCCTTAGTTTTGGCCATTTACAGACTGTCCTAGTTACATTGAATACACAGAGGCTTTGTCGTTAAATTGGATTCTTTGGTACCAATCCTATAATGTAAAGTGCTTTGATGATCTACATTGCTATGTATCAGCTACAATATCCCACTGCACCCCTGAAGTGCTATTAGTGAGAGTAAGGACAATTGCTTAGGTGTCCAGAATGACATATTTATGTTGAAGAAAGTCACAGAAGCATGGTGGTAGTATCTGGCATTTGGGCCTCTCCTGCTCCCTTGCTGTTATAGGTGCGGATGGCTTGCACCTCAGATGTTTTGTGCCTCAGATGCCATTGTAGCTATACTCTTGAAAGTAGCACACAGAATTTAGGGTTTTTTATGGTTGAAGTATTGTGGCTATTGTGCATCTTTGGTTATTTTTACTGAGGACAGACTCTTTCCAGCTTATCCCTGACCACTGTTTTGAAGAACCTTAGAAGGTTGTTTGGTAAGAATTTTTCTTCCTTATCTCATTATTTCCTCTTCTAGTCCTTTAACTGGCCTATTGTTCATATTTCTTGTAAACACAAGGTAGGTTATGGAACTTGAGCATGTTCATGCTAAGCATTTACATAAGAGTATTCCTGTTAGTTGTAAGTAATATCACATTAGGTGTTATGTAGACAGGCTATGTCATATTTAGATTTCATATACTGAAACAATTACACTTAAATATAAGTTGTCTAGTAGCCAAATCCTTTGGATGTTCTTGTTTTGTCTTTGAGATAGTTGACCAAGATAACACGCACAGGCCCTTCTGCTTGGGAAACAAAAAAGATTCTGGCCGTTTCCTTCGCCCCTCTGGTCCAACCCTGCCGTTCGGAGTCAGGACAGCCTAGACTTGTCCAGCTACGTGAGTATAAGCATCTACCTCTCTTTTATCTCTGATTAAAATTAGAATAGAAACAAAAAGTACAAGTAACACTTTGACATTAAAGAGTATTAACTTCCCTTATTGCAGCCCTCAAATTATACAAGATACTTTAGACATTTAAAAAGTCTCTCTATTTAGCCCATCTTAGATGATTTTAGTCTTCTTTTAAATTTATAAAGTGTTGTTGCTGATCATGCTTCTGAAAGTAGCAGATTCACCAAAGAGCTAATTTTGCCACATGGGAATCTCAGGCAGTTTGCCTTGCCTGCTGGGAATGTGTAGCAGTCCCTGCTCACAGTCCTCACAGTACCTGTCTCATGATGCTTTAAGCAATACAGGTGAGCCTGTTCTGCTGTGTGACTGGGAAATTTTGTGTAGCCTCACATGCTCTAAACTTTTGTGCTTACATCTCGAAGATGCAGACTTGGCATGGAGCTAACATAGGGTGACATTCATCCTGATGTTTTATATTTTAAACAGCTCTAACAGAAATAGGATTTCAAAGTGATGAAGATTTAGGATGTCCAAGTGAAGACAATTCATCATACTTTTGATCACTTAAAACATTTGGAAAACGTGTGTGTGTGTGTTTGTGTGTGTGTATGTGTGTATACACAAGAAAAGGAGAAAGGGAGAAAGGGAGAAAAATAGAATAGGAATGTGAATTATTATAGATAGTTCTAAAACAAATACATTTTTGGTGAATTTTTTTAGAGAACACTTCAATTTGTGATAGTCATTTAACAAATTGCCCTACTTTGTGTGTCATATGAAATTCAGTAACAAGTAACAGTGAAACATACAAAGAAGTTTAGAGAGACTAGGGAAGGTATGTAGAAGATGATGTTATGTTGTACTTGATTTTGAGGGTGAGAAGGAATTCCCTTAAGAGAGGAGGAGTAGAAAGGTATCAGGAGAACCAGGGCAAAGTTAGAGACACACACTCTATGGTGTAGTCATTGTGGGTGTTTTGGAAAAACTTGACTTATATGTAGTTTGGGTTTTAATTCATTGTATGGCTGTGGAGAGCTTCAGATGTTATTGAAGATGCTGCGTATACCAGTCATTTGGAGGGTGAATTTGTCAGACTGGTGTGTTGTAGAATATTATTTTAAGGTGTGTTACTTTTGTTTATGTTGCATTTGTTTAACTCTGTTAAGCTGTGTTACTGTGTCTGCCTAAAACACCTGATGGTTTAATAAAGAACTGACTGGCCAATAGCAAGGCAGGAGAGAGACATAGGCCGGGCTGACAGGCAGAGAGAATATATAGAAGGAGAAATCTGGGAGGAGAAGTAGCCAGAGAAGACATTAGGGACCAGCCACCCAGCTACACAGCAAGCCATTTACAGAAGTAAGAGAACAGGAAAAGCCCAAAGGCAAAAGATAGATGGGATAATTTAAGTAAAGCTGGCTAGAAATAAGCCAAGGTAAGGCCGGCATTCATAAGTAATAATAAGGCTCCGTGTGTGTTTACTTGGGAGCTGAGTGGCAGACCTCTCAAAAGAGTAAAACAAACAAACAACAACATTGGTTCTCTAAAATTTTGTTCTTTAAGCAAATGTGGCCAGTGATAAGGAAGTGCACCATCTTCTGGCACAATGGCTGGGTTTAGAAGACAAGGACTCAGGAGAGCATTTGGAAGACTCTGAAGATCTGGTTAAAAATGAATGTTTCTGTGTGAGGGCTTGTCAAGCCTGGCTATGTGTTGCCTCCTGAGATGCTCACTGTGAATGTTGAGTGATAAACATTCATGTGATTTGGTTAGCATTACTAAAGTGATCGGTTGGGTAGGGTATTTGCAGTTTCTATTTTCCCAGATTTTCCTAGGTCACTGATTTTTGTGAGACCAAGGGAATAAGAGAAACCGTATAGCAAAGCCAGCCCACAGTGATACTGAACAGCTTTGGATATGCACTGCCTGGAGCATCCCCCTAGGTGGCATGTATGCAGGTTGGAGGCAGAAGTCAGGCAGGAAGTTGATGGGGGTTTCCCCATCAGGCAAGAGACAAAGATTGAGACTATACCAGCCTCAGCAGGAAGGGTTCAGGGACACATGACCTTTCTAAGGAAGAACAGGAGTGCTGTGGGATGTTCTGTATGGCAAATGTGTTGCTAATTAGTCAATAAATAAAACACTGATTGGCCGTTGGCTAGGCAGGAAGTGTAGGCGGGACAAGGAGGAGAATAAAGCTGGGAAGTGGAAGGCTGAGTCAGAGAGACACTGCCAGCTGCCACGATGAGAAACAGCATGTGAAGATGCCGGTAAGCCACGAGCCACGTGGCAAGGTATAGATTAATAGAAATGGGTTAATTTAAGCTGTAAGAACAGTTAGCAAGAAGCCTGCCACGGCCATACAGTTTGTAAGCAAAATAAATCTCTGTGTTTACTTGGTTGGGTTTGAAAGGCTGTGGGACTGGCAGGTGAGAGAGATTTGTCCTGACTGTGGGCCAGGCAGGAAAACTCTACCTACACAGGAGAGCCCAAGGTATTGTATTATCATCTGTGCTAAGTGTGGGGTAGGCTTGACTTGACTGGGACTAAATTTCAACTTGGGGAGGAGGTCTGTATTACTTAAAGTCACAGAACAGATGTAAAACCAAGAATCAGCAGTCATACTGAGAAAGGAATGAAGTGAATACTGGAGGCTTTGAGAGTGTCACAAGGCCCAAGGAAGAGAAGTCATAGAGAAGGACTATGAACTGAATCAGCTATTCCTGGTGGTCCTCAGAGAAAGTTTGATAGGCCAGAGTTGATACTTGGGAGCCTAATGGCCAGTGAAGGACTGTTTTTAGCATCTTGGAGGAACAGCTGGATTGCAGAGGTTCTGGAACCAAGTTTTCTTGAATTGAGTTAGAGCAGGATATACCACAGGTCATTTGTTGAGCAACATGGCAGGATGCAGGCAAGGTACCGCAGAACCATCCTGGAGAGAGAGCACAGCCCCATGTTCTCAGGGACAGAGGATAAGAGAGAAAGCTTGGTGCCTCTGAAAGAGGTAGGAGATACTGTTTGTTGTTAGAACCTGGTCTACAGACTTGCATATCTGCAGGACAGAGGATATTGGTGGTCTATAGGCAGGGGTTATGATTTAGGTAGCAAATGCTGCAGATAACACAAGAACCTTCTCTATAGAGTGGCCTCTTGTTTGGAGAAGGTTATGTATACTGGATGGAAAAAGGGATTTAGATTTTCTGTTTAAGGTATCTAAACCCATGGCCTCTAATTCCTTTTACTTTGAGAAAAACCCTTTGTTCTTCTTAAAATGGTTTTAGATTTTCATGTGTCTACTTTAACAGAAAAATATTTAATTTATAACTTACTGTGAAACTATTAAAATAGATAAAGGGATGTTAGAAGTGTAGATTACTGTATTGTTGAGTGGGTGTTATTGTGTCATTGAGCAGAGTAAATTGAGTTATGAACTAGTCTGCAAAAACAAACCCTAAGGTTTCAAATTCTGCTGCTGACTGATTGGCTAGACAGTATTTCTTTCCTTTTCAGAGTTAAGAATTAGTATATATGGATATGTCTTTTGAAAAATACATGAGGTGCAGAGTAGACCACTGGTTCCTATTTTATTAGAATACTCCCTTCTTTGAAGTTCTTCCAGCAAGTTAGGTATGGGGTTGGCCCTGCCCGTGCCCACAGGCTCTGCCCCTGTCCACAGCACCACTGGCCGTGCGCAGCCTGCAGGATCTGGCCCGGCTTGCTATCCGTGGCAGCATCAAGAGGGCTATGCGCCAGGAAGCCACCAGAGGAGGTGGACTGAAGAGCACACCTATGTTTAAAAGAAGGCGACTTCGTCGCCGGCGAATGGAAACCATTGTCTTTTTGGACAAAGAGGTCTTTGCCAGTCGAATTTCCAACCCCTCTGATGACACCAGCTATGAAGATGCAGAGGAGGATCGGCGGGAAGTGGCAGAGAGGACCTTACGGGAGGCCAAGCCTGAGCCACCAGTAAACTTCCTTCGCCAGAGGGTATTGCGCCTCCCATTGCCCGACCCCCTGAAGTACTACCTGCTGTATTACAGGGAAAAGTGAGCTGTGGGAGAGTGGGACCAGGATACCCAGAGCAATCTGCTGGCCAGGTACATGTGTCTTTTCCCTTTATTGGTTCCTGACTATCCTCTGAAACTTTCATGCAATGGTGTGATTTTATTTAAGCACAATCCAACAAGAAACTTCATTGAATTATTTCCCTCAGTAGGGGTGGGGTGGGGTGCACATCTTGTTGGCTCTACTGTAATTTGAGCTCATTGGGAACTGCATGATGTCTGCTCCTTATGCAGGCAAACTTATACACTGAGGCTGGAACTGAATTGTATTGGATTCTGTGTGAAGCAAGGGGCATATCTGTAAAGGTGTGACATCTTTGGGTGTGACATACCACCATTCAGCTTGAATTTTATGTCATGATTCTATTGTTGGCACTGAGTTCATCTGATTTTTGTTGTTTTCTAGGTTGGAAAATGTTGGAAAGCCTCCCTTATTTTAATCAAACCAATCAAATCTTATGTGAAATATCTACTTGTAGTTTTTAAAAGGAAAAGAAAATGAGATGCAGGAGGAGGAATAAAATATAAAACTGTCAGATGTCTTTCTGGAATTTCCAAAGACTTCTAAGCATTTGACCCCCCCCCCCATACTTTCTGTTACTATAGGAACCACCATCAAGTAATATCTTACAGAATATTCTAAAAGGAGAACAAGTTTTTCTTACTTAAACAAAACAAAACAAAAGAACAAACAAAAAAATGTGAGTGATAAGCTAGTCACTGAATTGCAAAGACCGGAACAGGTTTCTAAAGTATGTTAATGAGAATTTCAGAGCAGGTAGAGAGACTGCAGGGTGTTACAGACAGCCCATGCTTCTCGACTTCAGTTTGCTATCGTTCTGTGATCATATTAGAGTACCAATTCATAGATTTTTATCTTTTATAATTCTGGAGAAAAAAATTGTTAGTTTTGTAAATTTTCTTAAGAACAGATATATGTATTTTACTAGCTCCATTGCACTAGAGCAGTTTAACTCAGTGACTTGTGAAATTTATTATCTCCAGGCCGTTGGTGTTGAGAACTATCAATTTTTTTTAAAAAAAATCAAACTTTCTGGCTGTCAGAGTGCAGGACTTGAAGTTACATTGATGATTCCAAAAGCTGACCCTTAAAAAAATTTTTTTAACCCAAAGAAAATAGTGTAAATTGTTAACAATAAGCCCAAATTAGTGTGTTAATTTAGGATTAAGTACTGAGATTTTATGATTTATTTTCAGCTTAGCCTCACGTGACTTGCAGGGAGAGGTTTGATCTATGATTTCTCCAGGTTAAATGGATATTTTAGATCTTTCCTTTTTTCTTTTTCTTTTTTAAGTTAGTTGAATCATTTTACCACACAGTATATTCTGCATGTATAGCTGGTAAAACATATATTGCCCTATATTATAAATATAATGTACACATATTACTTTAAATATAAGCTATTTAAAGAAAGTTCATAGTTGTTTTTACCTGCTTTTTAACTCCAAGTCAGGCTTCTTTTCTTTCAGAGAGAAATGCATGCTCTAACTTTACTTGCAAATGTTTGTAGTTTGCAGATCTTTGTTGATGTTAACTCTAATTGTTAGGTAGACTTCTATGTTACCTGGAAAATTTTGGACACAAATTTAAATAAATCTGTGAAGTCTGTATATTAGGTGGCTTGACTGAATTTTTTCCTGTGATTGAATATGGGCTGCATTTTGAAAAGCCACATTTGCCTTTATGCTGGATTAAAAAATTACAATGCATAGGACTTTTCCTTTATATGTTATAACTTTTCTTAGCATTTTATATGTTATCACTTTGTGATTTTAAACCATAATTCAGTTAAATAGAGTTATAACGTGAGGAATAGATTGGTCTTTATAAAACCAGGGGAAAATTGGAATTTTCTTGTGAGTAAACATACTTTGCTGCCAGAATTCAGTATAATGTACCACATTCTGTTTTCATACTAGTAAATCTTAATATAGTCAAATGTCCTTAGGATCCATATTGTAAACAACATTGAAAACTGCTTATGTTTTAAGGAGTGGTTATTTTTAAACATGTGACTTCTGTTTTAATGTAAGAATCAAAGGTGTACATAAAAATAGATTTGCCAATGTGCAACTTAAAGTCGAAAATCCAAGAACTTAGAAACACTGTTTTTTTTTTTTTTCCAGTGAGATGAAACACATGGGGAACTCAATCAATAAAAAAAGTAGTTAAGACATTTTATTCTCAGCATTGCTTCTGTGTTGAGTATGTGATTGATTATTTTTACATCTTGTTAAAATTCCATTCTGTCCAGTGGGATTTCAGTTTGTATACTTTTTAAATGTCAGTTTTTCTTTCTTTTGCATTCTGTGATTATTCCATACCTGCAAACACACTAGTGTTCGCATATCCAACACATGTAGAAGTGAGTTTATTAGATGCCATCCCAAAGGTAGAAACTATGTTATCTTAAATTGGCTATCAAAATCCATCACCCATCAGATTACCTTCAAAACAGTACATAGTTCTAAGAGTCTGTGAAAGAGCTTGTTTTCACTTAATTGACAAGAAACAGTATTAAGAATCTTTAAAATTTCAGACTGATGGAAAAATCAAGTTGACACTCTTTCCATTCCTAATATTTTTAAAATTTTTAATGATTAATTTAATATCTTTTTATATGGACTTGTTACTTTTGCTGGATTCAGAGGAAATCTTATCATTCATGTGGTGATTCTCTTAAAGCATCTTAGCAGGCTGATGTCTGTCCACTCATCCAAAGAGATTTATTCTCAACCCTGTTTTCACACTTCTACTATCTGTCAAGAAGCCTTGCATGAGATAATGATGGGTCTCCCACCTGAAGTGAGCTGCTTCTCAGTTCCTAGTAACATAAAGAACAGGAAGTGATATCGCTAGAGGCTGGGGGGTGGGACGACCAACAGGCACTAGAGCTTTGCTCTGGACCCTGTCCTCACTGTCAAGTTGATGAACAACAGACCTAGTTTTTTACTTACATACTGTTACTGTGAACAAGCCAGGTATCCCACTCTGAACTCACATCATGGCCTACAGTTTTCCACATGCAGAACCCACAAATTCATCATCCCATCAAGAATCCCTCAAAGAAACAGGCTCAGTCTCTACGGTTACCAGTAGAGACCTTATCTGGAAGCTCCGCTCTTCAGCCTCCTCACCTGCAAATACTTGGGTACAAGGAAGCACACAAAGTAACCAGGATACTTGTGCAGGTGCTGAGCACCAGCCTCTAGTATCTATATGCTAGATGTCACCTGATGCTGCCCAGACTATCACTGTGTCTGAATCTCCACCATCCAGCTGTATTTTAGGTCAGTTCTTCATAACTAAGGTTGGAAGCTGGATGATGTGTGGTGGTATTGTGTTCCCCAAAATATTGTGCACGCTAATAAACTTATCTGGGGTCAGAGACAGAATAGCCACAATATTAAACATAGAGGATAGGCAGTGGTAGCACACGCCTTTAATCCTAGCATTCCAGAGGCAGAAATCCATGTGTTCAAGGATACAGCCAAGCATGGTGACTCACACCTTTAATCCTAGAAAATGAGCCTTTAATCCCAGGGAGTGGTGGTAGAAAGCAGAAAGGTATATAAGGCGCAAGGACCAGAAACTAGAAGCTTTTTAGCTGTTTAAGCTTCAGGCTTTTGAGCAGCAGTTAAGCTGAGAGCCATTGGGATGAGGACACAGAAGCTTCCAGTCTGAGGAAACAGGACCAGCTGAGGAACTGTAGAGGTGAGGAAGCTGTGGCTTGTTCTGCTTCTCTGATCTTCCAGCATTCACCCCAATACCTGGCTCCAGGTTTGTTTTTATTAATAAATACCTTTAAGATTCATGCTACAATGATGGAACTTCAGGTTCATGACAGCTCCTTACTCTATGAAAATCCATCATGCCCATGTCAGTTTCCAACCTGTCAAAGATTCTGAGCAACATTTTTTGTGTGTGTGTCCTAGAGAATATGACTTGGAGCTCACCATTGGGCTGATGAGAGAACATATACAGCCATGTCTGGTGAATCTTTGTTTCCAAGCTCCAACATGCCATCAAAATGGAAGGCAATCCATTTTGTTAGGAGTAGGCACAGAGACACTACTTTATGCAATTTCTAACATCGAGATTTGTAAATGGAAGTTTTCTTCTGTCCCATCTGACCTGCAGCAGCTTATGAAATAATCACTCAGAGGCTTAATATTAATTACAAACTTTTTGGTCTACGGCTCAGGCTTATTGCTAGCTAGCTATTACATCTTAAATTAACCCATTTCTATTAATTGGTGTACCGCCGCTTTACCTATATTCTATTACATCTTGCTCCCCTCAGCGGCTTGCAGTGTCTCCCCTGACTCTGCCTTCCTCCTCCCTGTATCTTTCCTTGGATTTCCTGCCTGGCTGTAGCTTGAACCTTAAAGAGTCTTATTAATAAAATCAAACCTGAGGCCAGTTATTGGGGTGAATACTGGAAGGTCAGAGAGGTAGAACAAGCCACAGCTATCTCACCTTGCCAGTTCCTCAGCTGGTCCTGTTTCCTCAGACTGGAAGCCTCTGAGTCCTCATCCAGAATGAATCTCGGCTGAACTGCTGCAAGAAGCCTAAATGCTTAACCAGCCAAATGCTTACCCAGGCCAAAATGCTTCTAGTTTCTGGTCCTCACGCCTTATATACCTTTCTGCTTTCTACCATCACTCCCTGGGATTAAAGGCTCGCTTTCTGGGATTAAAGGCGTGTGTCACCATGCCTGGCTGTTTCCAATGTGGCCTTGAACTCACAGAGATCCAGAGGGATTTCTACCTCTGAAATGCTAGGATTAAAGGTGTGAGTGCCAACATTTTCTAGCCTAAGTATCTAGTGGCTTTTCTGTTCTCTGACCCCAGATAAGTTTATTGGGGTACACAATGTTTTGGGGAATACAATACCACCACACCTGGCTATAACCTGTCTTGCCATAGGCCAGAGCAGCTTCTTTATTAACCAGTGATTGCAACATATATTCACAGTGTACAGAAAGACCATCCCACAGCATAGATTCATCTTTATTAAAATAATAAATGATAGAAATAATAAAATAAGAACACTGTCTGCTCTTATATTTAGAGGACCTGGGTTCCATTTCCAGCACCTGCATGGTAGTTCACAACTGACTGTAACTCCAATTCCTGGATATCTGATACCCTTGTCTGGCCTCTGCATTCACTGTGTGCACAAGACATACATGCAGGCAAAATAAAAATAAAACCTCAAAAAATTAAAATAATAAAGTAGTTGTAAAATTTAACCATTATTGTATATATTTAAGACTGACAATGTATTTCATACACACCTATAAAATGATATTCACAATTGACATGATTGTGCCATATCAGAAACATAGACAAACGTATTGTGTCTTTACAGTGTCAGAATTTATTTAATAACAGTAAATTCACAAGATATAGCAGTTTCAATGAAAGCAACTGTGAACTATTCCTGCTTTCCTTGGTAATCTTGGTTGACATGAATGTTTCCTGTTTTTTTTGTTTTTTGGGTTTGTTTTTTTTTAAGAACTTATTCTCAAATCGCACATTACGAGACATTTTCCCAATTGGGGTTCCTCTTCCCAGATAACTAACTTGTGTAAAATTAACCAAAAACAAACAAACAAACAAACAAAAAACCGAACAAACAAACAAAAAACAGGATTCACCACACCCCATCCGCGGTAGGTTATCGAATGACTGCAGAGGTAAGGCATTTCAAAGAGGTGTGAAAAGCCAGAGCTGGGAAATGTAAAGAAGTCTATAGGAATGATATAAAAGAACGAGCTGGAGACCTGTGTAGAGGAGCTGCTGGTATTGTAGGTCAGAGTTGATCTTTAGAGTTGAACCTAGCTCTATAAGTGAAATGGCAGAACTGGAACCAGATGAAGAAATGGTCAGATGGAGGGATAGCAAGCCCAGATAGGCAGGTGATCCGTATGTTAGGCAGACAGCAGTTGACAGGTAGTATCAACACTGGAGCCTGAACCAACGTAAAGTCCCTGGGACATTTGGTTAGTCTCTGCCTGTCAGTCCCGGCTCAGAAGATTGCGGAGCAGCCGGTCCTGCACCACTGTGATGAGACCCTCCTGGGACGTGTCAACGGCTCGGAGTGCGGTAATATCCTCTCATCACCCGGTACCTCCGTTCAACCCTCAGCCCCCGGGTACTTCCGGGCTGCCAGTTGCCAGCCTTATCTATCCTGTCATCTTAGCCTGTGTTCCAGGCAGGGAGATCCGTGCGCACGCGCAGGCACTATACGGAAGGCTGGGAGTGCAGACAGCACTCTATTGGCGGAATGAGGAAGGATTATCTGCGTTGACCAATGGCATGTGCGAGGCTACCCGCCGCAGTGCCTTCTGGGAACGTGCCAATGACCGCTTCGATTGGACGTCTGCGGCCGCGGAAGCTCCAGACTTTAAGAACCTACAAGTTGAAGCTGGAGCAATGCTGCTTTTCTGTCCGAGCTGTGGAAACGGACTGATTGTGGAGGAGGGACAGCGTTGTCATCGCTTCGCCTGCAACACTTGCCCCTACGTGCATAATATCACACGCAAGGTGAGTTCCAGCGGTGAGTGTCTCCTCCGCTGTCCGGGAGGCACGGAGCCAGCGGCCGCGCGCTCAGACTTTCCTGCCGGCGGTATGTTTTTTTTTTTTTTTTTGCACTCGCTGCGGAGGTACCCCTAGTTCAGCAGTTGCTAATACAGTGGCGTCGCTCCGGCGAAATCCAAGCCATTGTTTTGGTCACGACAGAGATTTCTGCCTCTGTCTCTCTGCTGCCCGTTTTGTGACACTCAAAAAAGTTGCGAGAATTTCCATTCATACCTCTAGGCTGAACCACGCTTTTAAAACCTACAGTCCCCTCATACTGTCTCAGACGTGCCAGGTTCCATTCCTCTTATCACCTTCTCTGATCTCAGATCTTCAATGTTCTTTTTGCAGCTCTTTTTGCTCTCAGAACTTGTCTCTATTCTGGAGGACCTTCACCGTGCACGCAGTGCTGTTAGGTCCTTCACGTTCCTTTTGCCTGAGTCTTTCTTTCCTGAGTAACTATTTATTTGGCGTTCTCTCTCTCTCTCTCTCTCTCTCTCTCTCTCTCTCTCTCTCTCTCTCTCGTCTTCCTTTTCCTTTATCTCTCCCTCTCCTCTTTTAAAATAATGACTACCCTATTTAACTTCCAGCCCTTTTGGCTGTTGGTACATGTCTATAATTCTATCACTTAGAGAGACCGCCGCAGAAGAATAAGTTCAAGGCTCACCTGGGCTGCACAGCATATATATGAAAATTAAGTAAACAAAGAAACTAAAACCCAGCTCTCCCAGTTTATCCTCATTCCTTTTATCTTTTCCCAGGATTCATTGTCTTCTAATATATGCCATTTTTGTGCTCTGTGTGTGTGTGTGTTGCTTGTGTTGGAACCCAGAGAGCTCTTGGTTTTTTTGTCCACCTTTCAGTTCTTGTTCCGCCTTACCTCAGTGTCCTGAATTCTGTGATTGCAAATGTGTATCACCAGGCCTTGGTGACACCTCATTCTTAATGTTTGCACCTTAGAGCTGTATGGTAGGAGTTTAGAGTCTGGATTTTTGATAAGATGAATGGTGGCATAATTTTGAAATTTGAGGAATGACTGATAAACTTAGGAAAGCAACCAAATATGTCCCGGGGAATGCTGGGATACCCAGATAAATGGTGCTGTTAGGCTTGTTTTGTCTGTCTTTCATGTTAGATTATTAGGTGTCTTAGAGGTATGAGCGAAGTGCAGGGTTTAAGTCAGCTATCTTTTCTTCCTTGTCTGTCTGGTGTTTCCTCCACTCTCTAAGGGTCTCTGACATTGAACCTCCGTGCTGTTTTGGGAGCATCCCAGTCATAAAACCCCTCCATTTTAATGGCTCTTGCTGCTCTTTGAAGAAGATAAATTTTGTATCCATTTATTGAGTAGAGGAAATACTGGAAGGAAGTTATTGTTTGGTGGCCCACCTTTAAAACTATATGATTACTTGAAATCTGATGGCTTGTTTTTGTTAGGTAACAAACCGAAAGTATCCAAAGCTGAAAGAAGTGGATGATGTGCTTGGTGGAGCAGCTGCCTGGGAGAATGTGGACTCTACTGCAGGTGAAAATTTTCCCATTACAGAGCCACTGACTCAACCCTGTTTATTATTACTTATTGTTGTATTTGATAATAATAAAATTATTTATTATAATGTAACCTTGTATATTATTAGAACCAGTGAGATGGCTCAGCAGGTAAAAGTACTTGTTCCCAAACCTGTTCATCTTAGTTTGATCATTGGAGCCCAGATAGTATAAGGAGACAGCTAACTCTTGAAAATTGTTTTCCAGCCCCCATCCCAAGTAAGTATAAAAGAATTTAAGTAAATATAAATAATAAGTTAATGACAAATAGCTTGTGTTTGCCAGTACAGGAATTTTTTGTTTTGTTTTGTTTTGTTTTTTGAGACAGGGTTTCTCCGTGTAGTTTTAGTGCCTGTCCTGGATCTCAATCTGTCGACCAGGCTGGCCTCAACCTCACAGAGATCCACCTAGCTCTGCCTCCCGAGTTCTGGGATTAAAGGTGTGCCTCACCACCACCCGGCAGGAAATATTTTGATGATACATTTTAGTCACAGTATAGTCATTGTTTAAGCAAGGGTAAACTTTTTTGTTTGTTTGATTTTGTTTTTTTGAGACAGGGTTTCTCTGTGTAGCCCTGGGTGTCCTGGAACACTCTCTGTAGACCATACTGGCCTCGAACTCAGAGATCCATCTATCTGCCTGCCATGTGCTAGATTTAAAGGCATGTGCACCACCGCCCAGCCATATTAAAAACTTTTAGAGCAGATTCTTTGAAGGATTAAATATACTGAAAGGAGAATCATTATACTGATACATGCTCTGTTGTTTTATTTAGATTCTCCAGGTCGGATATGAACAAGTATAATTAAAAATCTGGTACATACTCTCTTTTTGAAGCAAACTTAGGGTTTATTACAAAAAAGTTTCAATGTTGATTTAAATTTAAATATTAATGGTTGTTGAGAGAGAGAGAGAGAGAGGGGATATGTAAGAGGATAGTCATCCATGCTCTAGTGGGGGTGCAGGCTTCTCAAGAGAATTCTGTTCTATGTATTTTCAAATACTAATATTGAAAAAATGATGAGCCCTGGTCTTTTTTATTCTATATGGATTTAAAAAATTTATTACTGGAGGTGAAGTATGGTGGCTCAAGCTTGCAATCCTAGTACTCTCAAGATGGAGGCAGAAGACTCAATGCTTATCTTGGCTCCATGAGACCCTTTCTCAATCAGTCTGTCAACTAATAAATAGTTGTGAGAATAGAGAGATGGTTTAGTGGTTAAGAGCACTGGCTAGTCTTCCAAAGGACCTGGGTTTCCATCCCAGCACTCATATGGCAGCACCGACCTTCTGTACTTCTAATTTCAGGTGATCCAGTGTCCTCTACTGGCATCCAAGGGTACTGCATGAACATGGTTCACAAAATACCTACGGGCAAAACATACACATAAAATAATTTTTAAAAAATTAAAAGATTTATGTTAATAGACTTAAATGTGATAATGGAAAGAAAGAAGAGAGCCCTAAATGTGACCTGTTTGAGAAGGAAGAGCATATGTGTGATTAGCAGTCTTTTTCTCTATAGCAGATATAGATCTTCTATGTTAAAAGTTAGGATTAGCTAGGTACAGTAGTAGAACTTGAGAGGTGGAGAGGAGGAGAGAATCAGGAGTTCAAGGTCATCTTGGCTACCTAGTGACTTTGAGGCCAGCCCCAAGAACTTGTTTTATAAAAGCAAATAACAAAAGCCTTGAAAATGGAAAATGAGTAGAGGCTTAATTTAAAAAAAAAAAATCTATTTGTTTATTTTTGAGATAGAATCTTGCTATGTAGCCCAGGCTGGCCTTGTAGCAAGCCTCTTGTCTCAGTCTCTTAAGTGCTACTTAAGTTCTACCACACTGGGCAGGCAGGCATTTTTGTTATAGTCCCACGAAACAGACTATAATAGACCCTTCCCATGCTATGCTTCCAGCCAGTTTTCAATAAAATTTGAGAAGGAAAGTGGGACCAGGGAGGTGCTTTCAAAGTCACAGGTCTCTCCAATCCCGTTAACGGTATTTGTGTAATGTGGATGACTTGTTTTTCTCTTTGTCAGAGCCATGTCCAAAATGTGAACATCCCCGTGCCTACTTCATGCAGCTTCAGACCCGTTCTGCAGATGAGCCAATGACCACCTTCTACAAGTGCTGCAATGCTCAATGTGGACATCGCTGGAGAGACTGAGAGCAGGACTTGCCCAGATGAAAGCATGGATTTTGTGTGCTGAAGGTCTTTGCTGTATGATAGGAAGCTGACTCTTCTGTGGTGGAGGGCCAGTGTGAAACAGGCCATCTGCAAGTCAGCAGATAAAGTCCTTAATGCACAAGGGCTTCAGGTCCTGTTCCTTCATCCTTTGTATATAGTGGGTAGTTGATATTTCCTTACTACCATTAGTATTAGAAACTTAGTTTATAACCAAGGATAATATTGAACCTCCTATTCTTCCTGCCTCTGTCTCTAAAGTGTTAGGATGATAGGCATGTGAACCATGTTCATTTCATGCAGTGCTGGGAATTGAACTCTGAGCCTCATGCATGCTAGACAAGTACTCTGTCAACTAAGCCACTTAATTTTTAAAATAATTTTTATTTTTTTCTCTCTAGAGAAATTATAAAAATACCCATAAAATAATTGAAAAGCACTTTAAAATTCAGGACTGACATGATACATCTTTTATGATTAACAACTAAACAAGCTGTTCTGTGATTTGGATTTTCTGGATGATGTTGATGGGAATTTAAAAGTAACCAAAAATATTTTCTATTTCCAGCTAGGGATAAAGGTCCACAACAGAGTCTGTGCCTAGCATGTACAAAGGTCTGTGTTTGAACCCCATTCAAAAACCTATTAAAACCTCAATACATTTAGAAAAGTTACTTATTTGTTGAAACCACTAGGGAGATTACTGTATAGTGGACATATTTTTCTATGTTGGAAGCTCTGGTCCCTTCCATGCAACTGGACAGTCATATACATGATAAAGAATGCAGATAGTAAGGAGATCTAAAATCACATTATCCTCCTATGAACATAGCAGATCTAATGTTTTCAAAGTCCTTAAATAATGGTATGGATGAGTAATTCACAAACAAGAGCTGACTTTGAAACCTTTGATCTGTGGTTGTTTTCAAGCCTTTGGGACTTTGTTGATTATCTCCTTTCACTAACTGTTACAGAGGAGAGCCACATAGTCTTCTTTGAATAAAGATGAATTTGAGTATTAGATCACTTGCCTAGCATATGACAAATTCTGTGCTCAATCTTGGTACTGGATGACAGTGGTGTGGGAGAGAATGATAATTTTTACTGTTGGTGAGGGTTAGGACATTCTCCCATTGCTGGTGAGAATAGAAGTCAGTACAATAGTTTCTCAGGGCAGTAAGGTAATGTGTATCAGTATTTTAAAATGCTACCCAAGGGTGACACAAATGTGCAGTGTTATCACTTGAGAGGCAGAAGCAGGAGTATTGGGAGGTCCAGGCTGTCAGTGGCAGCAGAAGTTGGAAGAGAAGATACAGCTCCGTGCTGCCTGTCTCGGCCCACATTCTTTCTGTGAATTTTTGTCAGTGATGCTGGGATTCTGGACTATGCCACAGAAAAGAATTTCGGAACAACTAGGTATGAAGTAAGTCAAGTGTCTTCATGATGACCATGTTTATGATTTTGGTGGTTTTTTTAAGAGGTTCAGTAAACCTCCACCCCACCGCTCCTTTTTCCTGTTTGTTAAATGAGATCATAGGATAATTCCATAGGTAACAAAGGTTCAAGCAGTTCTTAATATACCAGGTTACAAGGGGTTAAGACATGGCTTTTGACTGTCAACAAAGAAACCTTACTGTCTCTGAGTTTGAGGCTTACAACTGGGAAAAGTCAAACTCAAGGTCATCTTGTTAGTGTGGTTCGTCAATGTTAACATTCTCAATTGAAATCTCTATATATATAAAAAAAGAAATCTCTATATAAAATGACTATTGACTCTGTAGGCAAACTTCATTAATTTGGAATTCACAACTCTTAGCTGGAGTTTTCACAACCAGACTCAATTTGCCCCGTTTTAAAAAAATTATTGCATGTGTATGTGGTAGGGGGTAGTGGTGGATACATGTCACAACACTCACATGGATGTCAGAAGGCAACTTTGTGGAGTTGGTTATCTATTTCTTTATGTTGGTTCTTACCCACTTATTTCATTTTCCCAGCCCTCCTCTGCTACATAATGAGATTTTGTCTCAAAAACCCAAACTAAATGACAATTTTGTCTATAAATCAAATTATCACCAAAGAAAGAATATTGGAAGCAGAAAAGAAAAATGACCTTTATCATACAAGGATCCATAATAAAGACTACCAACAGATTTTATAGAAGAAAAATTTTGTACAGTAAAAGTCAGTGAGCTGACATGTTGAGAGTACTGATTGAAAAACTGGAAAACTGCACAAGTAAGAGAGAGAATAAAAAAAAACCACAGGGAGGCTGGAGAGATGGTTCAGAGGGCAATAGCAGCATACTCTTGAGTAGGACCTGGATTCAGTTCACAGCATCCACAGGGAGTCTTGCAACTATATATAACTCCAGTTTAAAGGTATCTAGCTGGGCAGTGGTGGTGTACGCCTTTAATCCCAGCACTTGGGAGGCAGAGCCAGGTGGATCTTTGTGAGTTTGAGGCCAGCCTGGGCTACCAAGTGAGTTCCAGGAAAGGCGCAAAGCTACACAGAGAAACCCTGTCTTGGAAAACAAAACAAAACAAAACAAAACAAAAAAACCCAACAACAACAACAAAAGGTATCTAGACCCCTCTTCTGACTTCCATGGACACTGGACACATAAATACATTCAAGCAAGACACATAAGGAGAAATATCTTTTTTAAAAATCTGGGCAAAATACATAAAGAGATACAACTTTAAAAAAAAAATCTGGCCGGGCGGTGGTGGCACACGCCTTTAATCCCAGCACTCGGGAGGCAGAGCCAGGCGGATCTCTGTGAGTTCGAGGCCAGCCTGGACTACCAAGTGAGTCACAGGAAAGGCGCAAAGCTACACAGAGAAACCCTGTCTTGAAAAAAAACAAAACAAAACAAAAATCTGGATACAGTGTTGCTGCATAGTTAGAATGAGAAGGTAATTATGAAACGTCTACACATCACTGGCCCCCAGAGAGCTTTATTCAGGCAAAACTGTGAAATCAGTGGATAAAGTACTCGTTGCAAATTCATGAGGAACCAAGTTCATATAACTGGCATGTAAAGGCTCAGGATTAGAATTAATGTTAGGGTTTTGGAGTTAGGGTCAGAGATGGGGGTTACGGTCAGGATTAGGAGAGTTAGGCTTAGGGAGTTAAAGTTAGTGGGGTTCGGATTAGGGTTTACGGTTAGGCTTAAATTAGGGTTGCTCAGGGTTAGAGGTTAGATTTAAATTAAACTGATATTAACACTTGATACATTTACTATGACAATATAATGGTTAGGGTACATACAGAGGTAGGGTCAGGATTAGCGGGTTAGGTTAGACAGTTTAGGGTTAGGGTTTAGGGTTAGGGGTTAGGGTTAGGGGTTAGGGTTAGTGTAGATATAACCAACTGTCTTATTAAATAAGAAACACAGAGCCGATTCAGAGAAGAAAGCCAAGAGGTCAGAGCTAAGAGCCTCACCCTTCCTACTTCAGCGATCCTCTTCAGCCAAGAGAGCTCTCCGAAAAGGGCCTGCTTCCTGTGTGTATGTCTTTATATAGTCTAGCTGTTCTGCCTTCTCATTGGTTGTAAACCCAAACACGTGACTGCCTCGTCACTGCCTGAATGTACCGCCCTCCAGGTCCTTAAAGGCGTGCGCCACCACCGCCATGCACTTGCTATGGCTCTAATAACTCTGACCCCCAGACAACTTTATTTATTAACATACAATTAAAATCACATTTCAGTACAATTAAAATACCACCACATTTCCCCTTTTCTATTTTAATAAAAAGAAAAAAAAGAAAAAGGTTATAACTAACAAAAGAAAAACTATATACAAAAGTACAATAACTATATAAAATATATACAAGTAATAAATGTCTAAACAATGTCTAGTCCATTTGTATTTGACAAATTCAGAGAAAATAATTTCATTATCTATCCTATTTTGTTCAGTCCAAAATGTATCTAATTCACTTTCTATCCTAATTAATCTTCAACTATAACTAACTAACCTTCAACTATAACTAACTAAACTTCAACTCCCTCAGAGACCCAAGAAGGAAATAATATTAGCTAACAAAAATAAAAACAGAAAGTGCATGCAAGCAACTTCCAAAAAATTTGTGAGTTGACAGAAACAGCCAGCTGCCTGGACAGTAACCTGAGGTTTCTTTGCAATGCTGGGGCATCGTCTTCAGCCTATAGACTTAGCATATCTGACAGACTCATTTGTGAAGTAGGATGTACACAAGGTCAACAGTTCAACCTCACATTGGGTGAGGGCAGTCCATGTACCAGAAACACCTGAATTCCACTAGTGTCATGTCATGATTCAGGATTTTAAATTCTGGAAATTGTTGATGGTTTTTTAATTCAACTGTCCATTCTTCTTGGCTGTGTATATATGGCTTCATCTCAGCATCCCGTTCTTCTCCACATCCCTCTATCAAATGCCAGTCTACTATTGCGAGGCATGAGCTTAGTTACTCTTCAAGAATAACTGTTTCAGCTGCTGTTCCATTGCACATCAGAAGCCATCGGCCTACTGCCTGTTCAGCTGCCTTAGAAGAAAAGGGCACTGTACCTTTTCCGAATTGCGAAGGCCACTTCAGGGATGGTGCCATATTGTCCTGGCCTCAGAAGATGCCTTTTGATAAAGCCATAACCACACTTGTTTTGGCAAGAATCAGTAGTCCTTTGTTTCATGTCCTGTCTGTCCATTTTGTCCTGTTGATTCGAGGATACTTTGTTGTCCAGTGGCTAACTTTTGCCACAATGAAAGTTAACTCCATATGCAGTTTCTTCAATGCCCATATTTTCTCTGAAGTAGATTGGTACTGCCAGGAGCCGACATGTCTCATAGTCATAACAAAAAAGAAAAATTTTCTAAGTTATTAACACATTTTAAATGCCATATTCTGTAGATCTCTGAAGGGTTTGAAGATGACCTGTCTAAAATATATCTGCTCAATTTTTAAAACATATCTAATATGACTACAAGTTCTATTGTAATGTCTAACTACTAACTTTCATTTCTTTATATCCTAATAGTTGGTAATAATAACATTCAAGGATCAGAAAATTGCATTGTTAAATGAACGGGATAAGTACAATTAAAAATATACATATAGCATTTTCTAACAATATCAATTTCAATATATATAATTTGTATACAATATAAAACAATCCAATCCATTGTAAAGTATTTAAAACTAGTAATTGTCTTTTTCTTCTTCTTTCTTTCTTTCTCTCTTTTTTTTTAAACAAGAACCTTAAATCTAATCTCCTTTGCTTAGCCTTTTTCCTAACCCTTGACAACAACTTGTAACCAAACTCCTAAACAGTGAAAATTATCCCAGACCCCAAACCCATTAAAAAGACCAAAAAACCACCCGCCCCACACCACCTCTTTGGGAATTTGGGCGTCGTATTCTTAAAATTGCTTCCTGCTGGGTAGGGGCGAAGGTATCTTTATCCTGAAAGAAAAATTTTAGGATAATTGTCAAATTCTAGGAAAGGTAACTATATCCTTCATTATCCAGTCTGTGTATAATGCCAAAGTTCAGGGTTTATCTCAAGTCCTTATTCAAGTAGTCTTTGAGACTGGATCATCTCAGCTAGTCATCTCAAAATTGCTCTGAGCACCTTGTAGTTCAAAGCTGATCTGTAGATGATGTTTGTCAGCTTAATGATGTTATTATTGTCCACGTGGAATTGTTATTGTTGTGGGGCCCCAACTTCTTCCTGGAGACTTCAGTTGATGTTAGGCCTGGCCGTGATTTCCTGCAGAAAACTGATAAGAGACTCGAACACAAAGACATATATATGCAGCTAATTGAAGCCTTTTTTCTAGAATTAATTAGTACTCTATATGACCATTCATATCTTAAAGTTTAAAATGTATATGTAACTATATATCTATATATATTAATCTTGTAAATTTTGATATAAAATTTATACTTTAAGAAAAGTTTTAAAGAATCAGAATAGAATCAAAGAGTTGAGATTAGTAATAGACTAGTCCCTTAATTAATTTGGCTTTTCTCCTGTCCCATAGCAGAAGATGGCTCTTTCTTCTGGCATGATACAGGGAGTTTGCATTTTCCTTTTAACAACATACTTGAGTTTAAAGAAGGAGAGAGCCATTCTCCAACTCCAAAGTCAGCTTTAATTTTTAATTGAACTGGGACTATTAGAAGACCAATAGTGTTAAATCTTTAGAGAAAAGCAGAAACAAACATTTAGGAAGACATAAAATTTTTTAGATAATATATACCCATATGCCGTTTCACTCTGTTTCCTAGGATAGATGATTTGTCCCTTTTCTTCAGTTGTCTCATTTGTCCAGTGTTCTTCAGATTCCTTAACCTTCATTCTCCTAAAAGACAAAAACAAAAACCTTTCCCCAAGACTAATTTTGGGGATGTTCCTTTTTGGCAAGTTATTATCTGATTAAATGAAAAGGCATGTGTTACTGGTATAAGTTAGTTTTAATTGGATGTTCATGATGAACTATCACCTCCTCTAATTAAGAGGTTTCTCTTGTTCAAATCGAACCTTTATCAATTTTGATGGTACCCACAACTTATCTTCTCCTGTAGAAACAAAAGCAAAACCTTGTCCCCAACGTAACACATACCCTGGTTTCCATTCTGAGGTCAGCACATCCTTAAAGTATATAGGCTGATTTAATTCTGTAGTTTTTTCTATTATCCAATGTCTCTCTGCAGCTGTTGTTCCTTTCTCATTGGCATTAAGAAAATTCAGCCGGGCGGTGGTGGCGCACGCCTTTAATCCCAGCACTCGGGAGGCAGAGCCAGGCGGATCTCTGTGAGTTCGAGGCCAGCCTGGGCTACAGCGTGAGATCCAGGAAAGGCACAAAGCTACACAGAGAAACCCTGTGTCGAAAAACCAAAAAAAAAAAAAAAAAAAAAGGAAATTCAAAGTTAATAGAGCATTATGCAGTCTGTTTCTGGGGGGTTTTGTTACCCCTTTCTGTTTATTTAGCATATCCTTTAGAGTTCTGTTTGATCTTTCTATAACTGCTTGACCTGTAGGATTATGTGGTATGCCTGTAATATGCTTTATATTGTAATAAGCAAAAAACTGTTTCATTTTAACAGAGACATATGATGGAGCATTACCAGTTTTGATTTGTGCAGGTATACCCATGATGGCCATAACTTCTAGCATATGAATGATTACAGAATCAGCTTTTTCAGAACTCAAAGCAGTTGCCCACTGAAATCCTGAATAAGTATCGATAGTGTGGTGTACATATTTCAGTTTTCCACGCTCTGCAAAGTGAAACACGTCCATCTGCCAGATTTCATTCTTTTGAGTACCTTTTGGGTTACATCCAGCTGGTAATGGCGTTTGATTGTAGAAGGAACAAGTAGGACATTTCTTTACTATTTCTTTGGCTTGTTGCCAGGTTATGGAAAAATCCTTTTTTAAGCCTTTACTATTGACATGATGTTTTTTATGAAATTCTGAGGCCTCCAGCACATTTCCTATCAATAATTTATCAATCTCATCATTGCCTTGTGCTAAAGGGCCTGGCAGACCAGCATGGGATCGAATGTGAGTTATATATAAAGGTTGACTCCTTTTCCTGATTGTATCTTGTAATTGAATAAATAGTGAAGTTAATTCTGAAGCATCAGGGATAAATTCTGCAGTCTCAATATGTAATACTACTCTTTCAGCATACTGAGAGTCAGTTACTATGTTGAGAGGTTCTGAAAAATCCATTAATACCAACAGAATAGCATACAATTCTGATTTCTGAACTGAATTATAAGGACTTTGAACCACTTTACTTAAATTTTCCGATTTGTAACCTGCCTTTCCTTGTTTGTTGGCATCTGTATAAAATGTACGAACTCCAGATATGGGGTTTTCCCATACAATTCGAGGCAAGATCCAATCAGCTCTCTTTATAAGATCAATTCTATCACTTTTGGGATATTTGCTGTCAATTTCTCCCAAAAAATTACTGCAAGCTCTTTGCCAAGGTTCACTTTCTGTCCATAATTTTTCAATGTCCTCCTTAGTTAAAGGTACGACAATATGCCGGGCGGTGGTGGCGCATGCCTTTAATCCCAGCACTCGGGAGGCAGAGCCAGGCGGATCTCTGTGAGTTCGAGGCCAGCCTGGACTACCAAGTGAGTTCCAGGAGAGGCACAAAGCTACACAGAGAAACCCTGTGTCGAAAAACCAAAAAAAAAAAAAAAAAAAAAGGTACGACAATTTCTGCTGGGTCTATTCCTGCTAATTGACGAAGTCTCAATTTTCCTTTCCAAATCAAGTCAGAGATTTTTTCCACATAAGTTTTTAATTTTTTATTTGGTTTATTTGGTAAAAATATCCATTCTAATATAATATCTTCCCTCTGCATTAATATTCCTGTAGGAGAATGCCTAGAAGGTAAAATAACCAAAATGCAATCCAGCTTTGGATCAATACAGTCCACGTGCCCTTCATGTACTTTCTTTTCTACCAAGGCCAATTCTTTTTCAGCTTCAGGTGATAATTCTCTTGGACTATTTAAGTCCTTGTCACCTAAGGTTTTGAACAAATTATGCAGTTCATCATTTTTTACCCCAACAATAGTTCGTAGATGAGAAATATCTCCAAATAATCTTTGAAAGTCAAGAG